>NC_034438.1:47178848-47465726 GCF_002078875.1 Numida meleagris | reverse complement strand
GAAAAAAAGGGACGAGGTCTCGTGATCTGCAAGTTTTTATACTGCGAGCTTTTATCTTTTCCCTCCGGCTGGAAATGGTAACAGAGGAGCAAAGTACCGTGGGGACTGTAGTAGTCCTTCTGAGAACTAGGTATGTCCACTACATGATGTTATGATGTGGAATACCAATAACCGAAAATCACAAAACCATGACAATCTGCATTCTAACTCCATTTATTTGCCATTTTTATATACTTTGAGGTTACACTTTTGAACTTCAGCTAACGTTTTTATTTTCCTAGGCTGCTACAAAACAGAATTTCAATATCCTTGTAAACTGCAGGTCATTTTTGAATAATACTCTGTCTTTTCTTATGGACCAGTTATCACTGATGAGTCTGCCATCCCCTTTTTACTGTACTCTTCCAATAAATGTGAAATATTTGTATCAAGCTGTCTCATTTTACTTGGTGTTGAGAGGATGTATTTATTCACTTGCTCTGCAGCCAAGGGAAGACTAACAGTGCTCAGGGGAATACTACAATTCAAAATATTGTGTATTTCACCGAGAAAGAAAATAAAATGTTCGGGTTTGTTTGTTGGTTAGTTGTTTCCTTTGGCAGTTTCTAGAGTTACCAATGTCATCCTCATGCCCAGTTTGCCTGTAACTTGTCTCCTTTTGTAATTGGGAAGATAAAACAAGAAAGAGTAACTGAATGGGCACAAGTGGCAGGAAATGTTGGAAGGGGTTTGAAAGCTGGGGCTGGAGCTCTGCAGTGCTGATGACGAAACACCACACTCATTTTAATTCAAGCTAGAATTATGCTGAGAAGTGAGGCACTGAAAACACGCAAAGCAAAATCCTTCCTCTTTCTGCACACATTTCCAGTTAAGAGCAATGCAGCAATGTAAATGCATGTCTGAGCTCTGTACTGTTTATTTTGCATGACTTCATGCTCTGTTCACTTGATACAAAAAAAATTGTTATTCACATTACTCACATTTTAAATATTTTGTTTGATTGTTTAGAGCTACTTTATGTTTTACTTTGAATGAAACCAATCTCTGTAATAATTTCCATTTTCGCTGTGCTTTGATGCTGTTTCTTTTTTTTCCATAATCTCTTTCTAATGTTAATATAAAGTCTGCCATACAGAAATTATGGCTGAGGTAAAAAATAAGAACTATTATGCCATAAAAAAGATTTAAACACATCTTTTCAGAACTCATGGTTAGAAATAAATCACTGAAAGAGCTTTTCCAGCTGCCTCCTGCTCCCCGCAGCTGCACCTTGCTCAGACATCCGTCACCAGTGGAGTGACAGGCTTTGTGTACCCACACCCTTGTGTGCATGGTGCTATTAGCACTGAGCTGGCACAGTAGTGGGACTTGCTAGACTTTTTTTTCTGACTGAAGAAGGAGTTAGCAAAGAACCAAATTTCTGAACTGGAGCCTAGTATTTTTATAATACATACTTCTTTCTTTCTTTCTTTCTTTAAGGGATAAAATATTACTGTGTTCTCTTACAAACTCTTTGAGATACTTTTGTGCACCATCTCCCAGTAACCATTCCTAAGAGAGATATAAATCCAAGGCTCATGCCTTCGATGTACTGATGGGTATTGAAAGAGAAGACAACACTGCATGGGAATCCACGTAGCCATGGTACTTTTCTGCTGAGACATTTATTAGCAAGATAATTTTAGAAAAAGTTGCTGCAATTAAGTCTGTTCTGAGCAGCAGTGCCCCACCTCTCAGTTACAAAGACATGTTGCTTGAAAACCTGCTACTGCCGAACACCAGGCAGTGATGGGTCATCAAATGTTCTTGTTTGAAGTGTCACAGCAGTTCATTAGGAGAGCAGCCTTCAAGGTGATCAGAGCCTTTGTGCAGTTCTACATTTTTGTACAATATGGACATATATTTAAAGGAGTTGTAGTATAAAGGATTACGTTGGTGAGTCTTCTCAGAAGATGCCGAAGGACACTGCACACCTAAATACCACTTTATATAGAAGGTCGCAGCATTTCCATATTCTTAAGATGCCCGATTTAAACATTCAAACACATTTTCCCCTAACAGACCTAACCAACAGTCTGCAGTGACAAAACAGTCCTGTGCAGGAGCACATGTGCCACAATTCCAACACTACAATGACACCTTGTTTCATATTTCAGTTCAAGCTGAATTTTCCACTTGGCATGTCTGTGCACATCTGACCTGTGAGTCCTGCTCCAGCAGGTACTGTTCAGCTGGTAAAACTATCCACAGAAGACATTTGGGCAACATCAAATGTTATCAACAACAATATTGATAACATATTATAGCATTTGCATCCATCACATTTTATCTATCTAATTGACCAAAGCTGACACGTCAAAGTGAGATTATTTAATTCTGTTTGCAAGCAACAGGCATACCTCCCTCCATTTGACATCCAAATATTGCATGTTTAAAGATGTTTTGATACTCAGGTACAAAATCTTCCCTCAAGTTTGGAGAAATACTGTTTTTGTTAAATGATAGATACTTATTAATCTTGTTCAGAGATACAGAGAAGGCTCACAGCAAATATATGTGTCTGCCTTCAGCCTGTTCTATCGGGATTTGGGGAATGGAATGAAGTATGTTTGTTTTGGGGAGTGGATTTTTTCTCTTACAGCATGTTCAGTTCAGTGGCCCACCTCCTTTGCTGACTTCCTTGAACTTCACTCATGGCTCCCTAACCTGCCACCACTTTCACACTCAGGGAGCTTAGCTTGGACCAAGGACCATGAGCTGTTCCTATTTTTAACTTCTTTGATGGATCTACCCAATTACCCACCCCACACACTCACCCCAAACCCCAAACCAGGGTAGATGTGAGGAAACTTGCAGTAACTCACACTTAGCACAGAGCTGATGTACCATGAGTATGACTTTCCAGTAGTGCCATGATTACATGATTCCAGTATGAAAATTGTAGGAAGGACAGTGTCATCCCCATCAATGCAATCAGTGAGGCAGCTGGATTTCAGCCCTCCTTCAAGTCACATTCTGGTCATAAGAAATGCAAAAATGCAGTATCACTGGTACTGTCTGAATTGCATCTGTACTTTTTTCACCTCAAAGGACATGATACAGATAACCACAAAAAACACGAGCCTGTGCACACATTGCTAAACCTGGAATACACAGAATTCTTCAATACAGTTTCATCAGTATTCAGTTCCTCCTCCATCCCTGCTAAAGCACTACTACTAAATGGTATTCAGAAAAGTATCTGGACTAATGAAATAATAACTCTGTGTTGAGCATACAGAATAATTAGACACACCGTGCTCTGATTTTCTAATAACTTAGATCCCACAGCTTTCAATGACCTAATATTCTCCAAAAAGAAATGAGGAAAGAATGAAATCAAACTATTGGTTAATTGTGAATCCTCAAAAGAGCAGACTGAGATTTGGCCATACTGTCATGGAAAGAAGCATGCAT
Source organism: Numida meleagris (assembly GCF_002078875.1). Lineage (NCBI taxonomy): Eukaryota > Metazoa > Chordata > Aves > Galliformes > Numididae > Numida > Numida meleagris. The sequence goes on along the minus strand of NC_034438.1, from coordinate 47,462,270 downwards.
CATCTTCAACACACATTTGAGGCTAATGATATATTAATTCTCTGACAGTTCAAGGAAACATGAGATTGCATTAAGTACAGCTGTAGTATGTTGAAAGATTTTTCTACTTCCTCTCTTGAAAGCTTGCATTGCTAAGTGTAATTCATGACAGGAGGTACAGAGAGAAGTAAGGAGGACAATGTAGTTTCTCAAGTTGTTTCTGCAAGCAGTAGCTATGAAAGCCCATCATGTTTACACTAACACAGAGAATTCAGAGCCACTGCTTAGACCAACACATTACTCTAAGTCCTTACATCCAAGCCTCCCCCTCATCTGATCCCACAAACTTGTGGGTCCAAAAATCCTTTTCAATACTTTACAAGCCTGAGTTTGAAATAAAAAACATATATATTTATAAAAATAACTCTGGGACTTAGGTGTGGTTTCATAGAACTGTTTAGTCTGGAAAACATCTTCAAGACCATTGAGTCCAACCAACAACCTGACATACAAAGTACCATCACTGAACCAAGTCCCCAACATCTCTCTTCAGTATCTCCACGGCTGGGGACTCCACCTCTTCCCTGGTAGCTCCTTCCAGTGCTTGATCATCCTCTCCATGAATAAGTCCTTCCTAACATCCAATCTACCTGCACAACCTGTTGCTATTAACTCACATCAACAACTTTGTCACCTGAGAAAAGAGTCTGACATTCACCGCGCTGCAGCCTCCCTTCAGATAGTCACAGGGAGCAATGAGGTCTTCCCTCAGCCTTCCTTTCTCCAGACTAAACAACAGCAGCTCTCTCACCTACTCCTCCTAAGTCTGGTTTTCTGGTTCCTGCACCATCTTTGTTGCTCTTCTCTAGGCACACATAAAGCGAATTTCCTTCTTAAAGTGAGAAACCCGAAACAGCACACAAGATTTGTGATACAGTCTCACCAGTACCCTATACAAGGAGAAAACCTCTTTCCCAGTCCTTCTGGCCACACTACTTCTGACACAGGCCAGGATACCATCAGCCTTTTTGGCCACCTGGGTACACTGCTGACTCATGTTCAGATGGATGTCAACCAACACCCCCAGGTTCTTTTCTGTTGCACAGCTTTCCAGCTGCTCTTCCCCACGCCCATGGGAGCTCCATGGGGTTGTTAGGACCCACGTACAGCACACAACCCAGATCTCTGCCCTCAAGAGAAAATACACCATCCAAATGTTCTCCTGTGATTCCTTTGCTGAGGGGAATGCCCTCCTACTCTCATGAATGTGAAGCTCTCACTTGGCATTGGCAGAAAGTGGGGAGGACAGTGACAACTTGGATTACATCAGCTCTAACTTAAAAGACATTTACAGTACTTCATTTCAAACATGCAATACACACTTCTGGTATATTTAATAAGCAGCAACAGGCCTAACTCAAAATCTCCTTTTTTAAAAAAAAGTAAATATCTTCTCAGCTGCTCCCCCATAACATGGTTTTCTTATTAGGGTATCTCACAGCATGGCAGTGGCAGACATTTCTGCCTTCTTGCTATGATGCATGCAAGAAGATTCCCACTCTATACCTGCTTCACCTCGCTCACTGAAGTCTCCTCACCTTTATCAAGGTGACATTTACGCTGAGGATTTTTAGGATTTTTTTCTGCTTGTTTTAAATCAGCATATGGTTTGAGGAGGAGATCTAAGAAAAATGCCTTCTATTAGATGCACTTGGCCAGTTTTGAAGAGGCTGTCAACCATAACTATCCTTCCCTACGGTAGCTGGAATTTCAAATACAAGAGATGCTTTTAACAGTTCCAAACAAAGATTTTCAGTTGTTATTTGTACAAGCTAACATATTTCATTTCCACTTTTATTTTACAGGAAAATAGGTTTGCCTTGCATTCCAGGACAGAAAGTAATTTCCATACAACTCATGTCTTAAGCACCTGTTTTTTGATCCTATCAGAATCACTCTTCACACAGCCATTTATATGGGACACCTGGGACAGCACACACATTTCTCTGACAAGTGTTCAGCATATTACAGTAACTAGTTGTTAGTTTTCCTGAATGAGCTGTGTAGGGAACTGCTATCTGCAGATGCCCCCAGCTCACCAGCTCCCAGCCCCAGCAGTTCCTCTTGCACAGAAGGAGCCTGCAGAGCTGGCTGGGTTCAGAAAAACAATCTCAGTGGGCCCAGTTAAAAGAATGATAACCCAGAAGAAGGAACCTTTGAAATCATTTCACCTTCTAAAACATGTTGAGATAATCCAAACTAAACACAGAAACTGAAATCTCACCCCCTTTTTATTTTTTTTTTTACCTTTTGTGAAGTTGGTATATCTTCAAAAGTATGTACCAGGCTCAGGCGTCCGGAAATTCAATACATGGCACATGGAGAAGTTGCAGTGCACAAAAAGTGCCATAGTTCACAACTACAGTTTCACTTTCACACTCTGGCCCCATGGATTTGAATTTTTTCTTCACTGCAGCCAACCCAACAGGCTCCTGTGGCTGTCAGCAGCCTATGTGCCTCTACTTCCTCTGCTTGTCCTGGCTGGCAGAGACCCCTCCAGGACCCAAGTCTCCACTGCAGGTCTGTCCTGCTCTCTTCTGAACAAAGGAACACTGCCTGAAAGCACTTCCCAGAGGCAGCAAACACAGACAGTGTTGGAAAACACAAGTAACATTTGCCATAATTTGTCACTCGGGAATTACTAAGTTTATTGCTGGAACTCCTCTAATTACGTGATTACCATGAAATATGAGATTTAAGTGAATTTAAAACTAAGATATAGGAAAATCCATGATCCATTTGTCAGCAATATCTGCTTTGCTGACGATCTTTGCTGAATATTCATGATGTTCTTCTATGCTGGGAGTTTTTGTTGGAGAGAGGCTGTAGAATAAGTTCATTAAAAATAAATTTTAGAAAAAACCTGTGTCATACAGAAAACATCAACTTCAGGCAGTTTTGCAAACAGCTGTGTGATACAATAGAGAGAACACAGACTGCTGGGTATCACTACAAATTCATAACTCATTGCAAGTCCTGATGGTCACCTGTAACATGCCATCTATCTCTCAAAGCCCAGTTTTGATACTTAACCTTGACGTTGACTGGAAGGAGAAGGTGAGACTGGCCTGTGGAGGGGCTGCTCCCACCCCTGGTGGGTAGGCAGGAACCTTCCCCTACCTTTTCCTCCTTCCTCTTGGCCTCTTTTCCTTGGAGAAGGATGAAGCACTGAGCAGCTGTGGTCCCAGCTGGCTGACAAGTGAGACTCCATACCCAGTGAGAGCCGCCTGCACCCAAAAAGGGAAACTCAGATCTGCTACCACAACTGGGGTTGGGTGCTCCCGACATCCCGAGACCTGCCCACAGTACCCCCACTGCCCATGGACCTAACATCTCAAAGAAGGTTCCTTACACACAGTGAGGCAAGTGTTCATTGCTGTCTGTTTCTTCTGATGCTTGAGGGGGTTGGTGATGAAGTCATACTGAAGCAACAGAACTGAAGAGCCAAAGTTTTGTTAGATGAACCTAGCTCATGATTACCATGGGGATAAAAAATTAAAGCAGAGTAATTACATACCTTCTTTTTCAACAGTGGTAGACATGACTTATCCAGGCATCATGGGGAGCTCTTGCCATGAGGTTAACAACAGCTTATGTGCTAGAAACGCATTTCCACAAAACATTCTCAGGCAAGAAAATTTTGACAAACTTCAAAAATCAGAGCATATTCTGTTCTTTCTTTTACACTTGGTTATTATTAATATTCTTCAGTCATTGGGATATCAAAATCTTTGGCAGTGATGGATGCAATTTAGCTACTCCCTAGAGACGGCTTTAGAGAATGCGTAATCAATTTTATAAACGAGCAGCTGGCCTGCACAGCAAGGTGCACTCTGCAATTCACCAAAATGAATAATGAATTCCATATACCCTGCATTAAGAAGATTGACATTCCTCTTAGAAACTGTTTGGATTAAGTCTCATTTCTTCCACATGCTGCAAGAGCAACTAGTGCCCGGCTTTGTGCACTGCCAATACGAGTGATGTCGGGGTGGCACCGGGGCCATGTAGGCTGAGGGCAGCTCCCAGGCCACAGCCATGGCAAGGCACAGGGACAAGAAACAGAAGTGTATTTCAGTCTGCCTGGGTGCTGTGGAGTGGTGACAGCTGTGAGGAAGTCAGAGGTTGGTGTTGTATCCTTTAGGGGCCCAACAAATGGATATTCTCATCAAAGTGACAAGTATTTATTTTTACATTGAACAAAAGTATTTCATAGCAGGAGCAGAAAAAAATTCCCATTCCATATCCATTTCTCTCAAACTTAGTGATCTCTGTGATCCAGAACAAAAGTTTGCAGAGGCCCAAGGGCATTTTGTTGACTTTCTGCTGGCCTTTCAGTCTATAATAAAATTTCTCAGGTCTCTGTGTGGAAATGATTTGTAACTCTCATATTCCCATGGAGAATAACCCATCCGTTACATCACCTCCAGCAAAAGCTGCGCTGTGACAGGTCTTCTGAGGTCAGATAGCCTATTGTAATGCTTCAAATGGGCAGGCACACCATGCCTACAATTCTTATGATTCCTCAGAAGGAAAAATAGGGCAAGCAGAAAGGCATGAAAGAAAATGTGAACACTGATGGGCAGAGCAACCACCCTCTGCACAAAGGCACATCTACACTCAGATATGTTTTCTCCTGGTGGCACTTTCTCTGGATAGAGGCCATCTCAGTGTCCCTCCTCGTCCTTCCCCTTGGAATTGCTGTCCATCCCCACAAAGCCTTTCCTGCAGCTCCCAGGTGCCTCTGAGCAGATTCCACCGGTGTTTACATTTGGATCTCTCATGGTCAGATGCAGATGGCAAGAAGGGAACAAGGATGGTGGCACTGCTCAGAGCTGGCCTGGGTAGTTTGTTTGTTGCAGTGTTGGCATCATTCATGAGAGTATTATGGCAGTAGTTGCAGAGGCTGTGGGCTACATTCAGCAGCAGTGTGAACTGTCGGAGAAAAAGTGTGCCTGTGGGAGTACATGGTAATACTACTGGTCCTTGGGCTCTGTGTGTGCTGCAGGAATTTAGCACACAGCCCTCAGCCTGCTGACTTTGCTGTAGGCCTGCTGAGTCCCTGCAATTTTTAATGAGTTCAGCAAAAACACCAATAATCCTATCTGCACAGATTTAACTCACAAACACCTTTTTTGGCATTTTAGACACCTGACAGTAATGAAATGCAAAATTAAATGCAGCACCCAACAGTCCTGTTGCATTGCAATTACTTTCATGGCTTCTCTCTTTTTGCTATGTGAAGAAGACAGCAGGAGCACTGCATCTGTGTGTAAATGGAGGAAAGCCACACAGAGATCTTGGCCCTTCACATTGGTTCAGCACCAAGACCACAGACGGGAACACCATATGGAGTAGCACTGCCTTTTTTGGGTCTCACTGCACTTGGGCAGCCACACAGAGGTGTAGTAAAGGATCCCTGTTCTTGCAAAACATAGAATAACCTTCATGGAAAGCAGAGCCTTGTGCTAGAAACACACTACAACTTCATCCTGAAGTCCACATGGCAGCTGTTGCAGTGGTGGTTCCTGGAGTGGTGATGGCCATAACTGCAGTGCTGACCTCCAGCTGGCAGCCATCCTGGATGGCATGGCCAAACATGGGCAAAAGTGCCCACTTCTTAGCTCTGGACACCACTTCTCCTCCTCTTGTTGCCCTAGATCTGAAGTGAAGGAATGCAAGAGCTGAGCATAGTGCTAAGCAGTTACTCCCCCTAGAAGACATTAGAGGTACGTTCTGCACATCTGAGGTTATGTTTGGATCTCAGCTTCTTCATGCTGGCTGCAAAAGAGAGATGCTCATCACAGGGGATGCCCCCTTTGCGTCTGCATCCTGCTTCTTGACTGTTCATCCATGCTTAATTTCTATTCACGTAACAATTTTTTTAACACTTGAATGTCATGAAAGCATCACAAAGAACTTTATTTTTAATTTTCTAAACAAGCTTATTCTGTGCCTACTCAGTAATTGGTCTTAAAATACATTTTTAAAAGGAGCTGTAGACAAGAACCTCTCTGTCGCTAAAGCTTAAAGATTTTTCTACATGTGGGAAGCTTTATTTCCCTCAAAAAATAATACCACAATCTCATTAGGAATGATTCTGTTCTTGCTGTGTTTTCTACTGAGCCCCTGGAGAAATGCTCCATAATCTAGGATTGAGGAGAGCATTATGGCACTTACGTGGCAGTGGCACTCCATATGCAGCAGGCAGTTATTCGCATCCTCCCTTTTGAAAGCAAAGTTATTTTCCCAGGGGAGACCAATCTGTATTTCAGAAAACACATTTCCAAGTCTTATTCTTTCACTGTTGTCTCTGAGAATAGACAACACACCGCAGCACGTCAAGTGTAAAAATTACAGGAGACCGATGTGCTGCACTGGTCGGATCAGGTCGCATGGCAGGGCTTGGCTGCAGCAGCACCGCCAAGGGCACAGCTCACTAGCAAAGCCAGGACCTTGCCAAATGAGAGAGGAGACTGAGTCCTAGGGATAAGGGACAGGGCTATTCACCAGCTAGGTATGCCTGAGGACTCCCTTCCAGCTGGCTGGATGAGCAAAAGCAGTTCTTGCATGGCTTTTATTTCTTGTTAACAAGAAGGCTAGATGGCCGTCACCAGTCCTTAGTACTCAAGGACCAAAATGGTGCAAGTGAGTGAGAGGCATCATGCAAGACCTGAACCATGACACCAGCCTCACCTTCTCAGTAAATCTGACAACATCTTTTTTTCCATTGCTCTCTGATCACAGTCAGTGTCAAAAAAATAAGAGTTTGTAGTTTCAGTTTTTTGAGACATCCTCTGGTTTTACTTGCCTTGAAGAATGATCCATGGCATGACCATGGTAGCTTGTTTCCAAATTTGTAGAGATTCTGAGAAGCAAAAAATAGCCAATCACTTTCAAATGTGTGGATATCTTTTAAATGCCCTTCTTTTATTTGAGTGAATCTAAAAACCTATGGATAGACAGCTTGTACATAAACACAGCTCTAAAGGAAAGGAGCGGGCATGTGAGCCATGTGTGCCCCAACTTGTGTCTGCCATACAGTTCACCCTGATGCAGGGACAGCAGGGCAGAGTGGGCCCTGTGCTTTTGGGGGCTGATACTTTTGCTAATACTTAGGTCTTCACAGATATTTCCCTGTATCCACAACAAAATCTTTTCCTCCCTAATCAGCAAGATGTCTCACCAGCTGTAAGCAGCAATTACCTCACAGAGCTTTTTGTCGGATGGCATGCATACACTTTTTTTTTTCCTAAGAACACAGTCACCAATCTAGATGGTGAGAGGACATAAAATAGCAATTATTATTATTATAATTATTTCTTCTTGTGAGAAATAGGACCAACTGTCAAGCATGTATTAATTAAGCATTAGAAAAGATTATTCCACAATTCAGTGCAATTCTCACAGTCAGTCGTCAAATAGAGAGTGAATACAAGACAGCGTAGATTTTTCTAGACTTAAAAAAACCAGTTCAGCAGAGTTCTTGTTAGAACTACAATCACAGGAGGCACACATGACAAACTGCTTCCTAACTGGACTTCCCAGGGGATTTACAGTTGGTTTCTGTCCAAACATTATTCAGTCAGACATCTTTCTTCTGTGGGCTTGCCATAGGCAAGCAGAGCTGGGAGGGACATGGAGGCCAGGGCTGTTACAGCTATTGCCTTCCCTATAACTCTTTCTTTCTCATCTCTCAACCCCACTCCATGCAGGTTGAATTATCTAGTTATTGATTACATAGCAGGCAATACATCCAAAGCTATTAATTGCTGTCTTACGAGCTCGGTAACTGCTGCAGCTGAAAAGGAAGACAGTTAAGGTTCATGGGGATAAGTGGGGGGTGAATGGGTGGGGTCGTCAGTGTCAGAGTGTGGCTCCTGGAGTTCAGCCCTTCTGGAAGCCTGCAAGAAGAGGACAGGGCCGCAGAAAGCCATGAAGGGGAAATGCAGAAGGCTCAGACAGTGCCTGGGATGCCAGTAGAGAAGCAACCTTTTTCTCAAACACACCCCAGCTTTTGTTTTGTGCATCTTCTTTTTTCATATGCTGCTGCCATCCTCTCTGAAATTCCAGCCAGACCAAAAAAGCGTAGAGTGACCACGCGTTGTTCCCAATGTGGCTTTCTTTCCACAGGCCAGTCTGCAGCCATGAATGTAACAATGCAGTGGACTTTCTTTTTAAAATTTCATTTCAGAGGTGAGATGTTCTTACTCAGCAAAACATGCAGCCCCGGCATTTAGCTGTTTAGCCCACAGACACTCAGGAATAGTAGCAATGCACAGGAAGTAGACTCCCTTTCCTGACTTTACTCCTCTGCTTTAAAAGCTCAGCACATTTTGTAAATTAGTGGTTATTCATTTCTTTATTTTAACAGAAAACAAGTCTAGAAGTGACCATGCAGTGTCACATTCGTGTGCCAACCCTCTTCCATAAATCCTCACCATCTCCACTTCCTCCTTGTTTGTCCTACCACTACAAAATGTACATGATCACCCAGTAGGAAATAAACAAATGCAACATGCTGTCTGTTCTCCTTTCCCAAAACGTAGATTCTTATTTTCTCAGAAAGAGATTTCGCTTCTATCTAAAATGTTTATTTTACAGCATTTTTTCCTGAATCTCCTCTTTCAGTGTCTGCTATGGTGCTTGAGCTCAGTGACAGCTTAGTATTTCTGTTTGAGAGAAATCCCACTCACACAGAGCACTGCTGTCATCTTGCTCCACATTCAGTTTTTTAAAAAAGCATAGAGCAAATTATTAGTAGAGGTGAATAAGAGGAGACAGAGCTTCTCTAATACCCTCCTGTCCAAACTCCAATGTTTTAAATCAAACTCAGATGATTGGACTGTGCTTTAGTGACACTGAACATGGATGGGAAAGAAATGTGAAATGATTTACAAATAATGTAAAAGGAAATAGGAAACAATACAACACAATACAATGGTACAAATAATACAAGAGCAAGTAGTACAAACAGAAAAGAAAAAGGATCATCTTTCCTGTAAAATTGTACTTCTTGCCTTAATTAAGATAGGTATGAACAGTTCTGTTCCTAGTATTATCCATCAAAAATTCAATGCAACTGAAACTGCAGCACACACCAAAGCCGGGCAACCAATGGCAGAGCCACGATCACCAGCCTGCAGATGACCCAGAACCAAGAGTAATGCTTGACGCAGCAGAGGGCCATCCAGATGGACCTGGACAGACTGGAGAATGGAGCCGGCAGGAATCTCAAGAAGTTCAGCCAGGGGAACTGCCAAGTCCTGCAACTGGAGAGGAGCAGCCCCAGACACCAGAACTTGCTGAGCATTGCTGAGGGTTACCAGCTGGAGCTCTGTAGAAAAAGCCCGAGGGGATCTTGGTGGCCACTGAATTGAACATGAGTTAGCAATGTGCCCTTTTTTGCTAAGAAGGCTAACCATTTCCTGAATTGCATTAGGCGAAGTATTGCCAGCAGGTGAAGGGAGATGATTCCTCCTCTCTCCTCAGCACTGGTGAGTGAGGCTGTAGTATGGGTTCCAGTTTTAGGATTCTCAGCACAAGAGAGAGTTCAGCAAAAGGGCCACAAAGATGACTGAGGAGTCTGGAGCATCTCCCCTATGAGGAAATGCTGAGAGAGCTGGGACTGTTCAGCCTGGATCAGAGAAGACTTAAGGGGATCTCGTTAATATCTACAAATTGTTAAAGGGAGATGGTGGAGCTGGGCTCTTTTCCGTGGTGCCCAAAGCCAGGAAAAGAGACCTTGAGCACAAACTGGAGCACAGGAGGTTTCTTCTGAACACCAGGAAGGTCTTCTGTGCTGTGCAGGTGTTGGAGCACTGGCACAGGCTGCTCAGAGTGGTCTCCTAGGAGATTTCCAAAAGCCACCTGGATGGGGTCCTGGGCACCCTGCTCTGAGTTTCCCTGCTGGAGCAGGGGCTGGGCCAGAGCTCCTCACCAACCTCAGCCATTCTGTGATTCTGCTTGTCTTTAACTGAGGTTGCCCTCGGCAGGATGGTTCAGTCCTCTGCTAGCGAAACACCTTTCCTGAGGGTGCAGAAAAGGCCCTTGGAGAGGACAGCACTCAGAGCAGGTGACTTAGCCTGCAGCTAGCTCATGCCCAGCACACCTGAAGGCAAGTCAATGCCAGCTCAAAGCAATGAGGCTGCTGCTTGTTCTCCAGAAGGCCACACTTTTCTCATTGCCTTTAGTCTCACACCCATCACCCGTTTGTCCCTTGTAGGTACAGAGTTTATGGAAGCCTAACTTCAGATGCAGTAAAGAAGGACTCCAAAGCATACTGAAGGAGCAGCAGAAAAGAATCCCTAACCAGAATGAAGTATTACAGAAGATGTTCTCTGTGTCATTTCATTTTTTAATTTCTTTTTCATGAAGATCAAAATTTCGTCTGAGAAAGGCACTTCATTTGAATTTCTTAGCTGAAGTTCAGAGATGTGTTAAAGAAGTGCAGGGGGAGGGAAGGAGCTTTTATCGCTTTTGTGTCACCATATGGAGTAGTTGAGATGTGGACTAGTTCCCACCCTGAAACAAGGTTCACCCTCCAACACTGCAAGCTAAAGATACAGCTATTCCACAAAACTGCCATCACAGTTCAACTAGGTTTGAATTTAGGACAGGGCAATTTTTATAACACCTTGATGGAATGAGGCATGTAGGCATGGAGAGGGCTTCAGGGTGCAGCCCAGTGAGAACACTGGAGCAGCGTTTTGTAATAGGGAAGAGAGGTGACTCTCATCTGCCATATTTATTCCATAACAACTGGTCATTCTCCTCTTGTTTGCACCTCTTTATATGAACACGTTATACGAAGCAGGGACAATACTTTCACAGTATTTGTATTTAGACCAATGTGGAACACTGCTGTTCCAATTGTCTAGTATTTGCGCAAGAGAATAATCATTAAAAGCATAAGCAAAAACTGAAAACAAAGCAAATAAAAATGCATAGGCCTTTAAGCCTCACCACACAGAATTCACAGCCATACGGAATGGTAGTTTAATGTGCTGCATTACTGCAGTATATCTGTTTGGTAAGATCTACCACCCAGGTATTAAAATAATAACTACTTTTTGAAAGACGAGATGATGAATCATGCAAAAGTCTCATGAAAGTATGCTATAAATGTATGTAGCACTTCAAAAGTGCTGAGACAAATGGAACCCCATCTGACCTACAAGGTACGGTACTGCACAGTCACCTTTCCTGGTGACCTAAAGGTCCTTCTGAAGCACTGCGAGTAATAGCAGCACCAATGACCAATACACTGCCACAGATTGGCTGACAAATTTGGAATACTGTTTTTTCTTGGACTTCTGCTGTAGCAGGTTAGAGGAAACATAATGGCCACAATAAACAAGAAAGACAGGGAAAAGTTGTGAGAAATTCTAGTTTCTTGCATTATAAAACACAAACTGTCTGGAAAGTATTATATGCTCCTGTTCACTCAGCTTCTGCTCAGTCCTTATTTGTGGTGACAATTGACAGGCAGCATAGAACAGGAAAAAATATTCAGGTGCGCTGGCACATAATGCCACTTCTGAAGGTGCAAACTATCATATGACAGTGTTGATTTATCTGAAATGCCAGTGTGCACAACTCGTACTCTAAAAAGGCGCACTGTCATCTTCTTCAAAACACAAAGCAACAATGACTTTCTTCTACCTTAATCATCTAATCCCAATTTCTGCCAGGTTAGTTTTGTCCCCTGTTGCAGTTCACATTAATTCAAGACAATAATTAGATTCACACCTCTTAATTGCTTTTTTTCCTATTTGGAGTTACGAGGGCTAGCACGTCTGGTGGGAGAAAGGAGAAAGCAGAGACCAGAGAAAAGCCTAACCTAAGAAATTTGTCACTCAGCTCTCCAGCTCAAGCCACACTCCTGCCCATGTTGTCCTGTTCTGGACATGGTACCCCTGCACCCTGGGAGCCACAAAAGCTTCTGCAACTCCAGACTTGCTGCCCAATGTTGGAAAACAGAGAAGGGTTTATATGCAGAACCAGACAGCAAAGCAACACATACAGTGTGCTTCCCACAGTACCAAGCCCCCCTGCCTGCTTTTTCAGAGAAGAAAAGGGAGCATAACCCTGGAGATTATGTCTAATTGTGGAGAAAGCAAGGCAGGGATGGGAGGTAGGGCAGGGAGAAGAGAGAGGCAGAATAAAAACAGAAGCTCAAAAGCCAAGGGGAAGAAAAGAAGAGGGAAATTAGCATCGAAAGTCACATGGAGAAAAGAGAGAAAAAAACTGCTGTATAGTCACCGCTGTGCAGACATAACTGAGCTACAACCATGTTAGCTGATTCACACAGGTATACCTCACAGTCCAGCTGCAATAGCACAGCACTCATCATCCTTGCACAATCTTTTCTCCCCACCATCTCTAGAGAAGATTTGTGTGAGACACAAAGCTACAAGACAAAATTACTGCTGGATTTGCACAATGAAAAACCAAGTAAGTGAGCATCTTGCAGACACATGAAAAGAAGAGGAAAGGAGGAAAAGGAAAATAAATATGGTGGAGCTTCCTATAATTGCCACCTTTGCCTTGGAGAGTGTACCTGAAATTTAATCAAAAGAATGAACACTCTGCTGGAGTTCAGATGGGAGCATGTGTGTACATGGTGGTATGTTTCAGTGTGGTCAACACACCAAGCTCTCCAAAGTCAGAAAACTCCAGGTAGCAAGGTGGAAAGCATTAAGCTTGCAGATGTCCTAACTGTAACAGGCCATACAGTTGTATATTTGCAATGTTGGATCAGTCACTGCCAAAATGAACATCTCCACTGAAAGACAAAGTTATGAGGAAGGTGTTCGTCTCACGACACAGGGGCCCACAGACTCCTGCAGGTACAGTGGCAGTGAGTGGCTTTGTTAGGGGAGGTTTCCAGTGAAGATGGTGGAATGCTTTAAGGCAGGGAGAGAGCACAGAGCATTTCAGCCTGGTGGATCTTTGAGAAAATTTGATTAAGCCAGGAAAAGTGCAAAAAATTCCTGCAGGGTGGTAGCGGAAATTTCATAGGAAAAAATAAATGAATTAGGATACAGCTCCATTGGCTGCAGCTCAGCTCATTTCCATATGTAACGTAACAGCGCTGTCAGATGTTCTCTACCACTGTTAAATAGCAGCGATGCATTTATAAATGAATGCTAGTTTTGTCCTTGCTACAGAAAATAACTTCCTATTTTCATGATGCTACACTATTCTTACATTAACTCCTCCCAGCCCAGCATTCTGCCCGGGACCTTCTCCAGCCTCATTCTCTCTAGCACTGCCCGTGTCCTCACTGGGGAGGCTGTGACTGCATACAATGTCCAGAGAAGAGGGACACCAACAGTAAGTATTTCAGTAGGAAGAAAAGAATATTCCACACATGAAAAGAAGTGAGGACAGCTACAAATACAAAAAATTGTCAAATGCATAATACAAGTGAGGTGAAATAAATTCTGTACACTCTTGCTTAGTTCTTTAGGATGATTCTTATAAGAACATAAGAAAATACTTCCTGAAAGCAAAGGCTTGAAATTGATTTTACAGTCAAGTATGATCTGATTGATCTTCTAAAGGTCTACTCTATGTGAAGAAAGAACAAAGCACCTGATTTTTTTTCTGTCTAGTTGACTCGAGGAAAAACTTCCCTTGCTATTTTTAAATCATCCCCAACATTTATCTATAGCCCACAGTGTGTTTTTCAGACCATACTTCATTTCTCCCCACTACTGTTGGAGAGGATAGCTCTGCCTACCTTGAACATTTCTGTTCTCTCCTCCTCACTTTAGCAAATGGCAACAAAACCATTGTGTTCAGCGAGTTATCTGCATTCTGGCTGACAAGGCTGTTTGTCTGTTACTGTCCATGTTCTTCCTGGCTGCATTCTCACATTCATGTGTTTGAACAGGGACAGAGCTGGTGTGTAGAGAAAAGAAATTCTCTTAAGTAAAATGCTGGCTGCTTGAAAACGGGATAAACAGAGCAAAGTGACCAGAGAGTAATCTCTTGTTAATGACAAAGTATTCCAAAAAGAATGTTCCTTCCACCTTGAAAGCTAAAGCTGGGTACTGCAGGCAGGCACAGTAGCTCCTCCCTGGAAATACAAAGGCTGGAAGAGGTGGGTTGCATTTGTGGGAGCACAACATGTCTTAAAGAGTGTCCAGAACCACAAATCAACTTTAGCAAGCATTAAATAATATTTATGTTTAGTACTGTGTCATTATCTTTCAGTGTCCATAGCACAGCTTTGATGTAGAGCAGGGACACTGGCACAGGTTATTTCTGAGGATCTTTGCTGCCCCACATCCCTGCTGTCTTTGGCTCTTCCCGCATCAGTGCCACTACTCTTACAGCAGGAGAAAAACGTTAAGAAAGAGCAGCACGATCTGACTATGCTAGAGGTCAATATACTCTTTTAAAGATAGTAGTTGCGTATTTTGGTGGCAGAGGAAATACATAAGCACTCAGTTGCCTAAGGAGCAAGATCAGCCAACTTAGCAGACTCAGACATTTTTTACCATTGTCTCCTTATATCATTATTTGATCCAGATACAAGGTGGCTGTACTGCACAGGATACTTACAGAGATCACTCCTGCATTAATTTTTCCCCGTCGTCATGAAGAATTACTGGTTTCTCTGACTCTGATGGATATACTCTGCTTTTGTTTTCCATTGATCCTAAATTGTAAAAGAATAGTAAAACAGCTCCTCTGCCACCTTTACATCATCCAGTGACACATACCTGAAGTGTCAGGTTCTATTTGTAGCCTAGGGTTTGCCTTATCTATTTAGAAACTGGGTGCACCAAAAAACTCAGTTGTTCATTTTCTTACTTCTTAAAAATTGCTTTTGTCAACTTATCCTCAAATGAATGCTATTCCATCACTAGTCAGAACAGGCAGGTGGCCTGTGGTAGCTCGCTGCACAGGGAGGCTGTACTCAGGGATTTCTGCTCTAAATGCCTCTCTGAGTCAGCCTGCAGTGACAGGCAAAGCTGTGATGGTGCAGCTTAATTTCAGTCAATGAACTTCATTAAAGTTTTGATGCTGACTGGAACGCTGAGGGAAACAGAAGTTCCTCTGTATGAGGAGATTATCTCTGCTGTGGAAATAATCTCTGTATGCCAGGGCTTAAACCTAAGCAATAAGTGTAAATACACAGTAAGAAATGCCTCTGCTACAATATGAGCAGTACATAACAAAGAACAACAACCTTTGTCACCAAGGGCGAGCGTTGGTCCACTTTGGTAAAGGCTTTGTTTTGGGCTGGGATCAAGGAGAAGAGGTTAGGCAGAAATAGCACTATTGCTCCTTGCAGGTTAGGCCCATACTCGTTACGTATTTCAGGACCAGCTTCTGTTTTCATTCCCCCCACAAAAGAGAAATTATAATCATAGAATCACAGAATGGCCTGGGTTGAAAAGGGCCGTAATGATCATCTAGTTTCAACCCCCCTGCTGAGTACAGGGTTGCCAGCCACTAGACCAGGCTGCCCAGAGCCACATCCAGCCTGGCCTTGAATGCCTCCAGGGATGAGGCATCCAAAACTTCCTTGGGCAACCTGTTCCAGTGCATCACCACCCTCTGAGTGAAAAACTTCCTCCTAATATCTAACCTAAACCTTCCCTGTCTCAGTTTAAAACCATTCCCCCTTGTCTTATCACTATCAACCCCTGTAAACAGTCGTACCCCTTCCTGTTTATACACTCCCTTCAAGTACTGGAAGGTTTGATCATGAAACCCCACAGGTTTCCTTGTGAAGCAGCTGCACCCATGCCACAGTGACCACTCAAAAAGGGGTCCTGTACTGCAGCAGCCAGCTGGCACCATGGGCTGCTTCAGGTATGGATATCACAGGGCTTAGAAAAGGTCTGGGTCTGTGCCCTCTTCAGGGTCTCAAACATACCCAAAAAACAAAGCACAAGACAGATTTGCTGCATTTCACTTATGGTAAAGCAAGCCCCTCCTTCTGAAGCCAGGGTGTTATTCTTAAGCTGAAATACAATTTTTTAACAAGTGTTAGGAAAAAAAAAGATGTGTAATGTTTCCATACATTTCCTCTTATGTTGAAGATATTCCTAGTGATCTGACCAACTGCTAAGGTGAAAATTGCCATTTAAACCATCAGAGATTAGATGAAGTCATTAGTCTAGTTTAACTACTTCCAAAGGAGCAGCCAGTACTTTCTGCCTTAAGCCATTGGTTTGGTATCCTAAGAGACACAGACATCTTTCACTGATCCAAGGTGTGTTTCTGGTGGACACTTAAGAAACCATAGGCTTAATGTTCTATGGATTATAGATTTCCTGTATTTGGTCAAACTGTGCACTGGCAGCACTATTTTTAGCACTCACTGACATGCCTTCCAGAGTCGTTTAAAACAAGATGTCATTTTAGACTTTATTACACAATAGTGGGACAAGCTACACTGAGGTTGATCTCACATGTAAGTTTTGGACACAAACACATTACGTTTGTTCTCAATATTTTGCAAGTTGTACGGTTTCAAAGTTAGGAGTGCCCAGGTGACGCTCTTCTAGGACTGCAGTTTTATTCTGTACTACAGAAGAGTGCCATTACCCAGTTGCAGAGAGGATGGAATATCATTTGCAAGCAGTGTAAAAGATAGTATTTTATCTTGTAACATTTTCAATGGCTGGTCAAGAGAACCAGGCTATCCTTTATCATTGTTTTTTATCAGTTTTTTCACTGACTATTTATCATCTGTTGTAAAAATAGAAATGAAAAATAATCTACGAAGCAGGCCAGGAGCCTTTGACTGAGAGTAACTCCAGCTAGGAAATTTAATTACAGAAGAATATAATCCAGCAAGATTCCATGTTTGACAGCCTGGATAGGACAAAATGCAGATTCTGGATAGGAGAAAAAGGAGATCTGTTTAATAGTTAAACATAATGCTCCTGTTTGTTGAGCACTTTTGTATGCTCCATCAGTTCAGATGACATTATTAAGTGTCTACAATTTAGTCACGATTTAAGTCCAAAACACACAGAGACTTGTACAGTAATACCTCCATTTCAGCTAAGCCCTGAAATGAATCAGTGCATCCATGATGGAAAAGAAGGTAATGAGTGGAGGGAGAAATGACAGTTTTTCGCTGTTTAGAAAACACCACAAAGACAAAGCCAAGGAAATCTGCAGCACTGCATAAAGAGAAAAAGGCACAGATAAAAGGCAGCAGTTGTACTTGAGAGGACAAAAACCAGAATGTTTTAATTCTGTTTCTGTCACAACTTGAAGTATGGGTTTGGGGAAATGGCTTCTCCCATGTCTCAATTCTCTGCTGTTCAAAACCAAGATAGCAGCACCTCAGAAGTGTGCTCTGCTGCTGGATTGTGCATCCCACTGGCCTTCCTGCTAGTAGCAAGCTAACAACAGATAAAAGTGCACAAGCTTTACACTGGGGCTTGCAGCTGACAAGTGGGGATGCAGTGCCTGCAGTCTTCAAGTTCCCAGCAAGAAAAATAACATCTCCCATGCAGCTCTGGACCTGATGTACACGAAGCAGTGATCTCCCCTTCTCCCTGTCCTGCACAGAAGATGCTTTTCTGTCCAATGGAGTGGTGAGAGCAGCCAGGCACCCTGGGGCCAGGCAAGTTCTTGGCAAGCACAGCGAAGCAGCAGACAAGAAACGGGCTGTGACCACACTCTGGATTCATGGTGCTGGTGATAAAGATACCACCTGCGGGCCCAGGCTTGGCTGGCCGCTTGTGGCACCATGTGGAGCAGGCACTTATTGGGAGAAAATGAACTGCAGTCGCTGCTGGGGAGTTTGATTGAAGAGGCAAACGAGCTGCTGGCCTCGGGTGTCGCTGGGAGGCCAGTGGGCTGCCTCTGCAGCTCCCTGCGGCTGCGCTCCTGACCGAGCCGTTCCCAGACCACAAGCCATGGTCAGCCTTCATGAATAGTAAACAGCATCCCAAACCTCTGGTGCTGTGCTGGGTATTTTGCTGAGTGTCTCCTTGAAAGCAAAAAAAAAAACAAAAACAAAGGCAAAATCTAGTGTCCTCTGCAAACTAAAGCTGAAAAAAAAAGAAGTAAAAATCCCCAGCCAGTGGTGACAGGAGGTTAAGAGAAAGCTTTGTTGTAGAACTGCATTACCGTATCTCTCAGCTACATACTGAAAACAATGGTAAATGATATGGGAAAGGAGGCACCTTCTAGTCCTCAGTGAAGTTTTAGACAAAATAAAAACATTTTTCCTGCTCTTTTAGGTATTCACATTAGAAATATTTTTTTATAAGTTTTGCTAGAGAAAATAATTTCATATTTAATTCAAACTGTTGGACTGTTTTAATTAAATTGGGAGTGGATTTTTTTTTCCAATAGCAATCACTTTTTGTCCTTGGAGATTAAATTAATAAGCTAAAGCCTCTGGAATTACAGCAGAGAGAGGTTTTTTTTTGTTTTGTTTTGTTTTGTTTTGTTTTGTTTTGTTTTGTTTTGTTTCATGTTATTTTTCCTAAGGTAAAATTACTGCAAGGCAGCAGCATTAAGTAGCAACTTCAGCGTTGCAAGGGGAATGAATTTACTTTCAAGCACCTTTTATGAAAACATAATGGAAAAAAAAAGGGGAAAGCCAAGGTTCCTAGATTTGTTTTGGTTATTGAAAGCAGAGCTCTCTGTAACCATTTCACTACGCAGAACTGCCTGAACTCAGCAAGTCACTTGAACTGCATGTCATCTTTAAGAAGGGAAAACACAGTGTTGTGTCATTCCACTGCATAATCCAGGTGTGCTTGGATGTGCTTACATGTGTACGTCTGTGCATGCTGAGGAGGGGTCCAATAGCGAGGATTTGTTTGCAGCTCACTGACATTTGTCGAAGTGTACATTATGGTTCTGTGTGGTATATGCTCTAACTTGCCTTATAAGGTCTTCTCTGCTAATGAGTTTCTGTTATTAAGCTGGTGAAATGTAGTTGTCTAATATCACAACAGCACAGACAGCTCTCCATCCGGCACAATGCTCCAGGGGCAGCCCTGCTCGTATTCATTATTTCTGGAGAAATACACTGTATCCACTCCAAACCAATAATGTCTACTCTCTAAACACAGAATATATTTTCTGGGAATTTATAAGTAAATCCGGTGCTAACAATTACAGCACTGTACTGCACAGTGTAAAGATATAAAGGTTAGAGGACAGTGAAAGACAAAAAAAAATATCCATGTTCCCACTCCCTCGTGTCCTACTTTTTGAAAATACTCACACAACATTCATGTCTGAGAGCTCTGAGACATGATAACGACCAAAGGGTTAATAAAATCCATTTAACTTCCCCGTGCTTTTACAAGAGATGTAATATAGATATGTGCCATCCATCTCTCCCTTTCTTTGCTTGTAGCAAAAGCAAAAGCATTTTACAAGTTTCATCATAATGATTTCTTCCTTTCCTTGATGGAGCTCATCACGGAACTGATAACAATACCTGCAGAAACTTATTTGTCCAGCACATAAAGTGCGTTACTTGGACAAAATACACCAAAAGAAAATTAAGATAAACAGACTGAAAACAATTCAGTTAGTGCGTGGCTGAATTTGGTTCAATTTTTTTCTTTACAAATATAAGACCAATCTATTCAAATTCTTATTAAGATGTCCAGCCAAACCAGAGGCAACAATAAAGCTACAGTAAATAAAAATAATATATATATATTCTGTCTTCATATGTGCTCTATTTCAACTAAATCAATATTTCATTTAATTATCAATTATGATTATTTATTCAGGAAGACACTTCCACACCTAAGCAGTAAAAATGGGCATAGGTACAATGAACAGGATGTTCCAGTCATATGCAATATAATATTAAAATGGGAAAACTGTGTATTTGTTAAAGATTTCAGCTATATTTGACACACACCGTTGTGATCCATTAGACTTAGACAAATGCTTCTCACTGGATGCAGTATTTGGAGACATATAAACTCACTGGTGCGTGGTATGCACTTGTATCTTATCGTGTTCTTCAGGTTCCACAAAGTGTTCCTTAACTGCCTCATACCAAGGGGAAATTGTGTTGCAGCTTAATGTGAGATTATTTTTTTCCTTAACCTTCTTGATATTTCCTCCTAGCAACAACCATCACAGCCTTTTGCTTTTCTCCAGGATGTTAGGAGAAGGTGAAGAGTGGAGACAAAAATCCAAGGATGCAGGAAGGAAAGGGGAAATCTGAATATGCTATTGAACTTCTGTATTGAGCAACTGGTGAAAGAAGGATGTCTTAAGGAACCAGGGCTTAACCATCCTGTAACTATGTTCATTTCTGGGCAATATTTCATTACCACTTCAAATCTCAAATTTCCTCTTCCGAGAAGAACAAGAAAAAGGAGGTTCAAGGCAAAAATAAGCCCCAAACAGAAGAAATTTCTGTTTTCAAAGCTATTTTAAGTTCATACCTCACAGTGACACAGCCTTCAGTTTGTTTTCATTCTTGCTGATATTGCATTATCTTCGTGTATAAAGCTAACTGGCACTAGCAGTACCATATTTCAAAACACTTCAGAGCTTGAGAGGGAATGGGATGGAGCTGTGTCAGGGGAGGTTCAGGGAAGTGCTGGAAAAAGGTCTTCACCAGAGCATGGTGGACATGGAACAGGCTCCCCAGGGCAGTGGGCATGGCCCCAGTGATGGAGTTCTGGGAGTGTTTGGACAGCACTCTCAGACGTAGGGTTTGAATTTTGAGTGGTGCTGTTTGGAGCCTGGAGTTTGAACTGTAGAGGAAAAATTCAAGCTTGCATTTTCCTAAGTTCAATCTCTCACGCTCCTATTTCAAGCAAATGTTAAATTCATACCTTATCAATTATTTATTATGAACTACATTATTTTCAGTCCACATATGCAAAAAGGCTTTCACTTAAAAGCACTAGTAAGGATCTCTGTGAGTCCACAACAGTAACTTACTCTATTACCCAAACTGCATATCAGGTAGCAGACATTTCCAAGTAAAATTTATTGTGCAAGAAACATCAACTGTCCATACATACTTTCATGTTTAAAATTCTATTTTTCAGATGTTGAACGATTTGAAAGAGTTATCTCAGTCTCTTCCCATTATTGATGATGCTGTGCTTTTGTAAACATTCATGATCTGTGATGATCTGTTATGAGATCTGTGGCCATTGCATGTTTTCCACATTTGGTAAATCATATAGATTAAAATACATTAAAATTGCTAGCCAGGTCACCTTCTTCAGAGGACAAAAGAATTAGGTGCGATTTGAGACACATCTAGCTGGCAGACGTGATCTTCAGATGCAGGATGATCAGTAAAAACCATGTTTGACTGACACTCAGAGAAATGATGGCCTACTATTGGTTTTGGTATGAATATATAGGAAGTAAATTATCCAGTAAATTGGGTAATCAAAAGAGTACCTGATTTTGCCCTCCATCTGCTGTAAGTTTGAGTTTCAGGATCCTACTGACAATGGAACGGAGGAGCCCTTGTGGTAAAAAGCAGAAGTGGTGGTGTCACAGGACAAACACATGTGAAACACATTTCTAAAATACAGCAATATGAAGTTATGTCAACTACATTCTAATTGTAAGTTAAGTATTTACATATACAGGTTATACACACATTCATGTAGACGTAAACTTAGGTATATATCCTAGCTACAACATTTTAAACAGGAACATATAATGGCACTGTATCCTGAGATTTTAGTACAAATAAAATAGATGCTGCCTGAAAGTGCACTGTATTCATTTCTCTCATTTAAAAAAATAAAACTTTATATGTGCTTTGCTAGGATGAAATTGAGGCTAACCAAAACACTGGAAATATTTTAAGGGCAATCATATACATAAACACACACTTATATCCACATAAAAATATATATAGAAAAGTGTATCGGGAATATTTATTTTACTGAAGTTGACACAAGTACATGTTTAAGTGAACAAGCCATCTGTTTCCACTGCTTTCTCATCATAATGGCAACATTTTACTGTTCTCTCTTATGCACATATATGCATGGATGCACACTGTGCATTACTAACAGTGAAAGCAGATGCTGTGACTCACTTGCACTTGTAAAAATGTAATTGAATTTAGTTATTCTGAAATAATATTGTTAATACAATCACGACAGAATTGCACCAGTTTGTAAATACACAAATCTCAACACTCATTCATCAACTTAATTATTTCCAAATCAACAGGTTGGAGTTTATTCCTCCTTTCAGATATTGCAATATACCACTGATTCAAACTCAACTTTTTTTTACTTTTAGAGCTATAAAAGAACACTGAGGTTTTTGACTTATAACTCACCAAAATCGCCGTTGGCTCTTTTTGAGCATCAAGCATCAGCACCTCCTTCCTGCTGCCATTCAGGAATAAGGCCAGGTGCTGCTGCTCCACATGAGACATCTCCAGCTAAAGCAGTTGGAATTCTCCCCGTTTGTAACATGGCTAGATGGGCTCCATAAAAACCTCCTTATCCCCTCTGATAAAGTCTGGTTCAGGGATTCTCAGACGCAAGGAGACTGTGGTTTGGACAGTGCAAATGAGCAGCATATTGTGATTATCTGTAGGAGCACACTGCCCCATAGTGATGCACACTAAGTTCCCGGTAGCTCCATACAGTCATAAAGGCCACCTTTGAGAATCTTTGAGCACAAATCATCTGCTTTCAGTTGATACCAGAGAAAAGAGGTTTGCTAGGGGAATAAGACAGAGTCCCAGCTGTGTGACTAAAACCAGGCTTAAAGTTGTATGACTTCTGAAATCAAATATTTAACAAGACAAAATGAAATAATGAATGTGTAAAGCACACCATTGGACAGTGCTGGAAACTTCTGTCCCAGAGAACAAGATGCCTCTGCAAATCTACCTGTCAAACTTCATGAAGCCTCTGCCTCTTCCTTCTCATCCTTCCTGGAACCTCTCCCCAGAGACGTCTCTACTGCATTGCAATCCCATAATGATGACACAGCTGGCAGGTAAAGACTGACCATTTTTATGCAAGATGTTTCTTTTTTTATGGGCATTTCCATCTCCCATAGCCCATCCACCCCTGCTGCACTAACTTTGCCTAACATTTTCTGTAATCCCATGTCAGTTTATACAAGCTTATACAAGTATTAGATCTTCATCAAAACTTAGTCTGTTTGAAATAGGAGATGAAATATGGTGTTTTTTTTCCTCCTGAAAGTACTTCTCACAGAGTTCTCTAATGCTTTACCAGCTATTTCAGAATTTAACCAGGTCAAAATTATAAAATTTACAGTCTAGATTTTTATGAGTAACTGAAGAAAACAGACAAAAAATTTAATAGCAAATAAATGCTTTTAGAATTCTGCACTGACTACTGCTACTTAAAAAAAAATGCATTTTATATGATTTTAATTCACTGATTTTGAGGGAATATTGCCCTAAACGGAGCCACAAAACTGGTAGTGGCATTGTTATTTTAATTGCTGGAAAATAAATTACCAAGCTTTTTCATTCCCTCCTGTAGTCTTCATACTTAGTTACTGAAAGACAGCTTTTAATCTCCTCCTGCTTCTCCATGCTGAGCTATAAATCACTACCAGTTACGTTAGATGGATTCTCAGGAAAAAAAAAGTTCATAATGATTCTGATCATGGTTCAAAAAATATAATACGCCCATGATGAATTTATACAAAGGCTGGAAGGCTAACACTTGAGCACCTAACACCAGATTTCCTTCATTAATTTTCTAAGTAGCACAGAAAAGGATGTAAATACTTGCCCACATATGAACATATTTGCAATGAGTACATATTTTAAGATTTCAAACTTAAATTTCACAGCATCTTTCAGCAAGTTCTGCCATTCTATGTCATTTTCTGACATTTTGCAAAATCAGTCATTACTGCATGTAACAGTTTTTCATATATGCAGAAGAGAAGAGACTTAGTGATTTAGGGAAGCAGACAAAGGCTCAGCAGATTTCCTGCTCTCTCAGTGCACCACATCAAAATAAAAAAAGAAAGCAGTTTTACTGTTAATGAGGATTTGTGTCTGGTAAAAGCAATGGCCTTTTTAATTCCACAGTTGCAAATGTGTTTGAATTTTATGTATTGAAAGAGCAGCAAGGATTTCAAAGTATTAGTTCTTCATCAAAACTTAGTCTGTTTGATATAGAAAGATTAAATTGTTTTTCTTAATGAAGAATGATAGCTCAAAGTTGTATGAGATCACTTCTAGATTTATATATATATATGTGTATATAGGCAACATATGCATATATATTTAATAGGCTGCCCAGGGAGGTGGTTGAATCACTGAGGTTCCTTCCAGCCCCCACAGTTCTGTGATTCTGTGATTCTGTCCCTGGAGGCGTGGAAGAGCTGTGTGGATGTGGTACGGAGGGACACAGTTAGTGGGCGTGGTGGGACAGGGCTGACAGTTGGGCTAGATGGACTTAGAAGTCTTTTCCAATCTGAATGATTCTGTGATTCTATATGAAAATACTTAAAAGGGCTTTTTTGGTTGGTTTGCTTTTTTGTTAACCCAACATCAGCTCACAATGTTTCAAAAAGTTTCATGTATTATCACTTGAATAATGCAAATCCTGAAGGTATTTCTAACTCTTCTGAAATTTAATATGAACTAGAAATTTCATCACATATTGTACATAATTGTAATTTCAGTTTTAAAGGCAGGATATGATGGAAAACAAACAAACAAACAAAAACCCCCCACAGCTTTATTCAGATAGATTACCTAAATTTAGACCCTTGGTTTTATATCTTAGTATGCAGATGATTATCTAGTGAGCACTGAAATTATGCAGCAAAAACTATGGAAAGCTGGAAATGATCAGCACTGACATGCTTCTCTTTTTTTCCTAGAGGAAAAAATGTCCAAAATCTTTCTAACAAGCTGCATTGCAGTATGTTCCCTGATTGCACCTGTTCTTCTGATCCTCTAGAGGAGATGGGGCAAGCTAGTGCTCTCTAGTGTGCTACAAACTGTGTTGTAACAAGGCAAACAGAATGTTAATTCAAGATAGCAGATTGTATGAACCTGACAATAACCTCAAAATGCAGAAGGTGGATGGGTGGGAATATAGAAGTCTGCCCTGGATGTGCAATGTCATGCATAAGAAAGGACAGAAAGGAATAGTTGCTAAAAATACTAGCATGCCAACTATAAACTCAGAAATATAGAGAGAGAATTTATAATTATTTGGAAATAGAAACTACTAGTTGAATATTTGTTAATTCTGAAAATGAAACATCCGGATGTTTTCTTTTGTAATTTGTGCTTTAATTATGCATACACAAAAATACCTTCATTCCATAATGCACAGAAGGAGAAAATATCATCTTCAGACACTTTGCAACAAACACGCATTGAGTATACTAGTAATAGATCATTTACAAGTAGTCTTCATCAAGTCATTTTCAGTAATACAACAGTAATTACTTTTTTAACATCTTCATCAATGACATCAACAGTGGGATTGAGTGCACCTTCAGCAAGTTTGCAGATGATACCAAGTTGAGCAGTGCGGTCAGTACACCTGAGGGATGAGATTCAATCCAAAGAGACCTAGACTGGCTCAAGCAGTGGTCCCAGGAGAACCTAATGAAGTTCAACAATGCCAAGTGCAAGGTCTTGCACCTGGGTTGTGTCAATCTCCACACTCAGTACAAGCTGGGGGGTGTAAGGGTAGAGCACAGCCATGCTGAAAAGGACATGGGTGTACTGGTGGATGGCAAGTTGAACATTAGCCACGATGAGTCCTCACAGCCCAGAAAGCCAACTGTATCCGGGGCTGCATCAAAAGAAGCGTGGCCAGCAGAGCAAGGGAGGTGATCCTGCCCATCTACTCTGCACTGGTGAGACCTCAGCTGCAGTACTGCATCCAGATATAGAGTCCTCAGTGCAGGAGGGATATAGAGCTGTTGGAGCATGTGCAGAGGAGGGCCACAAAAATGATCCAAGGGATGGAGCACCTCTCCTAGGAGGACAAGCTGAGAGAGTTGGGGCTGTTCAGCCTGGAGAAGAGAAGGCTGTGGGAAGACCTGATAGAGGCTTTTCAGTATGTAAAGGGGTGTTATCGGAAAGACTCTTCAGCATGATCTGTTGCGGCAGGACAAAGGGAAATGGTTTCAAACTAAAAGAGGGGAGATTTAGGCTGGATAAAAGGAAGAAGTTTTTTTTACAATAAGGGTCGTGAGGCACTGGTTGTACAACAGGTTGTACAGAGAGGTGGTGGGTATCCCATCCTTGGTGATACACAAGGTCAGCCTGGAAGGGGCTCTGAGTGACTTGACTGAGATGTGGATGTCCCTGTTCATTGCAGGGGAGTTAGACCAGATGACCTTAAAGGGTCCCATCCAACTGCAAGGAATCAGTGTTTCCATGATACTAAACGATGTTTCATTCTTCTGATTAGACTTGCTAAATAATTCAAAGTAGTAGAATATACACTAAAACAGCCTGAAAGAGCTGTCATACTTCAAGACCAGTCTGAAAGTGATGTGTGCTCTAAGAACATGGTAGCTTGCATCATCCCACAGGGCACATAACCACCCCTCTCTGTGTCACCGTCACCAAATACATGCAAAGTATACCTCCTCACATTTAAGATTCAGATGCAGAGCATTCTGAATGCATTGAACTGATTGGGCTGCAGCTTTCCTGAAGAGCTGGGAAAGAGCTGTGGTCTTGAGAACAATGGCTGGCAACCTTGCACACTTAGTGCAAAAAGTAGGGCTATGTAGCATGCTCCTCTTTTGGCTTCTCTCCCTCTCATTCACATCTGGATTTGGTCTTGGCTGAATGAAAATTTAAAAGTGGTGAACAAAGGTTAAAAAAAAAAAAAAACAAATTTTAAACTGGTTAAAAAAATCTCCAAGCAAGGTTCTTAGAGTCTCACTGGGAGAAACAGAACTGCAGAAGGACTGTGGATATCATGGACTGCTGAAGATTGCCCATTCTTTTGCATCAATTTTCTTTTTAAAAGACTCTGTTAATTCTTGTCGCAAATGCTCATTGTTCAGTAACAACCTCCTTAGTTTGTACTATTTTTGTGTGTGATTTTACATTTGTGTTTCAGTTGTTCATTTCATTATCTTTCATACTGACATGAAAAAGGTCTGACAGACTCTCAAGGACCAACACAGCTTTAATATAATTTTAAAAGCTTCTTAATTTTAAAAGGAAAAAATATTCTCCTTTCCTATATGGCTTGTCATTCAAGCATGTAATGCAACAAAAAAGGCAGGTATATACACAGAACTGGCTCTAAACAAGTACCAGGGCATTTCACTACTACAGTCTAAGAGGAGCCTATTTACAGTTCTGCTAACAAGAACAACATCCTTGACTAGAGATTCAGGAATTATGCCTTACAGAAGGATTCATCTACTAGCAAAGAGGCTGCAGCATTCAAACAGTATGTTTAAATCTGAGTCAGTATTTCTGCAGCTAACATCATTTCACCGTAACATTAAAGAAGCATTAGAAAGCCATTTTGTGCTTTTCTGTTTTCAGTAAGAAAATTTCGTATACATTGCATATACAGTGAGGCTTTTCTATGCTGACAGAGATGATCTTGCACATTAGCAGGTCACAGTACTCAATATACAATAAAGCAGTACTTCATCTCACAATTTTTAATCCAGAAGGATTTCCCGCTATATCACAAAGCTATAAAACAACCCCCAGATCCCAGATATTATTAATTAATACCAGCATGGTTGGAACACTAAAATAGCTTTGCTTCTTTTCAATTGGAAGATCAGACATAGAATTCTCAGCCTTACTTTGAGAATATAATCCTTCCCACTCTGTCAATGTAAATGACTTCTTTGAAATTGTTTCTGTGTCTTTGGACTGGCAACCTGACGACAGATCTGTTTCATAGCCAAGAAAAGAGCTTGTTTTTGCTTTGGTTTAAACATTGCTAAAAGAAACACTGGACTATAATCCCACTTACACTATCATTCTGTTTTATTACCTAGTAAGTATTTAATTTTGATAACGTTTTTCTATGCCTTGAGAGCACAGAGTAACTCTGGTATAAATGAAAATCACGTTCTTCACATTTTGGCCCTAAGACATCATTAAACCCTCATACTTATTCATTAATAATCATCATTAGTTGTTTTGTCTGTCATTACTTATGATATATGCCTCAGAGGAGGGTAATTGTTTATCTACTGAGAGGCTTAACTCTGAGAAAAAACACAATTATGTGGAATATTAGGAGAACGAAGATCTGTAAGTATAGATTTGGCTTATTAGTCTATGAAGAATAAATACTTATTCTCCTCATAGTAAGATCCTTTCTCTTGCCAAAGCAACAATGGGTATGAGCTGTCTGCACACACCATATTGATTGAAGGACTGTGCATGGACAACGTATTATCCTCTTTTTTTTCCATTCTGAATATCCTAAGGCACACAAAAGCAGGAAGAGCATGTAAAAGCTTGGTCTCGAAAAACACCCTGATAAAGTAAAACTCGATTGGCTGACATGTTTTATTTCTCTCCCAGCAATATGTGCAGCAACAAGAACTAAATTAATAATATCAGTTCAGATGTGGTCATAGCAATACTCCATCCCATGGAAAGACTGCCTTATTAGAACAAGCAGGTGAAACAGAATCCTATGGCTGTGCACGCTTGTTTTTCGAAAGAATATATGTAACACTGATGCCACTGCTTTAAAATGTGTCATTTACAGCACAGTCTTAAATTCATTCACTAAAACTCAATGGACCTTTTTAGGATCAATGTTCTTTCAATTTCAAAGCAAAAGATCTAGAAGTCTTAAGTAGGAGTATATACTGAAATTACATCTGTACTAATATATTATTTTCTCAGCAAAATATCCTCCTCTCCCGCCACCAAAAATATTCTGACAGATGATTAATCTCATACCCAGAGAAAATATTTGGTCCTTAATTGTTTTGTTATGGTGTAGGTGAGGAAATGGATGTGCTGAAGAGCTCATACAGAGCCTTTCCTTTGAAACAACTGTACTAAAGATACTTCAGTGATGATAGCTGTGTGTTATTAGGTTACAATATTAATAAATCTTCTCAATCTTTAACAATGAAACCTATAAACAATAATTCCACATACAAGATGTCAAACTGTTTCCAGTGAATTAATTTCAATATGAATTAAATATAATATTTAATATTTGAATTTCCTTTTTACTTGAATGGTGACATACATATTTCCACAAACTACTGAGTCTCTTAAGAAGCAAGAAAACCATTATTGCTACATGACATTGAAAGCTGGGAATCAAATTTCTCCCAAACCTGGTTTCACAATCACCCATCTGCAGACAAATGCAGACAAAAAGAGGCCCCCAGATCTGTTGATGTCTCCTTGTCCTCATTCAAGAGGTTAAAAATCCAGAACAGCATTTATCACCTACCAGACAGTTCCGGACCAGAAAATACATAAGCATTCACTGGAGATAGAAACTGCTTATGCGGCTTGTAAGCTATTGCTTTTGGAGAGACGGTAAAGGTATCGTACAGCTCTTTTCAACAAAAAGCCGGTGGGACGGTGGTAGAAAAGGAGCCAGGCATCTCCAGAGCCATGCATGTTAGTTGACAGCTTCCCAGGTAACCTGAACTGAGATCAGAAGGCATGCACAAGACAGCTTTTAGGGAGGTTCTTTTCTTGTTGTGTTAAGCTGCTTATTATAAGCATTTAAGAAAAATATGTTGCTATGTGTCTCACAGCTGAAACAGATAATTCACCTTTTCAAGATCTGCCAGAAGTAGAATAGAATAAATAAGAAGTTTTTTTTTAAAAAAAAAAATCCAAAATACCTCACATTTTAACTTCACAACAAAAATGTTTTATTACATATTAAAAAGCATTCATTTTACATTATGTAGTTTACCAGAAACACATTTTTCACAATGACTTCTACATTACTTAAGCATTACTCAGAGTAAGTAATTCGTCTATCCCCTTTTATGATCTCCTTTAGATTTTTTACACATCCAGTTTACTAGTACACGAAGAGATGATACAAACCCTCAGTTGTAGCAGGCTTATTTTTCCACATTTTCCTCTTCCTTTTTGTTGAATACTTGTTTTTAGCCAATGCGGGAAAAAGATTTTCTTGTTGTAGTTAGAAGTTTTTACTAGAGAATGCCCAGAATATTCCCCTTGAGCAAATTTTTGTTCTTTAATTTTTGTTGCTCTAGGAAAACATTACATTTTGCAAGGTGTTTTCAAGGACCAGGCCTACTTGAACTGATTTTATCACTGAATCTGCACAGCAATCTGATGCAATTTTATGTACCAAAAAAACTAGATCACAACTAGGATTTGAGCATGATCCAAATAATCTTATCATTTGATTCTTCTGAGGTGTTGCTGAACAATTCTGGTACTCTTCTGAGTATGACCTGGAGTATACTTTTGCAGACACCTTGTTCAAGGTCTTTCATTTGCTATTTCCTCAGCTGAGGCACCAAGAAAGATCTATGGATAACCCACCAACATTCAAGGTAAAGGGGAAAAAGAAAGAAAGCTTTAGCACTCTTCTTAGACAGCTGTTCATTAGTTGTTTAGAAATAGTAAGCAGAACTGAGGCCAGTAACATATAAGGAAGAAAAAAGCCCAACAGCTGCTTCTGTCTTAGCTCTTGACACTGCTTGTTAAGTATGGAATCAAAAGCTACAAGCAAGAGTGCTTCCAAATCTTGCCCCAGAATCTAAAGTAATCCTCTTTATAAAACACTGTTCTTAAGGGATTAAATGAGGGACATCATACTGTGCAGTTCTAGATAGAAACATAAGACAGGCTATCGTAGCATTTGCCATGACAGGAGCAATCAATGGGCACTCTCCCCAGCACTGATTTATAATTGATATTTGGAAAATTATAGTGCTTCTTGGATTACCACGAATTGTCCTAGTGAGTATACCTGTAGTGTACGTTCCACGTCACATTTTTCAAAATCCTGCTGATGTCAGCTTTGATGAACTTTACTGCAGAAAAATAAGCTTGTAAGGAGCTGTGCTAACCACACTTTCACCACTTTTCACCAACACCCTATTGTTTTTACTTCCCTGTACCCCATGTTTAGTACTGCATAATCTAAAACCTCAGGAATAGATCTATGGCAACAGCCAGCAATTCCTTGTTCTGCCCCTGTCCACAAAGTACATGGTAAAGTAACTTACACTATTTGGTATGTCCCTCAAAAACAAGCATTACTATCTTATACTGCTATTCAAAGAATATATTAATATTTGTAAAGAACGACACTATTATGGCAGCAACAACCATAACCAAGTAGCTGAGTGCTACTATAATCTTATTTTTTCAATAATCACTCTTCCTTTCCATGACCTTAACTAGTAATTACTGGAAGAAAGTAATTTTAAGAGCGCTTGGATTTGGTTCCTTGCATATTATCCCCATGGTCCAACAGTGCAGGACTGCACAACCATTAGTACAGATACGCACATGCAAATCTTAACTTTCTGTGCTCTAACACTAACTTCAGTACACAAAAAAACTTTAATGGACATGGAGTATTAATTAGAGAAATACATTATAGAAATTACAGTCTTTTCTCCTTTAAAATACTATGTGTAGCATAATCCACTGCAACAAGTGCAAACACCAGAAACATTCATTCTTAAATTTCTGAAATAACAGTAGTTATCCTAACACCCATGTATTCAAATGTATTTTTCAACTAAGTGCACAAGGTTGTTACTACCTTGTTCAGACTTCAAGACTCCAAGAGACAAAAATATTTTAATTATATTTGCGTTAGGAAAGCAATTCCACCCCAACATATATATAAAAATAAATATATCTAGAAGAGAGAGAATGAACATGCAAGGAGAAGAAAGTAAAGGAGGTCTATTTAGTAGGATGGTATTTAAACAGAACTCAAAAGAACCAGCTGCCCAGATGTTACTGAACAGAAACTCGGAAATATCAAATGTTGAAGTTCCAAAGTTCATACACTCATTCAGGACTTAGACTTAAAATTGGTAACAGTATTTGTAAAAAAAAGCCCAGACAACAGCAATTTAACAGCATTTCTGATACCAGGAAAAAATTTAATATGGAATAAAACTGAGATATTGTTCCGTTGCATTTCCAGTGAAAGCAAATTGTACTGCTGTCATCACAAAATGTCCTTATATCTGATGTAAATGAAAGATAAATTACAGTTACTCATTGGCAAATAGTTCAGTTATGTAAGACAGACTGTAAGCATAACTTCAGTAAGCTGCAACTGCACTGCAGTTGTAGGAATGCAAACACAAAGTGCCATATTATCTTTTTAGACAAATTTATCATAATACAAGCTTTAGACATTATAGTTACCAGCAATATTACTCTGAAAACTGAAAAAAGGGTGCACATTTGTAAATTTTCAAATTGAAAGCTAGAAACTATTGTAAACCTAAACAGTTGAAAAATTGTTCCATCTTCTTTTGAAACTGAAATATATAGTATACAAAGTATTTTATGTATAACTTTATCACATTGAAATTAAACACAATTAACATTTATTTTGGCAATAGAATGTTTATTTCAGACCCTGCTTGGGAGCTCCTGTAACATTCTAAACAGAAGATGAGGAATCATCATCAGGTAGAAAGGAAGCAGTGGCAGCAGCTGCTTCAGGAAGCATGGGAGCAAGCACATGGCGACAAACAGGACAGGTTCCTGACTATAGGAAAAGAGAAAAAAGAACAGGTCATTTGCACAGTTTGAATCCAATTCTACTGAAGAGCTGAAGTTTTCAATTTACAACATATTTCATGTCGTGATGACAAACAGCACTGTCTCAAAGTCAAATCAGACTGGACTGCTGACTGAAGCTAAGAGACAGGATATCACCTCTGATGAAACCAGGTATATACAGCAGGAACCCTGCAAGGTGGACTTCTTCAAAGAGAAGTGGGAACTTTATCTAGTTTATATTTAACACTTCAATTTTCCCTAAAGCCCAAATCCAACAGGAAATGTTTCATTATAGTTCTCAGCAGCAGCAGTTTACTACTGACAGTAGAAAAAGGTAAGACAAAATACAAAGATTTTAACACCAAAACTAACAGGATTAGGATACAAAAATAATATAAAACCACCAAGATCTCATTCTGGGGGTGATCTTATCTCCCTGGTCTGAATCAACTAATCATCCTCTTACAGCACTTGAGGAAGGGATGCATTACACCATAGGCTCTGCACTACTTCTAAAAACTACTTGAGAATCATCAAGTCCAAGTTCACATTGTTCATAAAGCAGAGTGCAAATGCATTTACAGAAATACTAGTTAATCAATTAGAGTTCTTTTAGTCTCGCCTCAGTATGAGCCAGGATTGGATCCATGGAAGGAAAAGGTAACTATGGATGATGAAAAAGAAATCTAATACAACATTTATCAAGGGAAGGTGATGTAGATTAATCTACATGCATTCTTGCAGATGTTTATTTCTTCTGTGAACCTTAGTTGTCACCACAAATGGGCCTGAAACATTCCAGCAAGACAGATCAGATACTTGGCTGTTCTCAGAGAAAACCAAAGCGTTACCTTCACTTCAGGTGAGGGTGCAGTAAACTTATCTTATCCAGCTAGAGTGTAACTTACTTGTTTTTTTTCATTCTTACCCAAAACAAATCATGTTTTTCCACACAAAAATCCTTTCCCATTCAAGAATGGCATCACTACACTCTAACCTAAAACTACTACAAATTCTTACACAAATAAACATTCATTGATTCAGTTTATTTATTTATTTTATGTATATTTACATACGCATACCTAACAATAAAGACTAAGTCACTGCCCTTCAGGTGATTATGGATATAAACTACTCTCACTTGCACTAAAATTTGTTTCTACAATGCATAAAAATAACAGCCGGTTATTTCATGTAACATCATCCCATGTTTTCAAAAGGTTGAAACTGTTCTTCCTGTAAGAGTGCAAATATTCAAGCAAAACAAAGAAAACAAAGAAAACCTGCCAAAACCAGCCAAAAAGCATACTGTTGCACTTACCTTCTCTAACCAAAGGGTGACACAAGGCTTGTGAAACAAATGATGGCAGGGTAGCTCTGTTATGACTTCATCTTTTACATATTCACTGCAACATATAGTGCAGCACTGTTCTTGACCTACAGCCAACACGCAGAAAAAGTTTTAATATCTTTTATACGTCTAAGATTAACTGAAATTAAAACTGATATACCAGCAGTATCACTAATGACTAAGAAATATAATCACACCTAGTAAAGATTCATTTTCCAGAAGTTACAAAAGTTAAATTCAGTTCAGTTCAA
This sequence comes from Numida meleagris, assembly GCF_002078875.1. Lineage (NCBI taxonomy): Eukaryota > Metazoa > Chordata > Aves > Galliformes > Numididae > Numida > Numida meleagris. The sequence continues at coordinate 47,427,934 of NC_034438.1, read as the reverse complement.
AATTCAGAAGCTCTTAGTACAGTATTTAAACATACCGTGCAGCTAACAAGGCTGTATCTATGCTATTACAAAAAGCTAAATTTGTTCTTATAAGCATAGCACAAATTAATTCTTAATTGCTTTTTCCATACCATCATGGTCATCTGTGACGATAATCTGTGGCAGACAATCTATGCTTTCCTTAGTAGCCGGTGGATGAGCCTGTTCAACATCAACTGCAAGAGACTCCAAATGTGCCAGAGCATTCTGAAAAAGGTGAGCAAGTTCTCTTACTCACAAATACAACATTTCATATAAAAACAAATAAGCAAGAAAAGGATCCCTGTCAGACCAACAATTAAATCATTTTTATTTTTGTAATGAAAGATCTGAAACTGAAGGTCAAAACAGTATCAGGTTGTTATTCAGGTTTCTCAGCATTTCAGCACAGATGCACAACTTATTCTCTAATGAATGTTCATGTTATAAAAAGAGAGCAAGTAAAAAATACAGTAAACCTTGCCAATATAAAACTGTCTGAAAAGAAAAGCCCCAATAATGCAATTTTTGGCTTCAAAACTAGTATTACTCAAGTGTGAAGAAAAAAATTAAGTACCTGGGCTACAATATCAATCTATGATTTCAGGAAAAAGCAGGATCCACATGGATATTTATCATCTGTATAATGACTTAGGATGATCTGCACTTTGAAGTCATCTTACTTGAAACAAAATTAAATTTTTCACCATAGAAATCCATTATGACACCAATGCCAAAGCAGGCAGATTTGATGTTTACATCTTATATTCAACCACACTACAATTTTTTCTTTCTGCTGAGGAATCTTTCAAAAAAGCAAATATAGCCAATCCAAATTCTAAGAAATGCACCTGGTTCAACAATACAACAGAACAAACTGAAGAGCCATGAACACTTAAGCACTGAGTGCATATCCTGAATTAACAATCCTCAGCCTTCAAGTACAACTACTTACTGTTCTAATCAGGATGAAAAGTTATTTATTCTAATGGCCATCAAATTTTCTGCTAAGAATTTTAAGATAAACTGACATTTTTATAGCGTCTATCATTTACCTAGTAACAACAAAAAAACCCAACAAATTAGAGAAACACTGGATGGTATGTGGACTCCTTCAGTAGCCCTTTCTCTGGATCTTTAAAGTTATCAGTCACAGACCGTGAATATGTCTGCTCTTATCACAGTGGCAAGGTAGCTCGGGTAACCATTCCACCTAGCAGCTTTCCACCTACAGTCAAATATTTGTGGTAGCATAAAGATCAGCAAGAGCTATCAGACAAAGACTCATGGCTCTACTGCTGTAAGTATTCTCATCTAGAAATTCTAGTTAAAGAAAACCCTTAAACAATTGTTTGTGGTGCAATATACAACTCTACTTGCAAAACAACTACAATCCTCAAATTCCTCAGACTTAACAGCTTAAAATCATTCAATTCTGCTACAATGAACAATACTTCCTTACTAACATAAAGTTGACTTTAGTATTTCTAATGGTATTTTGCTGCAGCTGTGATGGTCTGAGAATATTTTGTAGGTAAAAGTACTGTGTTTAACAAGATTAACAACTAAAGCTGGGAAAGCTAAATGAGATCCAAGGCAGATGCAATATTGCTTACGTCAAGTCTCTGTGTCTATGTCCAATATTAGCATTATAAAACAGAAAATAATTTACAGAAGCATTATTTGCTTTTTGAAAGCTACATAAAAGAAACATCACAGACAATAAGCCTCACAATGACTCTGATGCTTAAACTACATCTTCAAAAACAAAGCAGACTGAAGGAAGGTCCATTATGTAACTCGTATAACTTTGCTTTCAAGGCTTCATAGACACTCTAGTTTTCTTCCTCCTATTAAACATACGACTGCTCACCACTCCGTGCTCCACAAACCATATGCTGGACACTGCCAAAGACAAAAGTGGTATGAGCTACAAGGATTTGAGCTTCTCACATCTGTGAATCATGACTGGAAATACCCATAAGTGAAGTCAATAACAATGAGGAGACTTCTAACCTGTTCTTCACTGCTACTGAAGTAAACCAAACACAAATAAGTGACAAATGACAACTAAAAAAAACCCACACATATTGGTAGAGAAATTTTAGGACAAACTGCTTTAGTAGAATCCCAGAGTCTCACAGAACACAGCTTGATTGTTTTTAATATACATTTGATTTTTCCCTCCTCCAAATGTCAAAGTTGTGACAGACCCCTCTCTGTTCCCATCAGTCAAAGGTATAACAAATTAGTTTTGCTTGATTTTTTTTCCCCCTGAAAACTTCCTGAGCCATGATAATTGCCACCTGTGATAACATAACTTGTTAAAGAGTCTACTATTTTAGTTAACAGAAGGAGGATAGCGAGGAGGATTAAGTAAACCAGTAACAGGTTGAACAAACTCAGCTTTTGGATAAATTTTTAATGATGTCATAATCGAAAACTTAGCCTAACCTGTTGATCAAATCAGAGTAATAGAATAGTATCATGCATATCATGTCTTGGGTTGGAAGGGACCTTAAAGATCATCTAGTTCCAAATCCCCTGCTGTGTGTAGGGACTCCTATTAGGAGAGATCGTCCAGAGCTCCATTCAACCTGCCTTGAACAACCCCAGGGATGGAGCATCTACAGCTTTTCTGGGCAACCTGTTCCAGTGTCTCACCACCTCCAGAGTAAAGAATTTCTTTCTAACATTTAATTGAAACCTATCCCTTGTTCTGTCACTACATTCCCTGATAAAGATTCCCTCCTCATCTTTCCTATAGTGATGGAAGGCTGCAATGAGGTCTTCCCAGAGCCTTTTTCTCCCTAGGCTGAACAAGCCCAACTGCCTCAGCCTGTCTACACAGGGGAGCTGCTCCAGCCCTCTGATCATCCTCATGACCCTTCTTAGGACCTGCTCCAACAGCATCACGCTGATCCAGTGGTGGGGGCCCCAGGCCTGGACACAGTATTCCAGGAGGAGTCTCATGAGATAGGAACACAGAGTGACAATCACCATCTTCAGCTAATTAGGTACAATTTTGATGCTGAACAGGATATAGCTGGCCTTCTAGGCTATATGAAGACATTGATGACTCATGCTGAGATTTTCATTCACAAGTCCTTCTCCACAGAAGAACTTAATCCATTCCTTACCCAGTCTGTATTGACACTAGAGGCTGTCCAAAACAAGGTGCAGAAAATTACACTTCGCTGCATTGAACTTGATAAGGTTTGCGTGGGCCAGTCAAGCTCCTTCTGGATGGCATCCCTTCCCTCTATTGTGTCAGCCACCTTTCAGCTTGGTGTCATCCACAAACTTGCTGAGTGCACTCAATCCCACTGTCAATGCCGTTGACAAATATTACGTAATACTGGTCCTAATCCAGACCACTGAGGAACACCACTCATCACTTGTCTCCACCTGGACACTGAGCGACTGATAACACCTTTTAGAATGCAACCATGAAATCCATCAATCAAATCCACATCTTCTTACTTAAGAGACGAAGATTTTGTTCAGTACTGAATCAAGCACTTTGCACAAGTCCAAGCAGATGACATCAGTCACTCCTACTAATGCTATAACCCCGCTGCAGAAGGGCACCAAATTTGTCAGGTACAATTTTCCCTAAGCTGTCAGCAACGAACTCTGTTTTCTATGTGTCATAGCATAGTTTTTAGGAGGATTTGCTCCATTACCTTGCTGTGCACAGAGGCGAGACTAATCGGCATATAGTTCTCCTGGACTTTCAATTTTAAAAAAATAATGAAAAGAGTGTTATATTTCCTATTTTCCAGAGGCAAGATACTTAAAGATAGCCAAAGCTTAGATTTCTACATTATGAAACCTACGGTGCAAAAGCATTTTTGATTACCAAGAAGAAAATGAGTTACTTTTTCAACTTACAGCAAAAGCAAAGGTATATCAGACTAACATAGAATAGACTAAGCAAGACTTAACCATCATGTTCGCCTTAAACCAATATGGACAACCAGTGGATCAGGCCCAGCCAGCATGGGTTTGTGAAGGGCAGGTCCTGCTTGACCAACCGGATCTCCTTCTATGACTGAGTGACCCGCATGGTGGATGAGGGAAAGGCTGATGTGGTCTACCTAGACTTTGGCAAAGCCTTCAACACTGTCTCCCATGGTATTCTCCTGGAGAAGCTGGCAGCCCATGGCTTGGACAGGTACATTCAAGGTACAAGAGCTGCCTGGAGGGCTGGGCCCAGAGAGTGGTGGTGGAGAGTTAAATCCAGCTGGGGACCGGTCATCAGTGGTGTTTCCCAGAGGTCCGTGCTGGGGCCTGTCCTCTTTGATATCTTTATTGACGACCTGGATGAGGGCACTGAGGACACCCTCAGTAAGTTTGCAGATGACACCAAGCTGGCAGGAAGTGTCGATCTGCCTGGGGGCAGCAAGGCCCTACAGAGGAATCTGGACAGGCTGGATCTCTGGGCTGAAGCCAATGGGATGAGGTTCAACAAGACCAAGACCCAGGTCCTGCACTTTGCCCACAACAACCCCAGGCAACGCTACAGGCTTGGGGCAGAGTGGCTGGATGGTTGTGTGGAGGAAACGGATCTGGGGGTATTAGTCGATGCTCGGCTGAGCATGAGTCAGCAGTGTGCCCAGGTGGCCAAGAAGGCCAATGGCATCCTGGCTTGTAACAGGAATAGTGTTGCCAGTAGGAGTAGGGAAGTAACTGTACCTCTGTACTCAGCACTGGTGAGGCCGCACCTCAAGTACTGTGTTCAGTTTTGGGCCCTCACTGCAAAAAAGACACTGAGGCCCTCGAGCACGTTCAGAGGAGGGCAACAAAGCTGGTGAGGGGTCTGGAGCACAGGCCTTATGACGAGCGGCTGAGGGAGCTGGGATTGTTCAGTCTGGAGAAGAGAAGGCTCAGGGGTGACCTTATCACCCTCTACAACTACCTGAAGGGAGGCTGTGGTGAGGTGGGAGTCTGCCTCGTCTCCCATGTAACTAGCAATAGGACAAGAGGGAATGGCCTCAAGTTGCGCCAGGGGAGATTCAGGCTGTACGTTAGGAAATGCTACTTTTCTGAACGAGGGGTCAGGCGCTGGAGTGGGCTGCCCGGGGAGGTGGTGGAGTCACCGTCCCTGGAGATGTTCAAGAAACGTTTAGATATAGCGTTGGGAGACATGGTTTAGTGGGGTTATTGGTGGTAGGTGGATGGTTGGACTGGATGATCTTGTAGGTCTTTTCCAACCTTGCTAATTCCACGATTCCATATCTAAGTAAAACTAAAGTAGTACTACTGACATTATTTTTAAACACTGTAAGATGCCTAGTAGCCTAAGAATTAACAAATATTCCCTTAGAAAGTTGTTATAAATTGAGATAAATACGTAGATAATATGTAATTGCAGGACAGGCATGCTTCGGTTCAAACATGGAAAGTTGTTCAAAGGCCAAAATAAAAAAATATATGCAGGCAGTGAAATCTGCAAAGTGAGAACAAAAGACAGAGAACAAGCAGGAAACGTATCTAATGAATAGGAACCATATCACTGTAGAAAAAAAACAAGAGAAACTCCTAAAAAAGCCAAAACAGATCCATCTCTAAAATAAGACGGACCATGGCAAGAATATATTAAATCATTCCCTTTACTTTTGCGGAGAGATGAGGAGCATAAAATTAGATGTCTTCATTCTTCCTCATGGCTGCTTTAATCCTTATTTCCCTAAAAGAGCTTTCAAGTCTCATCATCTTGAACTTACATACTAAGATACCCATTGTCATGATCTCTCTACTTGACACACACATGCATTTAATTGAAACTACAAAACAAAAATGGTCATATTAGATTTTTCACATACTTTATACAAAAACTGCATTAAAAATATCATAATAAAAACTGCTAGACATTTTTAAGAGTCTCTTATCCAAACTTTAAAAGTCTTCATTCAGTTTATTTTTTCGTATCATGAAATATGTTTTATAAATAGTTTCAGTCCCTCCAGTGAAATTTCTGTATTCCACATTTCAGAGACTTCTGACCAGCTACTATGACCAGAGTAGAAAAGGTAAAGAAGAGGCTTTGTAACATCATGACATACTTAGATCGTTCACTGTTCCGGTGAAAGATTTCACATTTCTAAATTTGCTGAAGAGTTCTATTACAGCTGCTCTGAAAGTAATGTCCTGTATTTTATGATGTTGACCCACAACATCAGAGGCAGATGGTGGTGGTATGTCAGCAGGAGGCTGATATTCCATCACATTTTGTTGCTGAGTGAGAGATGGCAGCAGAGATGCAGACTGACAAAATGGCATCTGACACAGCAGTGCACATGAAGCAAAGGTGCGCCACTGAATTTCTCCATGCAGAAAAACTTACATTACTTTTGGAGAGACCTATGTACATCTACAACTATATGACTACGAGGAAAGTTTGCTTTTATGCTGTTCTGAAAGCTGTTCCTGCAGAAACAAATTTCTAGTCTTTGTAGACCCAGTGAGAGGTAGGGTTGCATCCTATCTTATTAACATGGTTTATACAGGACTAGTGATTCATATATCTTGTTTTCCATATGTCCATAAGTCTTTGTTTTAATTAATCAAAAATAATTCTGGACAGATAGACATTTTTTGCTCAGTTTCTCTCAACTTCCAGAAATTTAATATTGCCTAGGAGAAATGTTGAACAGTTTAGGGTAATCCTTGCACTTATTTTCTGAACTACTTGAATAATGACCCTTCACACTGGGAAGAAAGGTGTTTTACAAGTTGCTTGAGGGTAATAAACCTCAAGAGAAAGGATTTTAATTCCACTTAATCGAATTAACATGGAGAGTATCACCTTTAAAAGTTGCTTCCTAAGTTAGATTTTCAAAGCAAGAAGAACAGTAACAAATACGAACTAAAATGATACTCTGCATTGCGGTACTTGGAAGGGCAGGGAGTAAATGGAGTCATCAGCTATTGCAAGACATCTTGCTGTTTCAGGCAACACAGATACTTTAGAATTTCTTACAGGGTACTCATTTTGTACCAACAATACAGAAATTAACATCCACACATCATAAGTGTGCTCCTAAATGATAGAATTGAGAACATTAAATCAATTACAAATTTAAGAAGTATCTATACAAGTATGATGCTAACGTATTCCCTTGTAAACAAAGACTTGAAAATTCTTATGGAGGATTCCTACTATTCCAACTATGCCAGGCTCCTGTGTCCACCATCAAGTTTCAGGTACCCAAGTGCTAATTTCAAGCAGTAATACTATTTAAGAGAATTGGAGCTCCCTCTCATCCAGCACCCACAGTGACCTGTACCACAGGCTCCAGAGAACAACTACCTTCCTTTGTACTCATCTTCCTGCTTGCCAAGCAAGTTCAGTGACACTCAGTTCCTGATGACACTAACATAATTACAGCAGCTTCTCTGTCAGCCACGCATACAGTCACCAAGGACTGTGTTTACAGGCCAGCTTGAAAGAAGTTTACACGTTTCTTCTGACAGAACTCAACAATGCTCCTGCCTAGAAATGAGAAAAAAAGTCTCAAGAGAACTGTAATAACCTCAAATTTCCTCTTAACAGATTAATACATAGATAAAAATGGATGGGATTTGTTCTCCCTTTGTACATAATTCCTCTTTCTTCACTGCTAAGGAAGAGGTCAACTTGCTTCTGTAATTCTGTCTTGTTTGATGTAGTAAGAACTGGCAGCTATTTTTCAATATGGATTTTTCCCTATACAACTTCACAACATTGCTTTTAGAATAAGGATATCAGCAGACCTTCTACATAGCAAGAAGCAGTTTTGATGCATCTCTAGACAAGGAAATCTAACAAGATCCTACAAAACTGGAGAAAACCCTGTGATATTCTATCTACAAAAAATTCTGGCCTCCATATGGTTTAAGTGATGCGCACTTCAAGTCAGATTGCTAATGTCAGGTGTGGCCCCTTGACCTCGTTGGAAAATCACAATTAAGCTTATTCAAAAAATGTTGCCTTTATCACTATCTGTAAGGATAAAAAGCTGTATGATTGTTCTACTGACTGTCAGCTTTAGAAAGCATTTTAAAATGTCCTTGGTATTGCGTCTGCAAGCATACCATGACACAATTTGCCCTGTTCACCCCTTTTAACTAAGAGCTACCTGTCAAGCTCCCTCTTGCTATCCCCTAAACTTCACACACAAAACATTCAATTTAATTGTTGCAATGCAATACTAAATATCTACACATCTTGTGACTCTTGTTTTGGCAGAGAATATTCTGCAGAGAAGATTTCTGACAGAGCAGAAATTGTCATGTTGCATGAAACTGAATTTCAGCCAACTAGCTCTATATTCATTCTGACAGTGACCAACATCATATAACTAAAACAAACAAACAAAAAAACAATGATCATAACCATGGTGGTTTATCCACAGTGTACTGAAGACAAACAAATCCAATGAAGACTAGTTCTGAGAAATAAAAATAAGAAACTTCCACCACTACTCTTAAAAAAACTGGGATAATCTATACACACGGATCTAGGTATGAATTTTCTTTTGGTATGTACAAAATCTGTCAACGTTTAAGTGATGTGTTTTGAAACACATTGTAGAAATGGCAATATCCTCATTTTTCCTTTAAGAGAAAATAAATACATGTTCTAAAACTAGTTCTAAAACCAGTGCTGATCAATTACTTCTTGCTCTATACCATTTTGAAGAACTTGAACATTTATTTTCAAACATGCAAACCTAAAAGGTCAAGACAGACCAAGAAAGTATTTATCTAATCTTCATTGAATCTTTGTTAATAAGTTGACTAAGAAAAGCTCTTGTCACAACATGGATATAACACCACCATGGTTAGAACACCTGTACCATTCTCATATATTTTTTGCAATATTGATAAAATATGTTTCCTATCTAATGAAATATTTCCATATGTAATATTAACACACAAAAGAGTACCCTCTGAATTGAAAAATGAATCTAACTCAGTAATCTGTATATCTGTGTATTAAAATAACACACTATGTGCTTTGGTTTTAATTCATACAAAAATTAACAGCTATATTTTAATACCTCCATAGCTTGTGCTAAGCGCTCCTCTAGTGCCATATAAGTGAAAAACTGAGGATCCACATATGAAATGACTTGAGCAACTCCCAGTCCGTCAAACTCATCCAGCAGCCTGAAAAAGATGAGTTTGAAAGTAGACAATGTTTCCTAGTACCGACAACATGAAGACCGGATACATTTACTTGTTGCACATCAATAACACTCTCACTAGGTGATTACTGCAGCAGTCCTGACTTCGGCTGGCTGCCAGGTGCCCACCACTCTCCCGCTCGCCCAGCTTCATAGGACAGAGGAAGGAGAAACAGGCAAATGCTCCTAAGTTGAGATTAAGACAGGGAGATTACATGCCAATTATTCTCCATGGGCAAAATGGACTCAACTTGGCGAACGTTAATTCAGTTTAATATCAGTTAACAGAATTAGATGGTAAGACAAACCTCCTTTCTTCCCAAGCTCTCGCTGGGCTCTGCCAGAGCCAGCTGAACAGTTGGGTCTGGCACTGGGCAGAACCCACTAACAACACCTATGCCCAGCACAATGGTACAGTCACAGTGATACAGACATCTGAAGACCTTGAGGTGAGCTTTTATTGTTGACCACTTCAAAGTAAAAGGGCAAAAGTTCAGCAAATAAATTTCATGTGTATTCTAATAGGCCACTTTTAAAATTGTTCAGATTGTACTTCCATCATGTGTCATGTTTCACAGCTTAACAATCAGGGATCAAATTTTAAAATGACCACCAGCAGAATTGTTACTCTCTGCATATGATGAACAGAAAAAAACCATACTATTAGAGAAACACCCTTCTTTCTATTCTGATTAGTTAAGCAGCTTACCAAAGCTGATCTCCAAAACTCAAAAATCAGTTTATGTCCATATACTACAATTTTCTTGTTAGCTTGCTGCAGTAACTACTTGCTTGTCCCTGTAATAAGATGTACCTTACTTCAACTTGGACTTCCACATGTTAGTCTCTACTGAGCTTTTTGTCAATATGACAGTACTTACACTGTCTTCTTATGAAGACACGTCTACACAGCAAATTTTTAATACTATTAGTAATAAGAAGAGAAAAAGCTTTAAGTCTTTCACTAAAAAGTGTTCAGTCTAGCATACTTGCAATTTACAACAAATGCAATATATTACTCTAGGATTATGTTGTGCAAGTGGCTCTGGTAACTTTCTACCTGCTATTTGCAGGATTTTTCTGATAAATATATTACACTATTCTTCAGCAATTTAAGGACAAAAAAATCGAGTGAAGTATTCAAAATTACAATAACATTAGGTAAGCACATGGCATTTCTAAGAGCAATAAGGTATGTTTTACAACATCTAACTTACTCCAGCTGCAAAGAAAGAAAAGACCAGTTAGAAAGTGGTACTGACTGGAAGGTTGACTGCATTCATACTGCCTTGTTTTTTGTTTTTTATACTCGTGCTATACTTGCTGTCTTGAAAAATCAATTGAAAAATTAAACACATTCCCAAAATATTCAGTGCCCCAGAACATTCCCAGATCACAATCTGATTTAACAGATCTACATCTACCTTCTAGCATAAAAGGAAACCCATAACTTGCAGTACCTTAAACCAAACAACTCAGATTATCAGTCTTTGAAGCATGTACATACCAACAGCTGTATGTGTTTAGACATCTTACATAACAAAAGAAAACAGTCACTATAAACTCACTCAAACAAACGCAGAAAACTATCAGAGGCATACGCACCTCCACTCCACATCGAGGTCCTCACTCATACTGGAGTCATCCTCAAGGTTGTTGTTTCCATCCAACATAAAAAATCCAGGATGCACAAAACCACTAGCTGGATCGTTTTCCTCATCACTGCTACTTTCTATTTCTTCATGATACTGTAACCAAGGAATTTCTCCTTCCTCCAAAAACGTTTGCACCCTTCGAATTAATAAATGAAAATGTTTGTTGCCTTCAGATAAATAAAAGAGCAGGTAAAACTAAGCTAAGGCAACTTCTAAGCATTTGCAAGCAAGAGAGAATACAAATACTACATCAAGGGCTGCACCTATGTGTTTCCCAGAGTCCCAGACTAGAAATTTAACTTGCTTTGGGAAAAAAATAATAGAATTTCTCAGTGTCATCAGCTGGTCCATCCAGACTCTGAACCTACTAAAACCAATGATGCTGCCACAAAACTGTTTTTCATAGAGCTCCAGGTCAGTCATACAGTAAGCAGCTTCCTTTGCATTTTCCCCAGTACACAGTATCCCTGTCACAGCTAACAAATTTAGTGCTAAAGATTTTCTTATTAATCTAAGCTCCAAAATCTAAAAGTTAAAGGCTCTCAATGCCCTGGAGCAGCCTGCCATGGAGAAGCTTGACCTAATTGCCAAGAGATTATTTGTAAGAGAAGCCATGTGCATGAGGAGAAAGATGATTCTTACTCCTAGATTCTCTAGAGGATCAAAAGTCACAGGGATTAGGAATACTGTTTTTCTTATCAAAGAGCAAATAAATAGGAATCGTGTTAGAAATTAGCACATTTGCAGGCTATCCACATCATAGAAAACTAAAGGATACAGAGTTCCATTGCTGCTGTTCTGAAACAGATTGGTTTTCATAATGTTTTCATAAAGCCACTCTAATTCTTAAGATCTCAAGAGACAATGATGCTAATAAAGCAGCAACAGATTAAGACTGCTTGGTGCTAGCTGCTGTATGTCTGCGAGCAGAAGCAGCAGGAAGAATACTTAGCCATGACTTGTTGCTTTATAAAGATCCCAACTAATAATCTAAGGTCAATATTAGATACTTAAAAAAAATTCCTTGGCCATTTATAGGTACAAATTTTTCCTTGCAAGAAAAACAGACTTCTGATAAAAAAAAAAAAAGTTAAAAAGTAAGCTCTCATCAAGCAAATGTTTCAAATTTACTTTAATCACTTACAGGAAAATAAAGGAGAAATGAAGAAATAAAGAACAGCTGTTCCATTCACTGGAACATGAAAAGCAATGACAAACAACAGCTTTGCATGGAGTACTACACAGTTCAGAAGATGTGTGTAAAGAGACATGCGCTATATAATTACCTTGACTAATCTGTCTTTTTTGAGTCAGTTCACCCACCTTGTTATACCTGCTGTTGCTAATTTTTCTTAGAGTGTGAATGCCCTTTCATTATTTCCATACCTTTCACAAAATAGCCAGCATTTATATGACACATCATTTTCCCCTATTTTAAATGTATACATCAAATCAATCACATAGTTGCCCATAAATTATTATTGCCAAGACAGTAACTATTTTTAGAATTTATTTTATTCTGCATAGTGTCATGTGGCTACTGTGTTACTGCTGTCAGAATTTACAGGAACAAATTACTCAATGAAAATAAAGATGTACCCTCCTTGGAAACAAGGGTCTGCGTTCACTTCTACACCACTGCTGCTGCTCAGCACTTCTGGTTCGTGTTCCTCCTTGCCTGGGACAGTCTCCCAGCTCTCATCGCTTGAGGACTGGTCTTTCTCTGCAGCAGCAAAATAGATTGGCCCAGTTGCAGGCCATTCTCCATCACTACATTCTGAGCTGCAATGTAAACAAGGCAGAATGTGGATTTAAGAACTGCTTTAGGGCAAAGAAAACAAGCTTACAAACATGTCCTCTTGCTTTTTGTATGAAGATTTCTCCCCAGCGTAGAAAAGTTTTCAGGGACAATTTTGTGCTACCTATAAATAGATTATATATATGTGTAGAGTTGATTCACATCTCTCTCTCACAAGGAAAGAAAAAAATCTGCCCATCCTACTTAGTGATAGTGTTTTCTCGTTCTCTCTAGACATTTGCAAACCACGTGCAATATCTCAGAAATAGAACTCCACATGCACTTTCTCCTAACAGCATCCTGATGCATAAAAAACCAGTGTTTGCTTAGCAAATGTGCAGAAATGTCAGCCTCACATCTTAGCACATCAAACACTAAGAAGTTCTGACAATCTCTAAGCCATTCACAACAGTCCCTCCTCTGCTCTCTCCTTTAAACCGTACAAAGGTACAGTTGATAGATTACTGAAAACCACTTAAGCCAGTGGCCTTAACAGATGAGTGATACGGAGTTTTTGAAAAGACAATACATTCTATGTTGTACCAACTAACGTTTAAGATTCTAGTACTTCCCCTCCTGACACCTAAAGGTTAGTTAAGTATACTGTAAGACAAACACAGAGTCTCAGAACTATTCCTTCAGTGTTTTCTATTTCACAATCCAATAATGATTATGAACACAGATTATAGTAATAGGAGGGATGTTCTGAAAGTAATGCCTCCTATTTTATTACGTTGGTCCATGACATCAGAAGTGGATGTTGGTGGTATTTCAGCAGGAGGTTGAACTCTCCCACCAATATTCCATCGAATTTTGCTGCTGTGTGACAGAAGGCAGCAGAGAGGCAGCCTGACAAAATGGCACCTGACACGGCAGTGCACATGAAGCAAAGGTGCACCACTGAATTTCTCCATGCAGAAGAAATGCCACTCACTGTCATTCACTGATGCTCGCTGAAGATTTATTGAGTAAAACAGCGGACATGAGCACAGTGAAGTGGTGGGCAGTGTGCTTCAGCAGCGGCAATAGTGATGTGAAAGACAAGCCAATTTCTGGACAGCCATGCACAGCTATCATACTATGAAATGATGAATATCTCAGTCAACTCACCCAAACAAATCAGGGGATTACAACCAGCAAACTATATACAGAGCTAAACGGCACTTTTAATTCATAATAATGTTTTAATTCATTAATAATGGATGCCCAAAACACGGGTCCCACAAATGCTCACACAGGAGTGTCAGGATGTACTGAACCAATACAAAACTGAAGGTGACAGCTTCCTGGACCACATCATTACCAGTGATGGGATGTGGCATCACCAGTATGAGCTGGAGACAAAATGGAAGTCTATGGAGTGGCGATATGTGAATTCCTCATCAAAGAAAAAATTCAAGATGCAGCCCTCAGTGGGTAAAAAGCACTGCACTGTATTTTGGGTAGGAAAGGGGTGATCCTTCTGGATTTCCTGAAAACTAGGAAAAAACATCCACTCTGACTGCTACATCAAGATGCTGACTAAGCTGAAGGCTCAAATTTCCAGAGTGAGGCCTGAAAAGAAGACAGTCTTTCTCTTGCAACACAATAACCAGTCTTAATACCAGCCTGAAGATGGTGGAGCACAATGTCAATCTTGGCTGGACTATCCTACCACACCCACCTTGGGACCTTCTGACTTCCATCGGTTCCTGCTGATGAAAGAGGGACTTCATGGGCAACACTTTCCTAGTAACAGTGCCATCATAGCAGCTACAAAATAGTGAGTACAGCATGCAGGCTCTGCTAATAGGGATAAATATGCTGAAAAAATAGCGTTTTGTAGCTGAGAATTTCCTCTATCAAATAGTGTTATTGTGCTCTATCTGTAGTAGTCTTCATGGAAATAAATAGGAGGCATTATTTTCGGAGTCACCTACCTATTACTATATTGGTAGTCAAAGTTGTTCCAATACTCTTCTGTTTTGAATTTGTATGTACATACATCTTAAAGTTCTCATTAAAAGGAAAGGAGATATAAATGAGATATTTCCTCATAAAAGGAAAGGAGAAATGCTATAGTCATTAATAGCAAACAAAGAACATCACATGCATAAATTTCAAAATTTAGGATTTAACGAAGCCAAATTCTCCAGAGATGAAGAACTTCATTTAATGATTACTGAGTTATATACTTGTCACTTGCCAAGACATGAGACATCAGCTTAGCAAAGACTGTCACCTATCTGCAGTGGTCTCTGCTTGCCATGCTATCCAACACCACATTGTGGGAACTAAAGGACAGGCTCCTCATTCCACCATCAAAAGCATAATTCCAGTTAAAAATAATTCAAAAAAAAAACTTTCCTTACCCAATTCTTATGAACTAAGTTCAATATTTGGAAAAATACCAAAGTCATCACATTATAGTGCAGTAATGTAAAGTGTCATTTATTTAGATTATCTTGGAGAGAGATGAAGGAGAACTGAAAGGAGAAGTTGGCATTTTGCTATATGATCATATTCTGAAATTTCACTACTGTGTTCCATCTGCTAACAAATTATGCAGATTTGCACATTACTTACACATCCAATTCAACCCAATACAGATACAAAAATGGAACTTTACCTGTCTTCATCTCTGTGGGACACTGATAGGTGTCTGCTGCATTCTTCAAACTCATCCCAGAAACTGCTATCATCTAGCATATCTTTTTGTTGTTGAGTTGATGTATCGCTCCTTAGGTCTACTTCTGTGTTGCTTTGAGGACCATTGTACCACTTGGAACCAAAGAACGTACTGGAGCTCAATTTTTCTTTGTCATTTCTGAAGGGAAACTCAGCACAGCCTTGCTGGATTTCAGCAATTTCACCTTCCCTCCCAGATTTGCTTTCTTCTTCATTATTACTTGGAAGCTTCTCTCTGTCCAAATGGCTTGTGGGGTTAAATTTTCTCATTTTAGGTCTCACTATTAGTTCAGGTGAATTTCCTTGTTCAGTCTCCCCATCATTGATATTTAATTCATTACAAGTTGTTACACAGGTCCTGTTTTCAATATTCACCGTGTTTACCTGTAGTGTTTCATGGCTGGCACCACTCAGCTTACTTTTCAGAATGGCTTGATCTTCAGTAGATTTTTTATATGTCCCGTTATTTGGATAGGTCAAGTCTGAATCTGTGCTAAAATATCTCGTTAAAGGCACTGGTCCTGTTTCCTCACAACATTCACTAGAAACTCTGCCATTAAGAGTAGATAATTGGGACCGTAAATGTGTAAGAGATTCCACATCTTTTTCTAACTCAGTAACTATGTTATCCAGTGTTTCCTGAAGTACACCTGCTTCATCTCTCACCAAGCAAAGTTGGTCTTGACAATCATCTTCTCCATCACTGCTATCTGGCTCATAAGAGTCAATGTTTACAAAAGCAATTCCATTGCAACCATTCAAATCATCACACTCTCCAGAAGCATATTTTGCAAGGTCCTCTGAACTTTTATCAGGGCTCACAATGTTCCCTGAGATTTGGCTGCCTTCTACACCATAAGAAAATGGTGAAGGGTTTGCCTCAGAAGTTTGTCTGAACACAGCTTGGGAAATGGGTTCTCCAGTTCCAATATTTTCTAACAGAGGCTCATCCAATAAACCTGGAGAAACTTGAACCAATGGTCCAGAACCTTCACAGAAAGTTGTAAGAAAGTACAATTGAATAATTGAAATCAATGAGTAATCTCATTTACAAAACCTGCTCATGAAAAAAGAAGGGTAGTTAATTGCAAATGCAATGCAGCTTGTTATGGAGAAACATTTAGCAGAGATGTAGTCATTCTTCATTAATATAGTTACATTCTCATTTATATAAACTAAGGCTAAAGAAACACACGTTCTGCTCAGCCTTTGACAGCACAAACCAAGTATTAAAGAAGAAGCATGCTCATAAGAAGCACCTTTACTTTGTTCAGTTAAAAAGGGGTTTTAAGATGAGAACGGGTAACCTGAAAGACACTAGAAACTTTAAAAAGCTGCAACATCTCTTTCCATATGTTAAAACTGGACTACTCATTCATTAACTGGCTGAATTGTGCCTCCTGCCACACTCAAATAAAGCCACTTATTGCTACCATAAATTATGTACTAACAACACTGTATTTTGTACACACAGCTGTGAATGCTACTCTACATAAGGAGAAAATAATAGCAGGGATGAACACAGAATTACAGTTGGTAGTCACCATAACCACAGATTCCATTTGGTTATATTGGACTCCTCTTGCACAAAGGGACAATAAATATTGAGCTCAGCAAGTGTTAAAGAAAGTAAAAATATACATTCTGGTACTACCACAAAATTAATGCTTAGTTTGAGTTATCTGTAAGCTCCATGCTGTTTCTGAATACAAAACTGGCTTGCAAACCTCGATGCAAGTACTTAAAAATTTTATGTTGGTGTTAAGGAACTTAGAAACTTCATTAAAAGAGAAAAAAATGACACATGCACAGTCAAAAGTAGGGAATCCATAACATGTTATTTCAAACACAGGCAGAGCTAGGAAAACACATAAAATAAGTTTTCCATGGTATAAAAAAAAAAAGGAAAAAAATCAGCAGTTTGCTAATCACTGAACCACAAAAAGGGAAATTGTTCAAGTTGTATAAACAGAAGAAAATTTTTAAGATCTTATAGAAGCTGAAAATAATTTTCACTGTAAATACACTGAGGTCAAATACATATTATTTCGTCAATGGTAAGTCAAATATTTCATAGCTTTGTTCTACTAGAAGGTTAGAACAAATTTTCTTCTAAATGTGACTTTCAACATAGGTCTTTCAAGAAAGGCAAAATAACGGGATTCTACCTTATGATTATATAATTGGTTAGGACGCAGTAACCTCTTCAAGCAAAACTGAAATCTAAAAGAATACTTCAGTTTGCTTTGATTACATGAGATCATCTAAAGTGTAGTTTACACATATGTATTACTTACGTGTATACCCTCTTCCCTTCTCTACATTTACCTATGCGCCTTCCCTCCCCAACCCCTAAACACCACAGCTTGCAATGGAATATACACAGAGATATGTACATACATAAAGAAATCTGCTCCTGAACATCACCCAATTCTAATCCTCCATGTTCTCCATTGTGTTGGCGTTGATTTCCATCTTGGCTATTCAAAGATGGTCTGAAACTGACATAAGCATGCCTTCTTCCATATCTTCTACCAGTAATAGTCTGATATCCTCCTGTTGATTTTGGCCATGCAGGTTTGCCAGCTTCTTGACCCATTCCTGCATGAGATTCTGGAGGAAGAAAACAAAAAAAAACAAGGAATAAGCAAACAAAAAGAAGATTGTATTAGATAACAATACATCTCCTATAGTTTTAATCCTCCCCAAAACTTTGATTTTTTTTTTTAAAGCAAGGAAATTCCCATTTCTTGTCTACAAAGTTTTGAAATTCACAAACATACTGTTAAGAACTTCATGTGTTCTGCACATAAATGAAAGCACGTAGCAGTTACAATTTTGATCTACACTAAATATAAACAAGGCCAATCTTGCCCTCACCTTAACAAGCTTGTGATAAATAACAGACTTTATAAAAACAACTGAAACTAAGTCCAGATGCCACAAGACCTCCTTTCTTCTTTGAAAGCAACTTATTCCTGCGCCTGATACCTATGTCATCTCACATAAGACATTTTCAAAAACTGTAACAGAAAAGCCTTCATGACATACAAGGCTACAGCCCATGCATGGTTGCTATTATTGCAGGAATATTCAATATTGATGGATCATAACACTTAACAAGAAAATATGGATTAAGAGCTACACAGGAACTAGAAAAACAATATGGGAAAGCTGCCAACATTCCAGTGAAAAGAGTTTCTAATACAATAGTAGCATCATCTATAAATAATCTAACACAAGTGCTCATGTCCAAAGGTTTGTACAAATACAATTAGAAGTCCAGATTTCAGATGTTCAATGGCTTTCACATGTTCCTCTGTGTCACTTTCAATCTGCACTACGTACCGAGGTAACATATTAGCTTCTCTATTACTGAAAGTCAACAAATTGAAATGGAGACATTAAATCTAAAGGGAATAAACTCTGCAACTATTAACATAGTTTCTGATCAAAAGACGCAACCACATCCATACTAACTATCCAAGACTTTAAGTTTTTCTTTTTTCTTTTTAAAATAGCATCACTTATGTTGTCATTTTGCTGGTTCTGACATACAGGAAGCTATTCTTAGTGCCACCTACTTAACATAAATCAAAAAATAAAATGTAAGAAAAGAATAAAGTATTTTGAGGGGGAGAACTTTGCTTACAAAAGTCATGTAATTCCTCAGGAGCTTTAATTCATCAGTGTCCAACCTTTTGGCTTGCCTGGGCTGCACTGAGTGAAGAGGAATTATCTCGGACCAAACATACGTAGGTTGCTTGAAAACTAATGCCTCCTATATATTTCCATGGAAACATCAATAGATACAAAGAGCACAATAACCAGTATTTGATAGAGGATATCCTCAGCTACAAAACACTATTTTTCAACATAGTCACATCCATTAAATGTCCATTTTCATCAGCAGTGAACCAGCCTGCACGCTACGCTAGCAAAAATCTGCGAAGTGAAGGTGAACCACTGTTGCTCTCCCCACCTCAAACACACCACCTACTGACTCACTGAGCTCACATCCACTACTTCGTCTCCATAAATGTTCAGAAAGTGTCACTGAACACCAATGGGTGCCATTTTTTCCGCACAGAGGAATTTAATTACACACCTTTGCTTCATACACAGTTCCATGTCAGACACCATTTTGTCAGATTGCTTCTCTTCTGCCACCTGATGCATGGCAACAAAATGCAATGGAATATTGGTGGGAAGGTTCAACTCTACTGCCATACCACCAACACCTGCCTCTAGTGTTTTGGACCAACATAATAAAATAGGAGGCATTACTTTCAGAGCATCCCTTGAAAAATATATAATGCAGTTAATATGTATAAGTAACAAAACTTACTTTAAATTTTAATATTTCTTATTAAAATAAAAACAGAGCAACAAAAACACAAAAACAGTGGTATATTTCATACTTTGAAACTAATGCATCAGTCTGGTTCAATGTCAGCAGTTGCAACTCTTAATGCGTTCTCAAATTGTTTGTGAGCGATTTTCAATGAAATTTTACTCTTCCTGTGCTTCATCCCTGAAAATAGTTGCTTACAAATGTACATACTGCCAGAAAGTGGTGATGTGAATAAGGCGTGATGATGAAGCCAGTGCTATTTCTCTCTGGTAAGAGGGGGCTTATGGAAGTCCAACAAAGAGACATGATCACATTTTGGATTGCAACTCCATACACTCCATTTGAAAATCTGCAGGTAATGTATTTATGTTGACTGAAAATGGAGTGCCAAATAAACAAAAAAATTGCCGATTTTTTTTTTTTTTTTTTGGTAATCTTGAAACCTGTTCTCAAATTCTTTTTACCGAAATAGAAAGCACGGCTGCATATTCTTTTGCTTTTCACAGTCCTATGAAAAGCAAAAGTATCACAATTATTTGCCATAACTTGAGTTAGCACTGCACTCTGCCTTCTCTGTGTCCCAGTTTCAGGCCAGACAGTGCTGACCACACGCCGATTTGAAGTTGCTGTGAGCAATGGGTGCATGCCCAGGGCCAGGCAGGGCTGCTCAGTGGGGCAGAACTGCCACCATGATGGTGCGGGGCAGGGGGTGGCCACAGGATGGGCTGGGAAGTAGCCTGGCTTTTATTGGTTAAGGGCAGTACCTTGGAGAGCCCACACATCTGTTTTTTCACTTTGCATTTTAGGAACTACTCTCCTGGGTTTTGTTTTTAAATCCAGCTCTGGTAACCGGAAATAATTTTCTGGTTATCCTGGCCCGCAGCCTGTATATGCCAACTACGCCAGCAGGAGCAGGGAAGTAACTGTACCTCTGTACTCAGCACTGGTGAGGCCGCACCTCAAGTACTGTGTTCAGTTTTGGGCCCTCACTGCAAAAAAGACACTGAGGCCCTCGAGCACGTTCAGAGGAGGGCAACAAAGCTGGTGAGGGGTCTGGAGCACAGGCCTTATGACGAGCGGCTGAGGGAGCTGGGATTGTTCAGTCTGGAGAAGAGAAGGCTCAGGGGTGACCTTATCACCCTCTACAACTACCTGAAGGGAGGCTGTGGTGAGGTGGGAGTCTGCCTCGTCTCCCATGTAACTAGCAATAGGACAAGAGGGAATGGCCTCAAGTTGCGCCAGGGGAGATTCAGGCTGTACGTTAGGAAATGCTACTTTTCTGAACGAGGGGTCAGGCGCTGGAGTGGGCTGCCCGGGGAGGTGGTGGAGTCACCGTCCCTGGAGATGTTCAAGAAACGTTTAGATATAGCGTTGGGAGACATAGTTTAGTGGGGTTATTGGTGGTAGGTGGATGGTTGGACTGGATGATCTTCTAGGTCTTTTCCAACCTAGCTAAAAAAAAAAAAAATCCTTTAGATGAAACAGAAAATACAAGTATCTACCTATTACAACATACAACTTCTAGTAGAAGCTACAGTTTTAAGAAGTTCAGGTACAGCCTCCTACAAGAATTTGTCTATAATTGCCAGCCTGGCAACTCCAAAAACTTTTCCCAGCAACTGCACTTCAGAAGTTCTGTGAAGAAAGTTCAAATGCTTCCTGTCTGATTTTCCCCATAGGAAAAACAAACAAAAAAAAACAACCATGAGAAGGAGAACAATGGTGGAGAATGTAGGGCCTCAAAAAATAGGCAACCTTCTAGAAAACAAGAAATATATATATTTTTTTTTGTGCTTGAGAAGCAGGAAAAAAGTTAAGGGTGAAGTAAATGAAACAAAATTACATACACTAAAATGTCTCTCACAAGAGTCTGAAGTCTATGCATTTGATTCCCAGGTGAATTTACAGAAATAATATAGATATTTTCAGTGCTCAAAATTGGAAAGCAAATAGAATCATAGAATTAGCTAGGTTGGAAAAGACCTACAAGATCACCTAGTCCAACCATCCACCTACCACCAACAACCCCACTAAACCATGTCTCCCAACGCTATATCTAAACGTTTCTTGAACATCTCCAGGGACGGTGACTCCACCACCTCCCTGGGCAGCCTGTTCCAGCGTCTGACCACTCTTTCAGAAAAGTAGTATTTCCTAATGTCCAGCCTAAATCTCCCCTGGCGCAACTTGAAGCCATTCCCCCTCGTCCTGTCACTAGTTACAAGAGAGAAGAGGCTGACCCCCAGCTCACTACAACCTCCCTTCAGGTAGTTATAGAGAGCGATGAGGTCTCCCCTGAGCCTCCTCTTCTCCGGACTCAACAATCCCAGCTCCCTCAGCCGCTCCTCATAAGGCCTGTGCTCCAGACCCCTCACCAGCTTTGTCGCCCTCCTCTGAACACACTCCAGGGCCTCAATGTCTTTCTTGCAGTGAGGGGCCCAAAACTGGACACAGTACTCGAGGTGGGGCCTCACTAGGGCTGAGTACAGAGGGAGAACGACTTCCCTACTCCTACTGGCAACACTATTTCTGATACAAGCCAGGATGCCATTGGCCTTCTTGGCCACCTGGGCACACTGCTGGCTCATGCTCAGCCGAGCGTCGACTAATACCCCTAGGTCCGTTTCCTCCATACAACTTTCGAGCCACTCTGCCCCAAGCCTGTAGCGTTGCCTGGGGTTGTTGTGGGCAAAGTGCAGGACCCGGCACTTGGTCTTGTTGAACCTCATCCCGTTGGCTTCAGCCCAGAGATCCAGCCTGTCCAGATCCCTCTGTAGGGCCTCTCTACCCCCAGGCAGATCGACACTTCCTGCCAGCTTGGTGTCGTCTGCAAACTTACTGAGGGTACTCTCAATGCCCTCATCCAGGTCATCAATAAAGACATTGAAGATAGTTGCAGTTCAGTTACTTAAAACTCCAATGTTTAACTCAAGAATAACATAAGGAGTTAATGTTGTCAGCTTTACTTTTTGTGATCTTTAGCCAATTCTAAAAAGCATTTACTACAGTGATGTTGCTATAACTCATAGCACTAAATCTATAGCACTAAATCTCCTCTAGAATGTATAATCCTACTTATCTCTCCTTTCCACTCTCCCCCCCACACATGAAATGTCTCCACAACTATGGCCTAGTTCCATGAACACTGTATAAGTTCAAACATATCTATCACCAGCGGCAGTGTGGCAAAGCTGCTTATTTCTACAGACCTGGGATTCAACCCAACTGAACCTCTGTAGAAAAGAATTTAAAAATGAGCAGATAGATTGTATGTAATCAAACTACATAGGTAAATGAGAAAATCTTTTTTTTTTTTTAATTGCAAGTATTTGTTCAATCCTTTTCAAATGCTGCCACTAGAAGTGTGAAAACAAGTCTTTACCATCTTTGCCAAAACAATCTCTGCAACTAATGCAACAATAAAAAAAAAAGTGGGAGGGGAGGAGCTGACAATTTTCTTAATTAGTCAACCAGTTAATAACCTTACTCAGTCAATCAGCAAGTCGTGTTTATTGAAGCAAGCTCTGAATTGTTCAATTTCCACCAATTATAACATGACTGGTAAGCAGAGTGCCACAGGGAGGTGACAGTAAGCAGCCACATCCAGACAACTTGCAGAGCAAAACCCAACAGTCAGATTACTAAATCAGCATAGCAAGACAGAAGTCAGCCCTCAAACACGCTAATAAAACTTGTTGAAAGAGAAGATAAAAACACAACATAACTGCTTAATTCATCAGTACTCTTCATGAACAGATGTCCACTCAGGAGAGTCGAACTCTCTGAATACAAACATTTGGATTTTTTTTTGTTTTAAATTGATGTTCACAGCTGGTAAGATCTTTAAAGTTGTATGCAATGCCTTTTTTGTTCCAAATAATTCTTTCACATAAGGAGTATTCATCTTGTGTTCAATTACTCTTAAAAGATGCTGTTATTCTGCTCTGGGAGGGGTTTATTAGATCAAACTAGTGAAAACTTTTACTGAAGGTTTGGATTTCACATTTGGATTAAGGGAAGAGTTGACTTCTACCTAGATAACAAATACAAGTAGATGCTGCACATTTACTCACCCGCATGCCTGAGATGGGCAGCAATTAGGCATCTAAATCCAGAGATCAGTCTACAAGCAACCCCTTGGCCAAACAAGTTCTCAAAACATAGAATACCTTCTCTCCACTTTTTCTGGCAAACCCATCCTCGGCAGTGGGCATCACTCTGCCTGGCACACAGAAGCTCAGTTTACTCAGCCTGCACAAAGCACCACCAGCACCTGCTGACAAGACAGACTTCTGCTAGAAAGATGAGTGATGGATGCATCCTCACAAAAGCCAAGGCCTAGATGAAGGGATGTGCTTCCCTCCTGATGCCACACACCTGTAACTGAAGTCTGGGAAGCTGGCTAAAGACATTATTAGTGTGTTAGGCTAAAGATGGTTATAGCCACACCTCCATTGTTTGAGAAGGATGCCTGAATTCCTCAAAGGTTCATTAGCAACAGTCATGAAGCAGAAAATGAACCAGAAAATTATTTCCGGTTACCAGAGCTGGATTTAAAAACAAAACCCAGGAGAGTAGTTCCTAAAATGCAAAGTGAAAAAACAGACGGGTGGGCTCTCCAAGGTACTGCCTTTAACCAAAAAAAGCAAAGCAGCAGACTATTTTGCATCTGTGACTGCTGCACTGAGGACTCCACTCCCTAGAACCAGCTGACTACAGGCTACAGCACAGAAAGCCTGAGCATCTGGACTCAATCCATCTGACTTCCCCAGCAAATCTGGGTCATTGTGTTCCCCCCTTCACACCTCCACCTCCAAAACAACAACAACAACAACAAAGCAAAAGAACAACTACACAAAACACTCATTTCCTAGAAGGAACACTGTGTTAAAGGTTAGTTGTAGATGCATAAAATCACCAAGGTTAGAAAAGACCTCCCAGATCATACAGTCCAACCATCTACTTACCACCAATATTTCTCCACTAAACCTGTCTCTCAGTACAACATCTAAACATTTTTTGAACACCTCCAGGGACAGTGACTCCACCACCTCCCTGGGCAGCCTGTTCCAGCACCTAACTGCTCTTTTGAAGAAGAAACTTTTCCTAACGTCCAGCCTGAATCTCCACTGGTGCAACTTGAGGCCATTCCCTCTCGTCCTATTGCTAGTTATGTGGGAGAAGAGGCCAACCCCAAACTTGCCACAACCTCCTTTCAGGGAGTTAGATAAAAGTCTCCCCAATACTCCTCTAGACTAAACAATCCTGGATCCCCCAGCAGCTCCTCATAAGACTTGTGCTCCATTCCCTTCACCAACTTCATTGCCCTCCTCTGAGTATACTCCAAGGCCTCGATGTCCTTCTTGTAGTGAGGGGCCCAAAACTGAACACAGTACTCGAGGTGCAGCCTCACCAGGGCAGAGTACAGAGGGATGATCACTTCCTTGCTCCTGCTGGCAGCACTATTTCTGATACAAGCCGGGATACCATTGGCCTTCTTGGCCACTTGGACAAGATAAACATCTGTTAACAGCCCAGTACAATGTCACAGACATTCAGAAATAATCCACCTTGACCACAGTCCTAAAATCAAAGCAGTGAGGTTTATGGAGCCGGACTTGATCAGGCTGGATCCTGCTGTCCTGTGACTCGATGAGCTCCCAGCAGGACTCTAGACCTTAGCACTACAATCCCCAGCAGCTCCATTCACTCTGCACTGCCTTTCATTCTTCATTATCCTCTTGACCCTCTCACATCCTGTACTCTAGAAAGAAGAGAAGCAGTCTCCTGGAATTAAGGCCTATCTAAGCCACCTTAATAAAATCCTGCTTTTCTTCAAAAGCTGTAATACGGAATGACCTTCTTTCTGCATCTAGGAATTTCTGTAGTTTGAAGAGAAGACAGTTGAGTTTCCTAACTTGGTTTGCATGCTTTTAAACAGAGAAACAACAGAACAACTTGAGTACACAACATGATCTGCACTGACTGTCCTCAGGGATAATCTCGGCCCATCATGAATGTGATATCCTATAAATTAGATTAACTCTCATTTATGAAGTTAACAATTTGGAGTATTTTATTCCCTATTACTTTATAAAAACCAGCCAAGCAAACCTCTGAACCTCCTGAAGAGTCTGTTCACTAACAATTAAATGGAAAGAGCAGCCAAGAATCCATATATGCCAAATTCCAGCCTGTACCCTATAATCACTGACTTTGACACATTCACCTAATTGCACTTGCATCTCACCTACAGCCTTCATCAATTCAGCATTTTGTTACTTTCATTAATCTCCATTTGCTCCAGCTGTACATTTTTCAAAGTATGTAACAGCACTGACCAAAAGAATGTGAATTTTTTTTTTTTTTAAATTCAGGCAATATTATGATTGCTATGAAACAGTCTGCAGTAATGACTGCATAGATAAGTAACAAGAAAAAAAAGGGGATAAAGATACTTAAGTTTCACTCTTCGAACTAGCTGATACAAATATATTTGAGCACAAATACATTTAAATTTGTGCTCAGACAAATTTAAACATAAATTGATACAGATTTTCAACTTCAAAGGAGGAGCCTGCCTTCCCACTAGCCATTAGCATTTGCCTTTCCATTACTGACATTAATGAGCAATGGTATGAAAACCGGCGCATGCTATTTGTAAAAAGCTGCACAGAAATGTAATACTGTTGAAGATATTTATGCATTATTTCAGCTGAAAATTGTGGGCTTCTTTACAGAATCTGCATGTTCAGAGCACAAAACACATTTGTAAACTGTTGACCATGCAATAGTACATAAGGCCTTCTGTGGCAGCATCTTTTTTTAGCAGAAAGTTTTGGCTCTCTTAAGAACTGGAAAGACATTAAGAGTCTCTCCAAATACATTCAATAAGACAAAGAAACAAAGAAGGCTTCTTTAACAAAGCAAGCCAGAGAGGAAACTACATCATGAACAAATTGTACCTGCTGTTCTGTTTAAACTAAAAATGTAGAGACCTGCTACACTGATGGGCTTATCATATTAAAGTCCATGGAGAGGGAAAAAAAAAATATATATATATATCACTTTTCACCACGCTTCCTCTTCCCAGTCTACTTACATGGGGAATTTGTCATGAAATATTTGTTGCTCTGACAACTCCCAGAAGTGACCACTACAATTGACCAGGACGAAATAGAACACGTCTCCTTGAAGATCTGGAACTAAATTTATGTTGAGCAGGAAAAAAAACCAATGTTATGCTTCTTTATCGATTCACAGCATTTAATAGTAAAACTGCCAAAGCTGCTAACCATCCCCCCATCCTTCGCTTCACAACACATTTATTCAACTATATTATCTGCAAATAAAAAGCTGTGAGGAAAAAAAGCTTGTTTTCAGCTACTTAATAAAAATCTAAAATCAAACTCTAGCATTAGCTAGCTTTACCTTGAAAAGGCAGAATAAGGACCTTTTCCTTAGCAGTTATTTCTGAAAGCTGTTAGCCCAGGTAAGCCATTTTATTCCAAAAGCTATTAGCCATATGCCCCTGAACTTAGGCTTACTTCTACATCCAAAATTACCTAGATGGAGATTCCAGTTATTCAACTTGGATTTAAACAACAACAACAACAAAAGAACTTTCATTTTGACAAGCAGCAGCACTCTGGACAAGAGAGATTTCTTCATTTCCATTCACAGAAGGAAGTCACAGAATAAAAATGACAAAAATGTAAATAATTTAAAACAACATGCTATAGTAGCAATTCCCACCTCTCCTCCCACTACAACCAGGTTAGCACTGAAATTCTTGAAATACCTTATTATGCTCACAAACTCCAAATTAAAAAAAAAAAAAAAACTAGCACATTTATTTTCATAACAACGTTCAGAGAGAATTTCGCTTCTTTGATTGGGATTTATCTACACCTTGGAAAACCATACCAGAAATAAAAACTAAATATTTCACTAAACAATCTGATTAGCTAATCCAAAAGTTCCTTCTTCAAAGTCTTTGGTTTAGCAGTGACTTTATACTGCTCATTAGGATATTTGAGAACAGAACAGTGTTATTTCCATAAGCAATATACACGTAGTTGAGCTGATGTTAACAAATGGAATATGCTTTAGGGATTTATTTTTCAGGCATTAGTTACTGTCTTTTCATTAACCTTCCAGGTCATTTTGCACTCTTTCGAGCAGAGGAATTCCACTAAGTCAATGTTTTTACTTGCACAGCTCCTTATCTTTGCCTGCGGCTGAAACTAGCCTGCAGTCCCCGTTCAATAAGCCGTCAGTCTTTCTACTGAATTCACACTAAATTAAAATAAATTTTTTTTGTTTACCTCTTGAATTACATAAACTGATTATTTTGTTCATGACTGGAACATCAGCTGGTTGTATCTTCAAACAGACTGACCAATTTAGGTCTCTGGAATCTCAGTAGCGCAAAGAATCCCTTTTGCAAACATAACCACATACTTTTTCCCACTGTGGGCCTAACTTCAGAAACACAGTAAAGGCAATTAAAGATACTTGAACATCTTTGTGAGGAAAAAAAAGATGGTTATTGTCACCTCGTCCACTTTAATGGCAAAGTAATTCTGCATTTAACACCACTTAGAGAGTGAAGAAAAACATTAACTACATCAGATTTACACGCTGTGAACTCCAAGAACACTGCTGGACTCTTCACAGTTATTTATTATGTCACTTCAAATTAAACTCTTGAAAGTATTTACGCACACTTGACGCCAGCATGTTGATATCCACTGTGCTACCAGTCTAACCCCTATCAATTTTGATAGAATGAATGCCAGTAACAGTAAAATAATATCATCAAGTGATTATACGACCCTAAGAATACACAGTACCAGAATCAGGTTCTGACACTTCAGAGGTATTTCTCTGAAGAGGTATTACTCCATCGCTGCTCTGTGCTGTCCTCATGCACACATCCTGCCCAGAGGAAGGCTTTTTGCACAGCCTTCTCACTCCAGCAGGAGAAGGGCAGAGAGATTAGGGCCAGACAGTGCTTGTTCCTCTCCTTGCAATAGCAGCAACTGGAAACCACGGCTGTTTTTTGGAAGAGCAGTACGAGATTGTTTTTTGGGAAGACAAAGGAAAAGACAGAAGGAAGAAGAGGCCTCCAAAAACATGCCACCTATCAGAGATAGAACATCAGTGTACTGCTTTGTTACCCTGTCTGAAGTTTGGTGGTAATGGATGAAGCACATGACTAACCATTTGCCTTTAAGCACAAAACAAAAATTCGAAGGATAGAAATTCTAAAATGTGATTTGAGAAAAAAAACTTTTGATTTCAACAGAAGAACATGAATTTGAGGGAGGTTTTATGTTCCTATTTTTGTTACCAGTAAATACAATTAGTGTTAGATAGCACAATATCATACAAATGCTCAAGTGTTAGACTATGGTAACACAGTAGACATCCCTTGGAATTTCCTAAAAAAAGGTAATAAATATATGTAAAACATATAATAAAAATATATTAAAAAACAAATAACTACTAGCAAAAAAAAAAAAGTTTTCTTCCTCCACATGTCCATCCAGCAGATGTTTCACCATCCTCCTAACATTTAACCAGTACTAGTTCATATTCAACATGGTGTTGAGTTTATCTGCACTGCCTCGCTCAGATTTTAGGCGAGGACTAGAAATAGTTTGAATAACTTTCCTCTACCTTGACTTCGCCCTGATTTTGGTAGGACATGCAAATCTGCCTTGCCAACTGCCAGCACTGGCTTACCATAATAACTACTTTTCCAATTTTTATCCTGAGGAATAGCTTCAGCAGAAATTCTACATTAAAACTCAACTCAAGAGACAGAAAAGATTAAGCAACTGAAGCACTAAGAGCTTTTAAAGATAAGGACAGCATATGTATTGTATGCCCTAACCAATTAAGAACAAGGCTCAACCTCCCTTAGAAAAGAGCATTACAGCTTGGAAAAACAAGAAGCCTGACTTTGGCAGCAGCCCTTACAGTGATGTGATCTGTGCTTTAACTGAAAGGCTGCTGGGCTCCAACACATCTCTCTTTACCTCCCTTCCTGGGGCAGGGGGAGAAAATATAAAGAAAAAAAGAGCTCGAAGTTAAGATAAGGAGTTGCTTAGTTAAAGGAAAAGTAAAATATCAAAGACTGTGTAGAAGCAAAAGTATAAAATAATAATTCTCTACTTCTCATCAGAAAGCAATATTCACCCACATCCCAGGATACAGAGCCTCGACAGATGCAGATTTGGGAAGGACAACATGCTTTCACAACCAGAGCCCCCTCTGTCCCACTTTTATTGCTGAGCCAGCTATCAGAGGCTGCAGGACATCCCTCTGGATGGTGTGGGCCAGTTGCTCTAGCCATGCCCCCTACTCACCTCTTGCTCCCTGCTGCCTGCTGGTTCTGGGGGAGCTGGAGAAAGCCTTGAAGCTGTGCCAGCACCAGCTACCAAAACATGCTGCAATATCAAGGCTGCTCCATGTATAGGTGCAGAGCCTGGTGCATGGGGAGGGGGAGCCAGAGCCAGCATGAAACATTCTCCCAACACAGCTCACCTCTGGTCTGCAGCGCTCAGCTGAGCTCACCCAACTCTTCTGCCTTCCCCAACACCATGATTTTTTGCACTCTGTCTTTAGTTCAGTACACATTTAAAGACATGAAGTACTAGTTTCTCTCATGCATTTAAAAAAATCTCCAAGTTTTTTTTATTATTTTTAAATAAACCAAGTACTAGTAGTCTGATTCCTTTTCTCTTTTGCACTAAAAACTACTCAAAGAACACTCCCTTTATCTGTCCTCTCTTTCCCCTTTGCCTATGACTTCACATTCTTTTTTCAGCTTCAGTTCCCATTACAAACTTTCTAGATAAGGATGCATTTCTTTTGACTGAAAGGTCACAAACAGAAGCCAGTACTAAGCAAAATGCCAAAACTTTCATAGTTTAAGTAGACTAGGTTTGGTTTTTCTTTTGTCAGTGCAGATGACCTCAACATACTTTAAGAAGTCAGAACAATCACTTCCTTTGTTGCTGATAAACACAGCAAACACAAGATGACAGCAGAATCCCAGGGTGGAAGTACTAGACACTCTCAGAAAAGATAGAATTCAGATCATGCCCAAAGATGTATTTTTGCATTGTTGTCTCTAATAGAGACAGTTACAGAAGATGAAAGTCCAGATAACCCCAAACTGAACAAACTCTTACCTACTATCAAAAGTAATGAAAGTCATTCTCAAAAGTGCTTCTTTTTTCCCTGTGAGGAGCAGCAAAATCTTACATCTTTAAACATTTTTTTTTTCCACAAACACCCCTTCTTGGATGTAGGAGTAACAAAAGCATTTGATCCAGGTGACAGATAGAACATATCTGAAGTCAGCCCTCAAGATAAAATTTGGAAGTTTAGACATGGAATGAGAAAGGATTCTCATAGACCTGGGAAGAAAAAGAGAGTTCTTAAGAAGAGAAGAGCAGGAAATTCCTGTCAGGTAGAAATAAACAACTGAGCAAATTACCAGATTGGGAGTAATTGCTGGTGTGCAGCTATGTGAAATACAGCACAAGGTAATAGAAGTCCCCACATTGCCAGAGTCAATACTTCTGCTGCACTGTAGCAAACAGCAACATATCGAGTTGTAGTAGAGTGAAGGCTACAGGATGTGCAGAGTTAATGCCTTCTATCCTGAACAATGTCAAAACTGGATCTAGTATTCTGCAAATAGTTTTTAACACCATACTTAAAAAAGATGAAATGGCAGCAAGACTTTCCTGACATTCAGAAAGAACACGTGGAAACGATCTAAGGGAAATGTTTCTATCTGTAGCAATTCCATACAACTTAAGACTGCCAGGGGTGCCAAGGACTAACAGCATAGCAGTACCAAAAGTGAGAGCTTCTGGAAGGCAGGGTTGGGAAGGGAAAAGTCAGACTTAAGGCCTTCCCAAGGTACCTCCCACACTCACAGCTCTAAGCCCACCTGAATTTCAGGCATGTACTCTTCTCCCAGGGGCTGGGATCACAAACACAGAAATGGGTTTCACATCATTCTTAACTATGCTGGGGTGAGAAGCAGATCATCACTTTTTTTTCAGTCCTTGGTGGGTAGAGTAAGATAGGACCAATAGTGTTACTTACAACTACTTCTTGTTTGCTTTCACAAAACCCAGATGACACATCACCATTTTTCTACTGATCATCTTCTCTTTTTTTTTTAAAAAAAAAACTTCTAGAAGATTACAGTTGAAGCGTTCTATGACATGACACTGGTTTCACTGGGTGAGGTACAAATGCTTGATTTTCTTGTCATCTCCTTTTAAAACACAGCTACCTTTTACCCGAAGCCTCTTCTGCCAGTCTTAGAGGTACATTACAGACGTGTTAGGCAGGAGTGAGTTTTCAGGGGGTCAAAAACAATCTTGTTGATTTCTGGCCCTAAGAACTGCTTAGAATTGTTACTGGACAACTTTTCTGAAGCTATTGTCAAGTCACAAATATCTTGTTCAAACACATCACGGACATTCACCTGTTTATAATGCAGTATTAGTTATAGAGAAATTGAAATAGAATGCTTGTTTAGTCATTTGAAAATGTTTTAACATCACTTGAGTTACAGAAACATCTCTTGATCATTTCAGATTTATCTAACTTCTGATACTAATCTGATGGGGAAGGACATTTTGGTGCAACTGATTACCACTAATCTCGTGAGCAATCATCCACAATCCACCATCAGGATCAGAATCATTTTTCTATATTTCACTTTTCTGTGTTATCAAGTATCATTTCATACTCATTCAGTTATTCCCTGGGGTTTTTTCTTCTTGCAGCATCTAGGAGAAACATGCTGAAGATGTTAGAGCAACACCTAGAAAACCACAGGAGAACTTAGCATCTGAACAACTGAAAAATTTTTAGATCACGTTTTAATAACTAAATACATATCAAAGAACAGATGTATGTGCCAACCGAAGTTCTTTCTGCTTCCAGTCATGCACTACCTACCCAAAATGCTCTGCACGGGTCTAGTAGTGAAACATCATGCATGAAATTAATCTAATTTGAAAAGCTGTTTTATGATTAATACTACTGGCAGCATATTCTCTAGATATCTTCCTCTACGGTGACACATAAGCAATTAGCAATTCACATGGTTGTACACTCTGTCACTCTCACCGAGTATTCTACTCATTACCACAAGCTTGCTAATAATTACCTGTTTCCAGCGTAAGTAAGTTATAACCAGCTCCACAAGTACCACAAAAATGGCCAGCCAGTCACAGCCTTTAAGGGAAGAACAAAGGTTCTTGCAAGGACTATATTTCATACTTCAGCAACTTAAGAACAACTTCTTAGTCACGAGGTCTAAGAAGTACCCTTGTATAAAATAAGTACAGCATTACTCCCAAACACTTCAGGATGTTCCTGTGATTAACAGCATTAAGCATGTTTCATCCATATGTCTTATCAAAAATCACAGGAGCTGAAACTTCAAACACGGATAGAAAGTACTGCCCAAAGTATCACTCAAATTAGGATGTATTAAGGGTATGCAAAGCACCCCTCCTCCACTGATGCTCTGACCAGAATGCTGGAGTTGCTGCTCCACCTTCCAGTGATTTGAGTTTATATTTATGACATATTCAAAGTTGTCCTTATATCCTGCAACAATATTCAAGTGAGCTAAGTTTTTAAAATGCATTTGTCAACCAAAATTAATGCAAAGTAGGCTTTAGGGACCTGTACAAATACACCACCAAATACACAAGGCTACTCTAAAAGCAATGCCTCCTATTTTTCTGATAGTATGGCAGTATCAGTGGTATGGCAGTAGAGGTTGAACCTTCACACCAATATTCCATTCCATTTTGTTGCCATGTGACAGATGGCAATGGAGGGCAATATGACAAAGTGGCATCTGACATCAACAGGCATATGAAGCATGTGTGTCAATGAATTTCTCCATGCGGAATAAATTTCATCCACTGACATACACAGTTGTTTGCTGAACGGTTATAGTGACCAAACAATGGATGTGCACGCTGAAAGCTGGACTGTGTGTACAACAATTTCCAAACAACAATGCTGCCACTGTGAAACAGCGGGTCACCTCCACTGGTGCAGAACTTACAAGCATGGCATACAGGCCTTTGTTCTTGACTGGTGAAAAAGCATAGCTAATGGTAGTG
The DNA here is from genome assembly GCF_002078875.1 of Numida meleagris. Taxonomy (NCBI): domain Eukaryota; kingdom Metazoa; phylum Chordata; class Aves; order Galliformes; family Numididae; genus Numida; species Numida meleagris. Next base: position 47,394,086 of record NC_034438.1, on the reverse strand, counting down.
ACTATGCTGAAAAGTAGTGTTTCGTAGATGAGAATTTCCTCTATCAAACAGTGTTATTGTGCTCGTTGTATCCACTGTAGTTTCCATGGCAATATTTATTTCCATGGCATTACTTTCAGATCAACTTCCACAGAAACAAAAGACTGCTGAAGCTTCTTTACAACACTGCAGTGGACACTATCAGACTTCTACAGCCCTTTCCATGAAAATGCGGGGGAATCATTGACATATCAGTGAATAAATGAGTTAGAACAAGTTTACTCCACATACTTTATTCAAAATATTCAGAAATGCTACCATAAACATTTATCAAAATGCAGATTTTATGCTTGGAACTTCAACTGAATCCACAGCTCTCAATCCCACAGATACCAAACACTACTTACATTGCTAGAGACTGCCTTACACACTGCCCTCAGCACAATGGCATTCCGGCCTCTGCCTCTGCAGAATGGTCATATTTTTTTTTATTTTAAAACAAGCCTTCTGAGACCTGAGAGACCAAGAATCAAAACATATGTAACCCAGCAAGTACTACAGATCACCATGGATATTGCTATGTAAAAATGGCAGCCAAAATAGTTTAATTTTTTGCTACAAATATCCATCTCTGTATTTGGTGAATTAATCTAGTACATTGCATCAACATTCCTTACTTACTATGTTAAGTTGTTTTAACAGAAGCAAACAGTTTCATAAGAGCAGTTAACCTAAGGCAGTAATCTATAAATCTCTTTTCAGATGGGGCCTTCACCTGTCAGAAACCCATGCATGCTATCAACACTGCACTGCAATTCATTGTATTGGCAATGGAAATAAGCAACTGTCATATTTCTTACTATTGCCCTGATCCTGCATTTTAATGCCACTTCAAAATCATAATTTTGTCTGGAAAAAATGGTTCCAAAATTTTCTTTCTTTAGACGGTGAGAAAGAACAGGAAATCAATTCTGGGCAAGTATGACTCAACAATAAATCAACTATTTGCATTTGCTTAGACAAATTTAAATATACATACTTTTCCTAAGTTAGCTTTACATCTAAAAAGCATGCATTCATGATTTGTCTATTAACAGAAAACAGTCTGACAGCGTTCTTTATTGTTACAGGACTTTTCTTTTCTAGACACAATCTAAAAGAACTTTATCAAGAAAATGGCTTTCCTAAGACCGTCAAAATGTATGTATACATGTCAGTGTAAATCAAGAGCCACACTGAAAGAAGTGTCTGACATTAAGAGAGCAAGGGAAAGGGGCCTAACTGCAGTCTCTGAGCCCATAAACATCCGGTGACGTTTCTGCTATACACCAACACTTGCGGTTAGAACTGCAGTACTAACTCTATCCGTTTTGATCACGAGAACTACCGTGCTATATAACAGACATGCATTATTCATACATGACGTGGATTCACCACCCATAAACCAGCTGACGCCGGGGCACCCAGCCGCTCCGCGCGACATCCCCAACCGGGACGGCTCCGGCGACCACTCTGGCGGCGACGCCAGAGCGCACGCACACGTCCCCCAGGTGCTCCACGCGAGGGCGAGGCCCATTCCGAGCAGTGCAACGACGCATTACCAGATGGCTGGTTACCAACTGGCTCGCGTTTGAGCGAGGCAGTTCCTTACGGAGCGCAGTAGTGCCCTCCCCCCACTCCACGGGCAGCTCGCCTGGCGACTCTCGCTCGGTCCAGGTAGCAGCAAAACTTGGCCCGCACTGCCCGCCCCCGAGAGGCACCGGCCCCGGGGCGTCAGCCCGGAGCTCTGCCGACAACCCTGCCAGCATACTCGCGCCTCAAGCTCCGGCTCGCCGCGGCCCCTCGACTCCCACCCGCGGCCCCGACGCCCCTCGGCCTTGCCCCAGCCCACAGGCCGCTCGCTCCCGAGGGAGCCCCTAGCGGCCTCCAAGAAGCGCCTGCAGCCCTGGGGTCTTTACAAGGCCCAGCGCGGCCCTGCTCGGCTCCTCCTCCTCCGCGAAGCCGCTGTCCCCGCCGGAACCCCCGGCCCAAGCCGGGTCCGCACTCACCCCTTCCGGGCCCGGCTGCACGCCTCCCAGCGGCCACCACAGCCTGCCCGCCGCCCTCAGCGCAGCCAATCCTGTCTCTCGGTGCCAGCGAACGGCAGCCAATATCTGGCCAGGGAGAAGGGGAAAAAACCAATTCCTGCGGAGGGGCGGGAGTTACAGGCGTGTCCGTTCCTCCCACAGAGGGCAATGGCTGTATCGCAAGTAGGGAGGAAGGCCCGTTAAGGACCGCGCCGCCCCCGCAGGTATCCCTGCCCTCGGGGTGGAGGCCCCGTGCTGAGGGGGCCGGCTGTGACGCGAACAAAGAAGGGTGGGGCCTGCGCTGGTGAAGTTCAACCTGCTTTCAGCTATTATTTTTGTACATTTTGGATGTTCTTTTTTTTTTTTTTTTTTTTTTTTTTTTTTTTTTTTAAAAATGGGTTTTTTTTTTTTTTTTTTTTTTTTTTTTTTTTTTTTAATTGCAATGATGAGTTAGTTCCTCAGTTCCTCTCTCATCTGCTTTGTCCAGGGTATTTCAGCTAATGTAGTTCTGTGTCATTTCACAGTCTCAGGTGTCCCTGTGCTCCAGTAACGGGTGAAATTCCTGCTCAAACAGGACTGAAACGGGAAGTATTGGATGATGGAAGCAGCCTGCTTCCAACTGCTACAAAAGTGTTCAAGTGTTGTCCACTACTTCTCACTGTGTTTTGTACATGCTGTGTAGGCAGCACATCCACTTGGGAGGTGATACCTGCTTGTTGACACATAGCAGCCAAGATTGAGAATAAATTTTTTTTGCCAAAGAGGGAAGCAAGTTTATCTCAACAGGAGGTCTAATGAAACTGGATTTTCATGAATGTGTCCCATGTTCCAGCTGCTGCCTGACAGCAACCATCACCAGTCACCCATTTTCTTACAGCCCTTCCACTCATCTCTTATCAGCTCAGTTCTTGCTCCTTCCATGTTTCCTCCCGTATTAAGTAAGACAAGAGACGGGATGTGCTGTGGCTGGTTACTGCACCTCAGAGTGCTAATTGCTTTGCCAGTATTTACATATGTACTGAAAGCCAGGAAGCCCTGTAAAACAGCAAGCTGATGAGTTCATGCTCCAGAGAAGTCCTAACTTTGTTTGCTTTCTCCTCTATATGGCTTCTGATTTTTGCAGAACATGCAGAATTCTAATTATTGCAGTGTTCCTTCCTTTTGTCAAATTTTACTAAAATCAACTAGAGTTCAAAGCAATTAATGAAGTATGCTGGTGGATACATAGGCAGACAGACTGATGACAGACAAACCAAACAGATATTTTGCAGTTATGTGAAGGACGAAGATAGGCTAATGTTGGTAGACTGCCTCTACAAACAGTAGAGCTTAAATCCCTCAGCAGCAGAGGATATAGAACTTCAAGTTATGTTTGTGTTGTAAATTGTCCCTTTGCAGAGCCCAGCATAAATGAGCATACAAGGAGCAGGAGAAAGTAATCATGTGGGTTATAATTAGCCTCTGTGAGTACTCCTCTTGGTACATCAACCCAGTAATCCATAGAAAGAGTTTTGGCAGGAACTGTCCATCTAATTGGAGGACACATCTCCCATGCGAATGTCTAGAGCTTGTGTCCTCAGCTGAGGAGCAAGAGTGAACTCTTCCTGAAACCTTTCTTTGCTGATGGATTATTATATTTCAGTGAAGAATTAATCTAGAAATTGATTAAGCCTAACAGTTTCTAATGAATTTTAGTTCATTAGTTGAATGAGACATCTCCACACTGCTGAAGCATCCATATTGTATTTAAAACAGTAAATAAATGCATAAATGGAAAGATTTGCCATTTGAGCTGTGTTTAATACATCTAAGTGAGAGGCATGTAGAATTTTGTGATGTTTTTAATCTTGATAGTCTTCAAACCAAGCTTTTTTCTCAGGAAGCTGTGTTGTAGATGCACATATTGATGCTGTGCCCAGTACAAACACAGAAAATACCACCACATCCAGGACCATCATCCCTTTTCACAACTCCAAATTATTAGGTTTTATAGCAAGAGAGGAATGTTATGGTCATCCATCAAGTTCATCCTCCTTCATAGAGTTAATCAAATAAAAATATGACAGAACAGTAAAAGGCAGACATGAAAAACAACAGGATGATATGTTCCTGTAACAAAATTCTATTGCAAATTATAAGTGTGTGTGGAGGGAGAGCACCTGTTCCTTGATGGGTATCTGGTCACAGGCCTTTTTTAGTGCAACAAAGGATAATGACAAAGGAAGGAAGCCATAAATAAAAACACATGAGGACATGGACCTGACAATGGATAAAGGAGGTAGTATTGGGACCCAAACGTGGTCAGACGCATGGATTGATAAGGGCATGGGAGAGGGTGTGAAGGTTTATTCGAGCTTGGTTGTCTGGTTGGGGCCCTGATCTGTTGGGAAAGTAAGTGGAAAAAGGGGGTACATGTGGGAGGTCTGCATCCATTGGCAAACTGTGAGCAGAGCAGGGGGGTGGTGCTGGTGCTTAGGGGCTGCAAGTATGGGTGTCTGTGGGTGGAGGAGGTAGGCACAGGTGTGTGCTGCTAGCCATGAGTGGGAGCAGCCAGTGAGCAGGTGTGAGGGGTCTTGGGTGCAGACAGAAGGGCTGGGCAGGTAGAGGGGCTATGTCATGCTGGGGGTGGTGGGTGACCAGAGGAGATCGCATGTGGGCCTGCATCACGTGCTGCTGGCTCTGCCAGCCCCAGGGCAGGAGGGGATGGGCTGTGCCCTGTGGGTGTGGATGCTGTCTGTGTGCAGGGGCTGCTGCAGGTACCCCCTTACCCTCTATTCATGCGGCTATAAATTAAGGAAAGCATTGTGTGTTTCAGTTAGAAAACAAACAAAACAACAACAACAAAAGAAAACAGGTAAATCTTGAGAAAAAGATTCAGATAATAAAATGAAGACAGAATATTTTAAGTTAGTTAAAATAATTTTGCTGAAGCATTGCAGAACAGCCAAGGGCTACTGCTGAAAAGTGGTATTACTTAGAAGTAATATGATTTGTAACTGAAATGGTCACAATAATTGATGAGGTTTGTCACCTCAAAGAGCAGACCCTTGGATTAGCTTTTAAATACATGCAAAAATATTTTGTTTGCTCATTTCAGGAGTTTGTGCTTTTGGTCATTAGAGTAAGTTAACCAGCAGAACTGGAAAACACCTAACAATTTTTCAAAAATGGTTAAGGTTTGCTCTTTGGAATAGAATACAAAATATTTCAGATACCAAATCCCAGAGAAGCCGAAGTAATTGAGTCAGTGTTTACTGGACCTGACTGAAGTAGAGTGTGCATGTACTAACTAAAGTACAGCATTACATATCCAAATTTTGGTACAAAATTCTACTTTGTCAAGGCTGCAAGCATGCCCCCCCCTTCTGGTGCTTGGTTAGTAAAGTCAAGGCTTTTAGTCAAGACCTGGACCCATGTCCAAGGTGGGCTCCTTCACTGGTAAGAGCAAACAAAGCTGGAAGCAAGGACTTGCTCCTCCATTCTCCTGGGTAAGCCTTCCACCATGGCTGTACAAGTGGCCTTATTCTGTCCAACACTGCAGCTGTGCAGCAGCTGGGGCTGAGGCCAGTCCTGCACCTCTACCACTCTACCCTCGCCAAGAGCTCTCTAGAGATAAATGAGTTTTAATCTGTTAGGAGCAAAATGAGTTAAGAGGTATGCTATGTTATCATTGTTGATATCATGGAAATTACTAAATTAAAAAATAAAACCTGGCCTAGTCAAGGAGAAAGAGCAAACATTTTGGAAAGCTTTCTATCTCCTCAAAAGCTCAGTGAAAGTGTCTTCTGAATTAGCACAGTGCAAGGATTTTAGCTGCTCTGAGAAGATAAAGATTACCATGCCCAAGCTCTGAGAAGATAAGGATTACTTTTCCTGAGCAGAGGTAATGGAAAATGTGCCTGTGTCTCAGAACTCCAGCCCACAGCCAGGTATTTTAGCTTAAACCATCATGGAAGGGGAGTTTGTCTTAATGTACTGGTGATCTGTTGAATGTATTTATAAATACCAAGCCTAACTGTGCTCTGAGGTGGGGAGATGCGAGTTCAAAATTAGACAGTGTTGATACATTTTTACTTCTGACTGTATTTTTGGCAAAAACGGTATGATCTTGGAAGTTGTTGACTTTACTGTCACCGACAGTAAAGGTTGGACTTTGTATTTTTCCAAATGATTCTTTCAGCCTTTTTATTGACACTCTTGAATACACAGTTACTCAAGATACTTCTTTTTCCTTCTTGAAATAATGAAAAAATTGATCTGACAAAAGGCAGATCTAATGGGTTAGGGCACTCATACATGTCAACAGGAGGTTTTTATTTTTTTCTAGATAAAGCGAACTGATTTTTCTGTTTCCTGTCTTACCCTACTCAAGTTAAACAAATCCCAGCCTGTGTAGTGACACCACTGTGTAGGGCTTTTAATCAATTTTCTCAGTATTTCAGCTTGTTTTCTGTGATGAATTTGGATACTCTGAAGGTTTTTTGTTTTTTTTTTTTTTCTCCATGGTCATCTGGCTTAACAAAGAGGGATAAACTTATTTTAGATGATGATTATCTCACCACCAATGGTGTTCTTAGCTGTAGATACTGTAGTTCCTTCAGCATTCAAATAAGCAGTTTACATTTAATAGTTTCTGGTATCTTGTCATCTTTAGCAAGCAGTTGTTCTCAAAATCAAGACCACTTGCATCTTTACAAGTTGTTTTATGTGCATAGTGCTATAGCACTATAGTCGGTAGTCCTATTGCAAGTTTTCACATGAACAGCTAAGGAGGAATTCTGATGTCTCCCTATAGATATCCACCCTGTAATTACAAAGTCGCTAATTCTGCTACCCTAGAGAACTTAAGATGACTGCCTAACACTGATAATCTTGCTGCACAGAGAAGGGTCCTCCTTGCTTAGCACCACAGAACAGGAGCGTTCTGGCTGAATTTACAAACTCTGCACTTGTACTGGAAATAGAAACAAACTTTATGCTTTTTCACTGGCATTTTTATCCCTTTTATTAAAATAAGTCTAAGGAAGGCAAATATTTTTGTAAAGTAAACTAATTTAGGAAGAAGGTAAAATCTGACTGTTCTCAGATATTGCTTCATTAAAAAGTGAACTGATCCAAAAATTGATGCTTAGTAGAAAATTTAAATATCCAAATTCAATGGTTCAATATGTCATACCTGCAGTTTGATTTCCCAATACATCCAACTGTTTGTCTGTCTCCTCCAGTTTTAAATTTCTGTGTTTCAAAGGCAGTGAGCAGTACAGACTGCACTGAGAAAAGAACAGCATTGTCCACTGCATCAGGTAACTCCCATGTTAGTTCAATTTTTTTTCATCCACAGGAGACCAGACCTGCCAGTACTCTCTTCATAGAACAACTGATTTTAAAATGATACAAGCATCCTAATCAACAGAGGGGTTGAAAATTCAGAATATAAACTTTCCAAAATAAATAGGGTGGTATAATTCATCTGCAGGAGATTGATTTTTTGCCAACAAAAATCTGTCTTGGAGTTATTATAGGAATTATCTTGCTACTTATCTTCATTCTGTTTCAGAAACAGCATCTGTAATATCTTATTGATGTAACTAGAAAACCAGATGGCAATTTTACTAAATCTTGGAGAAAAAAATAATTTATTTTTATACAGTCATTGTGTATGACAACTAGAAAATTTTGAGCTGGATAAACATATTGACCCAATCAAGCCATCTTGTTATGTGTGTTGATAATCTACTATCCTACTGTTTACTAGATACTACCTGTCTTCCAGGAACTACTGGCTGTCACCATATCTTTTATGTGCAAAACTTCAGGAAATTGTTGGCAGAATCTGAAAGTTCTGTGTAATTCCTACAAGTCTCGCAGATCCTACTGCAGAAGCCAAGCTTATTTTATTAACTCTATTACATGTTTAAAGCTAATTTGTTTTTTGGCAAAGAAGGGGGAATACATACATAGCCTGAATAGTTTTTTATTTATTGAGCTCTTAATCTTCCCTGGCCAGTTGGATTGCTTATTCAAATAGAACCAGTTAATAAGGATACAAAACACAATTATCTCACTTAAAACAATTGCTGTAACATGCAAAATTAATGCTGAACTTTTCTCTTTTTACTGCTTCCCAACACTTTCAAACAAAATGTGAATATTTTCCAGTGACAATATTTTAATGTATCATCTAGAAACTAGGTAGGGAAGAACATTTTTGCTGCAGCAATATCTCGTCTAATTTCAGTGGAGAAAAGTCTACCAGTAACAATTCTACCTTTATAAGCATGAAAGTTCAGGTATTTTCCACCTACCAAGTATGTGGAAAATTTACCAGTCAGCTCTGATTAAGAAGCTGCACCACTGGGCAGATTTGAAGAGACAGCAGTCAGTCCTGTGTGTTCCAGAGATAACATAAAATATGAGATCCAGTACAGTTTTCCATGCACAAATCAGAATAGAAAATAAATATGGTGGCAGTATTCTTGCCTATCTGCCCTCAGAAAAAGGCTTTATAGAGTAACTAACCAACAAATCAGACAGAATCTGACTTTCATAATTTCCCATATCTTACTGCTTATATTAAAATAAATCATGGGAAATATTACAACACGTAAAATTGTTATATGTAGATAATTTGCATATTTAGAAGCCCACTGATCTTAGTGAATGTAGAAAAAATAAAGCCTATTATGACAAAGATAATAAAATAGAAGATATCTCACAATATTTGTAGATCTTCACAATTAATTTTGGCAAAATAATAAATCTATTGTGAGCCTGTCTGTAGGTCCTTTCAGTAATACTTCATACAGACAAAAAAGAAAAGGGGGGGGGGGGGGGGGGGGGGAGACAGGGGGACGAGAGCAAATGAAGTTTCAGAATCGTTTGTAAACCAAAGCATATTCCCAGCATTTAGAGTTTTTATTATACAAAATTAAATAATACTATACAGAAAAAAATTAAACATTGCTTTCCAAAATGATTGAAGTTTCAAAATTTCACTTTATGAAAATGTTGTTTTATTTGTTAAGTCCTTCCTTCCTTCCTTGTTTCCCCTCTTTCTCTCTTCCCTCCTTTCTTTCTTTTCATTCTTTATTCGTACTTTTCTTTCTTTTCTTTTTCTTTCTTTCTTTTTTCTTTTTCTTCTTTTTCTTTTCCCTGTTCTCTTTTTCTTATTCCTTTTCTCCTTTTTCCCCCTTTCTTTTTTTCTTTCTCTTTTTCCCTTTTCTATGTTTCTTTTTCTGTTCTTCTTTCTATTTTTTTGTTCTCTTTTTTCTTGAATGAAGACATTTCTGTATGGATTTTCACTGTGAAAATGTGACATTTTAATGTGAAAACATATGCAGACCTGGAGCACCTCCTTAGCCTGTATAAATACTTACATATAATAGTACCATGCTGATATTTATTATCTATTATGATCTTCTGCATGTTTTCTATTTTCTTAGGGGGGAAAAAAAAGCCCACATAGATGTCTGGAAGAGCTCATGGTGGATAAAGGTCAAGGGAATTCTTACAGCAAAAGAGAAGAATGACAGCTTGTGACTGGACATGCTTGCTCCCTACAGAGCTGCTGTGGTGCCACAGGACAGTTCCTCGTGTGCTGCAGTGAAGCTCTGCAGGGGCTGCCCCGCCATGTCTTCCAACAGAGCCTACATGCAACTTGACCCCTGCTACTTCCAGGAGTACCAAAGGATAAAGTTAAACATCTGTCACAGCTGATGGATTGTCATGATGCTCCAAAGCATCCAGCTACTAAATGGGATGAAACGGAGAGGTTTTCACCAGAGACCTTGGGGCACAGGTTTTAGAGGTGCAGGGTAACAGCAGCTGGTGCCTCTTAACATTCTTTAAGCAGGCAGCGTGGCCAGAGTAAACTGGACACCTTCAGCTCCAGAACGACGCACCAGGACGGCGGAGCGCAGCGCAGGCACTGACCGGGGAGCAGCCCCGTGGCTCTGCCCGCTCTCCCGCACCCGGCCGCCAGGTGACGCCGCGCCGCTGCTGTGGTGCCTCGGGCGCCTGGCGGCCCTCGAACCCGAGCGCCCTGGCCTCCTGCCGCCCTCCTGGGCGCCTCCGGAAAGCCTGGGGGGCGGAGGCGCCATTTTGTAAGAGCGGGACTGGCCGCAGTAAAGCGGCCCGGCCCGGCCAGGCCCCGGCAGCCGAAGGGCGGGGTGTCCCTCATCGATTTCTGGTGTGAGCTCAGAGCCCCGGCTGGTGGGATAAGAGAAGAGGGTCCGAGCCATGCGCTTTGTGAGGCACGTGGGAGTTTCTGTAAGGTAATTACTATTGGAATACGAATGGCCTAATACACAGTAATTTCAGGACACCACGGTGATGCGGCTGCCTTTTGTCCAGGGAGGAGAGGAGCACTGTTGCATGGCTAACTCAAACACTGCATCACAGCATGAAGAAGATTACACGTGCAGATTACAGCTGCCAGCGTACCACAGAGATATCTCACAGACAGTTCATCTCAGAACGGCTACCAAAGAACTGTTTGGATAATTCTGTGACCGTCATACAGGTCATGTCTGCCACAACTGGAGCAGAACATGAAGAGGAAATCTATTGAGTGCCAGATTGCATGGATGTTTGTGCTGCTGAGCTAGCGAGGGCAGCAACAATAGTCTGTGATGTCACTTATCTCCAGTACCTTTGCGGTAATCCACAGCTGCAGTTGCCATGGGATCTAGATATATGGTTAGAGCTCATAAAGGCAACAGTCCATAAGGTCAAAAGACATATGTCTGAAAGGTGAAAGAGTTAATGTGCTGAGAGCTCTGTGAAGCAGGAAGCTGAAAACAAAGTAAGTATAACTTTTTCCAAGCAGGGAAAAAGGCTACATTTCAAAGGCTGGTGAGAAGTGTACTTCAAAAATGTTTTTTTTCAGATTTTCTTTTTTTTTTTTTTTTTAAATTAAATGCAGAACAGAGTTTGTATGCAATTCTTTAGCTGAGTAAATTTCATTAAAACAACAGAACACCACTTTGGTCTTCTAAAAGGTGAGGGAGAGCTAGAAACAGTTTGTGTACCAGTCATATATTGACTGTTAGCCCAGTGAATACTATTTGGATGTTTCTCACTCACTGACTTCTGCATTCTTCAAAATGTTTGACTTTACAGGTTGCAAGAATATACATTGTGAAAACATCAATATTCAGAAATGCTGAAGCTACTGTATTAAATACATATGTACACCAGCATTTGGTATTCAGGACATTTTTAACTTTACTGTGCTATTACAAACTCAAGATGTATTTTTAAACTAGAGATAGGTTGTTAAACCCAGAAGTTGTTAAATAATGTTGCAATTTGATCAGAGTTCTTTCCGTCAGTTAAAAAAACCATTCACAATTAGCAGGTAGTGTGGATAGCAGGCAAAATTTATTTGGTTTGATAATTTATTCTGCTCCTGGTTTGCTGGCTTCATTTTGGACCTAATGCCAGAAAATGCTGTAGATAAAATATAGAAAATATGTATTATATATATAATATATAAAAGTAAAGAGAATTCTGGGGAGACTGCTGCTTCTTTACATGTCTTTGACTTGGTTCAACCATGGAGACCAGGCTGCCAAACCGTGTTTCTTTTCCCATTGTCAGCATGTATTTCTGGTCCCCTGCAGTGTGCAACAGTGTGAAGTCCTCAGGCCTGTTTGTCTTTACTTTCCCTTTAATTCCCTTTTGTTGCCTTTTTGTCTAAGTCCTCTGTCATCATCTTGCAGAACGCTAGAACCAATCTTATCACTCAGACTAAGAATAGAAGCAGATCACCTTGAAATGACTCCTCAGACCTTTAAAAAGCCAGTTCAAAGCCGCCTTGTCCTTTCAATAATCTATACAGATTCTCAGCCATTTACATCTTGGATATAACCCCCAGCTTTTCCTCCCTCCCTCCTTCCTTTCCTCCTTCCTTTCCTTCTTTGCTTCTTTTCTTAACCTGCTTCCTATCTTTTTTTTTTTTCCTTTGCAGACTCTGCAGCACTTAGTATCAGCATTTTCTACTCTGAATTTCCTGCCATCTGTAACTTGCTTGGTTAACACATCCCCCCTTCTTTCAGACACATTGTATAACATATCCTCTTTTCCCCTGTCAGTGCCTCTAGTTGGTTTCTATCTCAGTTTTATCTAGAACAGAATAATTTGTTCACTAAACTATGTATTAGAAGTTTAATGCAATCTATATCTTTCATTGTTATGCTCAGTGCATAGCTTTCTCCTTACAGCTGATGGATTTAGAGAGTTGCAAAGTATGTTAACCGCAAGCAATGAGGCATTGAGACTCAGAAACATTTTACCACAGTGGGTCTGCACAGTAATCTGTTTATTTTATAATTATCAAAGCTCTTCTGTACCACTCATATCTTTGGAAAGTTGACTGGAAAGTTTACTGGGAGCAGAGCTCAGGTTACAGCTGTGGTAGCTAGTGCTGACGTGGTTATGAAGGTCTTACTTTACTGTCTCCAAATGGGTAAGAGTTAGAAACTAAGCTAAGAAGGGAGCAGAATGCTAAGTGTTAGGATCCTAAGATCCAAACAGTTTTTTCCTGATTCTCAACAATGGACATTTAGTCTAAGAATAAGCTATTTTCTGAACGTTACAGTCAGGAACAAAATGAAACAATGGCATTCCTCGAAAATGGAATACTGCTTTAAACAATACTGCTCAAAATAAAATAGCACCATCAATTATGCTTTTCCTGTATTTTGATGATGTTATATTTTGCATGGTATCCAGATGCTAGGTGCAGTACTGCCTTTTAAAGGAAGAACACCAGTAGCAGTTCTTGCACATGTGCTTTGCTATTGATTTGGTCTAACAAATTCTCAGTTCCCAAAGCATTAAGAAGTCTTTTCGAACATCTGTTCTCCTTTCGTCATGCAAATACTCTGGTATAGTTACAGCTAATTCCCTCTGAATAGTACTGCTGTATTCAGGAACAGTGGCAGCTCAGACTAATAGTCTATCCATATTCACAAAAAAGTGAAGAATAATAGATTTTTACAGCTGTTGCTTTTGACATCATTTCTGCAGATTTAACATTATGTCTTTTAATAGTGTGGGTTTTTTAATAGGACTTGCTTTAGGACTTTGTATTTGGTTTCTTATGAAAATTTTGCTTGCAGTGTAGGTAGAAACTAAGGAGAGAGAAGTGATGAAAAAGGCATGATCTGCTACTTGCTGTGGGAAAACAGCATATCATTTTTAGTGCTTGTATCCATGAATAGTGATGTCCTTGTGACTCAGCACTGCTCTACAGGAAATTACTATGTAATTTTAAGGAGCATATGTGCAACAGTTATGTTCACCGGAAATAAGACAGAGATTTATTTAAACCAACAACAGATACAAACTCTACCTTGTCCCGAATGTACTGTAAATTTTAATTACATAAAGATTCATTTGTAGTCAAAGAAAAAATATTTTCAAAAGTTACCATTCAAATGGGTAAAAGAGCTAGGTGATATAATACTTTATAAAGATATTACCTCTTCTGAAAGTTCTTTGAATGGTTTTAAGTAATTCCATTCCTTTTGTCAGGATAGTCTAGCAAAACAGGTTCTAAAGGATTAATTGCCCTTGTTTTTCCTGCAGATTATGCACATCTTGAATGTGGAACCTCCCCCAAAGAATCCGTAAAACACATAGAGTACTGTCATCATTTTAGTTATGTGACATTCTGCAAAGCTTGACTTATTTCTTTTCAACTGAGGAGAAAGCTTATGCATACCAAAGCCAGAAAGAGGTGTGTGTAGGTGTACATAACTGTTCAGGCCGTCAGAAGACATGGGGGAAAATGTAATAATAACACTTGGAATTTAGACATGTGGCTAACCTTGCACAGATTTGCAAGAAGATTAGGTGGTGGTGTGAGATTTCTTTGTTAGTTTCCTTTCTGTGTGTCAGTCATATCAGTCTGTCTTCGGATCAGTACACTCTGAACAAAACTGGGGTATACTTTTGATGTAATGTGTTGTAAATACTCACAGACCAGCTTTTTGTGAGGCAGCTTGGAATCTGAAGGAAGGTGGCTGAAGCCAATCTTCATATGGTTTATTTTCTCTTCCTGAAGTCTGTTTGAGGTGGTCTCTGATTTCTTAAACAGCTGTTACTGCTGTCAGATCATAGCAGTTCCAGTGACCATTTTAATTTTTTTGTCTATACAGAGGACATTTGAATTTGTTATAATGCAGCCTGGGATATGGAGAAGAGTTTTTTGGCCCAAGGAGAAGGTGAGCAGGAATTATTCACAGAGGTCAGATGTCATGTAAGAGCTGTGATAAAATACAATAGTATTTCTTATAGATCCTTCTTGCCTCTTATTTTTCTGTTGTTATAAATATAGCACTTTACTGGATTCTTCAGACAAGAAACACAATTATTACACCTGGTGTGTTGCAAGCACTTTACAAAACGTGATGCAAATTGTGATATATCTTTAAAAAACCCAAACCCTGTATAAATTACACACAAACATAACAAGCATATATACATGCAAATGCAAGTTCATATCACAAACAAGCTTATTCAGCACCCCAGCTGCCAGTGTGACAATGGTTAAAACACAGTAAACAAAGAAATTATTTTAGAAATGATCTTGTCCTAGCTGAGCTATTCTGTCCTACACCTATACTTTGCAGTGAGACTTCTCTAAAAATTTCCTCTGCTCTCATGTCTAAAAGGAAAAGTAAATAAATCTTCACTCCCTTCCTCAACAATGAGTTGTAGAAATTGGAATGACTTCCAGAAGCCATGTGATGTCAGATCTCTCCATTGGTATTACTGCATCCAAAAGTGTCATAGAACTCAGCACAAGTTAGAGCTTAGGACATGCTGTGTTCTGCCACCTGCCCCAGTAAGCCCAGCAGGCCTTGGTGCTGGCTCTTGAAGGACAGTGTTTGTGCAAGACCACCGTGAGTAAAAGTGATCTTACAGCTTTCTGGGCAAACTGCAGAATTTATGTGCACTTAGGCATGCGATGGTAACTGGAAATCCATGGCTACTTTTTTTATTTTTGCTGAGGGAATCATATGTTCACTTGATACTGAAGTAGTCTACATTTCCAGTAATGTAGGAAAAAAATGAAAAAGAATCTTGTATTCCAGGGCTGGCAGGGGAACAGCAAGATGAGAGAAACAATTCTGAATTTGCGCTATTTACAGCATAGTAAGATTGATATTCACAGACCTTCTCACCCAAGGGACTTTGGCTTTTCTTTTCATCTTTGGCTTTCCTCAACTGTTGCAAATGATCTCTCCTGGAATTTCCATTATCTGCTTATCCTCTACACTTGGATTGCCTGTCAGCTGCTGAAACCTATGTAATACATTTCAGACAGAAGTTTGATATTTCAACTAGGAGCTACAGTTGCAGGTAATCTGTGTTGTTCTTGGTCTAGAGGAGCTAAAAATTAAGATAGCTTTGCAGCATTTGGATAAGCATTGCCTTTCCCTTATACAGAATGTCCATTTTAACTGTGTCCACGTTTACTGATTTGCTGAACAGTGCAAATTTGCATAGGTGAGTGTATAGAAGACAGATTACACTCCTGTTTTGGAAGAATCTTTGGCTTTCTTCATCTGCTCAAGGATTATTTTCTCATGCTTTTATCCACCTCTTTTCCCTACCATAACACTGACTGTGAGTGAGAGAGAATTAAACAAAAGTTGTATCTAGAAATCATTCAGCTGATGGATGTTTCCTTGTAAGGAACTCTGGGTTAGAATGTGTCTAAGATTTGTTTAAATTCGAGTGCAGGCTGTGGCTCCCTGAGAGGAAGAAACTAGAATAGCACTAAAATGTCATATAATGCTCACCTGATGTGTTTAAAATTGGTCCCAGTGGGAAAGGGATTAGAAATGTAATTGTGGTCTTTCATTGAAAGAAGCATGGGCAGACTATTACTTGTGTTACACCATATAGTTTAGTGTCCAAATAGATTTGTTCCTTAAGCCATTACAGGACATGCAAGATTTTGTGGAGCTAGGAAAAGAAAAAAAAGGAAAAAAAGGATATGTGCAGTTTTTGCCATATATCGCACCCAGTACTCTTTTTCAAGGGGAATAAAGCATTGGTTTAAGTGACAGAGAACAGAGGACATGGGCCAAACAACTTCTAAGCCTGCACTGATACCAAAGTGAGGTGAGCCATGGATTTTAGTATTTCTTCTCTCCTTACATTAACACTTGAATCTACAGTCCTCATGCCTCTTGCTGGGAGGAAATGACTAGAAGATGGGTGCTTTATAATCCTACTCTTCCTCTCCAATCTTTGCTGGTATATTCCAGAGTTCATTTCTGCAAATGCCATCTTGCATGTAATGATCTTCACTGAATGAACAATATTTGCAGCCACTTGAAACCTTGAAGGCCATGCTGTTATGGGAGATAGGGAGCTTAATGTTTTGGTGAATTTATACTCAGGAATCTGTGCAAACATTATGGGAGAATTTGACTCCTAGCAGACACATGTTACTGAATTGGGCTGTGGCCATTGAACTATTTTACTTTGAAAGCCTAACTCTGTATTTGTGTTGCTACTGACTGCTGAGGAGTTTTTTTTAGAGCAATGGGTTGTATTCAGTACTGCCTTCTTTTTTTCCTCCATGGTGACAGTTGAATTCAGCAATCTTTCTGAGTGTTTACACGTATAATCTGCTCTTTTGTGTTGGCCGATGTCAGTCTGATCCTTCTTGTCTTGGATACCGAGTCAGGATATCTGTAATCTTCTTTTCTGAAGGTCCTCTAGCAGTGAACAATGTATGTGATACCCTTTGCATCATTTTGACAAAGAACGTAAGATACGTCAAGGAATTTGTGTTAAAAAAAACAGTACTGTTTAATATTAATACGTTTACTCTGTACCTTATTTACAGAACTCCTAGGTTTACTTTGAAATTTAGTTGAATAAACAGTTGACAAAAGAAGTAATATCTTATGTGAACAAACTCCAGAAGAACAACAGGAGAAGCTGAAGTTTTATTTCACTGCAGTTTCTCCAGATTGATCTGCATTTTATACTCAAGATCATTAAGAATTATTCATAGAGTCATTGTTGTATTTCTTGCTGGTAACAAGCTTAATCTGAAAAGACTGAAAATGTGCTCATCTTTTCTGAGCCCACCTTGTTAACCTTAATTTGAATGGCATCCACTAGTAAAGCCTGAGACAATATAAAAGCTGAAATGACATCAGCCAGTAATATGGAACAGTATTCATCAAAATGTGCCATGAAGATAATCCCTTAGTGTTTACAGGATCGCAAAACTCAGCAGTGTGTGTGTATGTGTGTGTATTTATATGCACAGTCTGCCAAAGCTGGAAAAAACAACTGCTTGATGAGTGTTTCTTCCTTTGTACCAGCCTACCCACTGAGCTGGTAATTATTCTTGTTTTTCATCTAATCGTTGTAAGACAGCAAACAATCTTTTCTCCTGCTTCTGTGTCTTTCACAAATTACACACAAGAAAGTCTCTGTATTCTGAATCCATTTTTATTTCCTTCTGTCCTTCACAATTAATTTCAAACATTAGATTATAAATACAGTAATTAATGCTCTTGAAAAAATAATACTGCTTTTATGAGATAGTTATACCAATCTCTTATTCCTTTATATCTGACAAAAAATCTGAGTGAAAATCCATGAAAGGTAAAGTAAAAATCACATTTGTTCAATCAAACTATGTCAGAAGATTCAGGAAGACAGTAAGAAGAAATAGCTAATCCCTTACTTCACTGAAACACAGCAAGTTGATTATAAAATAGCACAGAAAGGCAATAATGGCAACTCATTTTGGATTCATAACTCTGAAACATTTAACAAAATATGGCTTTACAAATCACAACACTTGAATTTCAAGAGAGCCTAAATGCCATTGACAGTATAAAATCCAATGTAGGGAATAAAACTCATTGATTTCCCTTTAAGAATTGTCTTTATTGAATCATTCTGAATGGACTTCATTTATTTATAGATAACAGTATATAAAATCCATGTAATTTTATTTGTGGAATATGTATAACTGAATGAAATGAATATAAGTTCTTTAAAACATAGGCAGTTTGTTTTCCCTGTATTTGTACAGAACTCAGCATTACCAGGACATTACTAAACCTTAGTAACGGCAGCAACAGCACTATTCATTTTGTATTCCTTGTGGTAAATTATATTCTTTCATCATTTATCTTATATTTTACCAAGTATCATATGATGTACATAATAAATGTAAAATTTAGTGATCTAGTAATCTAGTAATAGCAGCAGTAGCAGCAGCAGTAGTATAAATTCCTATCAGTATATTAGAACTACAATGCAATAGATTATCATTTCGTTCAAACAGAAAAATGCATGTGTACCAGAAAACAGCACATATTTATTATGACAGTATAAAAATCAAATCAGAGGAAAAGTGATGCTGAGAGTTGTTCATAGATGTATGAATCTGAGTGCTTCTCTTATTGAAACACTTACTTGAGATGATGTCTTAGATGTCCATGCTTGTAGAATATATTATTTTTTTCTTCTTATAGTAAAACCAGAATAAGACAAAAGACCTGTGGTATATTAAGAATGACTGATAACAATCAATAACTAGAAATAAAATGAGAAATAGAGAAACGTTCCAGAGAAGATGATAGAGGAAAAAAAGAGGAGTATGAAGAAGCAGAGGTGGGAAAAAGTTAGAATTGCAGATGCACAGTAAAGGAAGAAAGCACAGCCAAAGCGCCAGTGTTTTGGATGAAGATTTCTGTCTGAAGTTGCTTTTAGACTATTTTAGTCAGTAATGTATTATCCTTCCTATCTGACATTCTTCTTAGGCAGCTACTGAAATCATGCAGATTGCTACTGCTAGGTTTTTTAAACATCTCTCAGGTTTGTCATAGAGGTTCGTGTCTTACCTGTAACCAATCATTATTCCTCCCATAGAAGATTATTATTTTTCTTTAGCTTACATAGAAAGCTTACAGTTATCAAATCTGATTTATTCTATTTGAATTGTTTGTATGTGGAAGACATTGAAAAAGACATTCACAGAGTCTGTTAACAGCACTGGCACTATAATATCTTCTCTCCATCAAATTGTGCTTGAATTCATATTACTAATATTCAAAATTGCCTTGGTACTTCTAGATTAAAAGTAAATCAATTAATATCATAATGGTAGTCATCACTTTTGAAGTAGAATTATGAACATTTTGTGATACAATGCATCTAAAATATATACTAAGCAAGATGAACAGAATCAAAAGCCAAAATGAAATGAGTCATGTATAAATGCTGGGAAACAACAAAGCAACCAACATCCAGAAAGGAATCTAGAGAAACCACGTGGCTTGAAACAAAAGGAAAACAAACTGGGTAATGGAAGGCATGCTGTGCAGAACAAGCAAATACAAACAGCATATGGTAATGTACAGATATGACTGAAATAAGATATGAAACACAAGAAAAGAATTAATGAGGCAGGCAGAAAAATAGGGTTCTGAAGTGCCTAATAATAGCAATGAGAAGGGTGAAGGAAATGGAAGAACACTGGCTAAAGCAAACATTTTTTCCTTGACACTTCTTTAAAACAGTGGAGTTTTTGCCTAGGGGTCTAATCCTAGACATAAGGATAAGAAAACAGAACCTCTGCACCCTGGTAATCTGTGAAAGAAATCCAAATGGAATATTGAACTCTCATTTCGAGAGCATGCACTTTGTAGAGGTATAGTGGTTTTGTTCTGGCTTTTTTTTTTAAACTGCTTTCTGTTGTCAATGCAGCATCACAGCATCCGTCTGACAGAACAGAAGGGTGGAAGAAGGATGTAGGATAGTAAAAGAGGGCAGATTACAGACTTGTTGGGAGAAGCAAAGTGTCACTTGTCTATTTTCAACAGCATTTTCATTTCCAAACTGACTCGTAGTAAAATGGTGTCAACCACATTTCTCACCAGCCCAGACTGCAGATACCTACAGAATGATGGCTGTAAAGGCTTAAGGAAGTGACCAGACAAACCCTGAAAGTTTGTATGTTGTTAGCATGAAGATATTAAACAGTTTAGTTACAGAATAATAGCTCTGAGAGATCAAGAAGATACAGGGCAAGAACTCTGGGGAAAAATTAAGAATTTCAATGAGTTACTGCCTGCAGTTAAACTTTTACACTTTAGTCCCTATTTCTGTTGCCCCAGTAGAAGACTTTCTCCAGAATAATGATGGTAGAACTGGTAGCAGTAAGGATCTGCTTAGCCTGTGTTTATTAACATATTCTTAGAGGGGTATCTAGCATGAACAGCTAGCCAGTAAATGAAGAAGTGAGTACTGTTAAAAGAGATGTTAAAATCTTGATGACAATTAGGGAAAGACAGAGGAAGCCTTTTTACAGTTTGGAAAAAAATGGAGATTACTCTGAAAGAAAAGCAAAAAGTGATGTGCCAGATCACTTGAATACTACAGAATGCTAAAAGGCTATCTGAGGAAAAAAAAAAAAAAAGGTCAAGATGAAGGACTCTATTACAAAGATAAAGGCAGCTGTTCAGGCATAGTCTGAAGGAAGAAGTCTGTGTCTAAGGAAGGGCAATAGCATTCTCACATCTGGAAAGCATGCAGTTCCTATGGAAGGCAAACCGTGAATGAAAGAAATGGAACCACCTTCACAAATATTCAACTTTCAGGTAAAATACACAGAATTTTGCTTTTCTTACCTGTGTCAGTAAGTAACAGTGGCTCAGCATTGTCTGTTACCCTGCCACTTGCTACATACATGAGACACAGTCTGATCCAAACTTGTTTGTTTCAGTTATGGAGAAATAAATACCACCTTGTATTCTTTAAGAAAACATAGATATACAGAGGCCACACTGGCACCTGTTTGCTTTAACTATCTATAGGGCTGATCGGCAAGCGTCATCTCATAGTGGCACGTGCAAATAAATCATTTTATTTATCCTCCATCACAGGCAAGTACTACAAGAGCAATAATCATGGTTGTGCCAAATCTAACTTCCATGAGAGTGAAGCCTCACATAATCAGTAGCAGTCTGTAGCTACTAGCAAAGCCAGTCAAAAAATTCAGTTAAGGAAAATCTGTTCAGTATTGGAAGCATTAATGGGACTAACTTCATGTTTCAATTTCTGTAAATTCATTTTAATTCTATTTGCTTCCTATTAATTGAGGTTATATTTATTTATAATATTTGCAAAAAACATTGAGGATCTTTTCATTCAGCTTAATCAAATCTATCACATTATTATTATTATTTTGTGGAAACACAACGTTTTTCATAAATACCAAACATTCCAAATGCATTGTTACTTCAGGTAGGTACTATGCATCACTCAGCTGTTCAGACTGTAAGGCAAGCTCATTACCATACTCGTTATTGTGAATTATAGAAGTTGTCTGGCTGGCCTTCATTAACTATCTGTCACTTAAAAACTGATTTGTGTTTATATAAAGTTAATTTTATAAAAGCATCTGAACATGCACGGGAAACTTGGATTTAATCTGTTTCTCAATATTTCTGCTAGACTTCAATGATTGTTTCAAAACTATGTTTTGCTTTAACTTTATTATTTTATTAATATACATGGATGATATCATATAATTGTATGCATGCAATAACAGAGATAATTTTTCCCCTCCTTATACTGCCTATTAGGTAAAATGATGGTTTTCTATGTCAGAGGGAGTGGCTGATTTAGGGAGACCTTGAACAGGATAAGGTTTTTAGATCATGATTTTCACAAAACAGTAGTTTGGGCCCAGAACTTCATAGCTTCACTTTATTGCTTCAAGAAAGGTTGCCAGTTTCTTTTATAAGTTGTTTCTGAAACATTCAGGGAAATATATTTCAAAACCTGCAATATTTCAGTAATTCCACTCTGGCAGTCATAAAGCACTAGAGTCTTGTCTGAAAGAATCTGAAGAAGTAATGCAGTTTGAAAATAAATCTTTTTTCCTTTTGAATTTTGAGAAATTGCTTTTCTTTGTACGTTTTGATCATTCATAATCTCTGATGGGAAGAGAATCACTTGTAATTACTGCACTGTCATTATCAAATATGTGACATCACCAAGGTTTCCAAACAGCCATTTAAAAACATTTCAATGATATCTTATAAATAATGTATCATATTAAAAGCTTGAAAACAGTTATGTCAGAATCACTGTCTCAAACTCTTGGGGAATGTATTAAGCTCAGATTACAATGTTTGTACCTTCAAAATGTCTCCCATCTTTCTCAGCTGTACATTTCATCAAATTAGTTGGGCCTAGAGACTAGTATTTTTTCACTTGATTTTCCAGCTGAACAGCTGTTTTATCTAACTACATGGACTTGCTCTTCTGCACTACTAAGAAAATTCACCCTACCATTGACTATGTATACACTTTCCTCAGGCCAGCAAAGCTCTATATGATGAAACTTGGAGTTGAAACACTCATTCTTGAAGGTTTCCACAAAACAGTGCTGTGAGCAGGCTCTGTGTGGGTAAGAAATGTCACCGATCAATTTAACTTCTTTGCTGCTCCACCTAGTGAACCGAGATTCCAAAACCCTTGTGGAGCTGTGGTGGACAACAGAGAACCAGCTGGGCCTTGAGGCAGGGTGGATTCAGGAGATTTGTGTGCCTAAAGTAACACTTAGAGGGGGTTATAAGTACCTTGATCTACAGTACGGATTTTGAAAACTGATCCTAACTTGCCACCTGATCCTGGATGAGTCAAAATGCCATTCAGACTGTTTCACCAATGCCCAAAGCTGTGCCATGACATACTTGGGGCTACCCTTTACACAGCTGAGCCAGGACAAATGCTCAGAGCCTGTTTCAGAGTACTGTTTTGAAATAAGCCATCATGTTCCCTTCTGTTTTCATATTAATTTTTGTTCTCTGCCACAAAGGATATAAACACACATTTTATGCCTTTCTTAAGAGCTTGCCATGTACAGACTCCTGTGGTTAGAACAGTAAGCTGCTTAAGTTGTGCCCTCATGCACAAGAAAAGGAGACAGAATGTGCACTGTCCTGTGAATGAAGTGTTTGGAGACCTTGGATGGAAACATGTCCTCAGGTGTTTTCTCTCAAGAGGGTTTCTCCTATGCTCCTTCTTTTGTAATGGACAAATGTGTAGGATAAACTCTGCCAGTGGTGGTCCTATAAAAGGCCCATAGCAAAATCCTCTCTCAGCACACACATCTACACATACACAGCATGAGCATGCAATGACATGTGTGTCATAAGGCTGTGCTTAGAAAAGATGAAAGCTCTGCTAAGAGATTTCAAAAAGGATCTTCAGGCTCCTTCAGGAGCTAGCTGTAGCAGGAGGTAACACCTCTGAAGGACAAGATTTCATTTGCATTAGTGACACAGGGTTGCCTATAGAGCAGCTGGTGGTGGTACCCTGATCAGGGCCTCATCCATTTGTCCCACATTGTCCCATGTGCAATATAGGATGTTCATGCATAATGATGGATTCTGGGCTCATTCCTGGGGGCAAACAATGGGCTCAGCTTTTACTTGTTTGTGTTACTAGCAGTAAAGGGAGTTCTACTCCACTCCTGCACAACTTTTCTCCCCTCCACTTCCTTTCCTTTTCCCCTTCCATTTCCGTTTTTTGTATATCACAAAGGGATGTAGGACAGGCATGTGTTTTTAGAGCAAAATGCTATCTTACAAAGAAAGAAGGAAAGGATGTGAAGACACCAGCATAAAGCTCTTGTTGTAATGGTTTGTCAAAGAGCAGTCGTACGATAGTAAACCATAAACTTGATGTAGATGAAAATTAGGTGAAACCAAAGTTCCCAGCAGATAACCTCCCTTTCCCTGCATTTCCTCTTAATTATGCTATCAAGTAAATGTATTAACCATTATTCCACTGGGAACATGCAATTTATCTAGAAAGTTCTTGATTATTTTGGCCTGTGACTACAAGTTAATTGAAGCAGATATTCAAACACTTTGCTGACATAGCGAGACTGTCAGTAGTATCAGTAAGGCTGACTGTAAACTAATCTTAATATAATTAAATTGTATACTGCAGACCTCCTGCAAAATCTTCCTTTTAAAGTGAATTATCATTGAGATACCATGTTAGTGTTCACAGCAGGTATGTATTATTAACCAGGATTAGAACCACTGCTAGTGTTATTATGCAATGATAAAGACCTACAGGTTAGCTGAGGAACTGTGGACAAATCCATGGCTTTCTGAATCTTGGTAAAGACATCCAGGAGTCTGAGACCCTCAACACCATATAATATTCACCATCCTCACTGCATTTTTTCCTAGAAAGGAGAAAGCATTCTACAAAATCTGTGAGCTTCCTCACATTTTCAGAATAAACATTGAATGTACTTCAGACATCTGAATCATAAAATTAAAGCCCTGGTCTTTAATCTTCTTCTAATAAAATAAAGCAAATATTTTTCACTAGAGATAATTAGTCTGTGAAGAGACTGCCTGCCTCCTAGGCATTTTTTGCTGGCTTTCCATTCTTATCCTCTGATCTCCAAAATCCCACAGGCTGCTGAACGAAGAGGGGATGGAGATGAGATTGGGAAGGGGCCAAAGTGTCTGAGCAGCATCCCTGCTGCAGGGCACCAAGGGCCACCAGGGCATGGCACTGTGCTAGATGTGCTTCTGGTCCCTTTGGAAGCAAAAGCCAGCCATAAGCTTGATCCCTCAGGGCTTTTTTTCATCTCATTGTAAGCTCTGGCCATACACAAGAGAACTAGCCTCATTTCTTATTTAAGTAATGTAATTTTAACTAATGCTTTCATTATCTCATTTTGAGTTCCCACTTGCTAAATTCTTCTGACAGTAGAAATAGCACAAAGAGCGCACTTTCTAGATTCACTGTTTGACAATTATCTTTTTTAAAATAAGACCATACGTGATCACTTCATTACAGTAGATGGAACAGATTTCCATTCATAATAACACCTAATGTTTTTTGAGGAATTTGCATTATTTATCAGCTCTTGTTCTGCCTTCAGATTCTCAGAAGTCAACATTTCAAATAGGATTCCTGCTCTTTGTTGCACTGATATATACAATTAAGATCAGAGGCTAACAGGATTGGATTGTGATGGGATCAATTAGCTATGCTATTTCTTTCAATAAATTGCTAGAATGATAGAAGTACCATGACAGAAAACAAAAAAATGTTTATTTAAATTAAACTCGCCTTCTTACCTGGTGTTATTATTTTCAGTGGTAGTTGTAGCTGTGGAGCAGTAGTAGTAAACATTGTAAAAGTAGGTGTACTTACTTAATAAGAATAGGAAAATCACCTTGCATATAATCAGTGTGCGGTGGCATATGCTTTCAAAGCTGTGCACAGGATAACTTGTAATGAGGATTTCCATAACTGTTACTTTCTGTTTCTCTTAAACCAATACTCATTACTTCTTAAATCTTCTTAAATATAGTATGAATTTTTATATAATCACCACTGAACAATTATTAACTTAGGCACCTTTGAAACATGAATTGCCATTTAGAATCACTATAGCATTTTCCAAAGAATTAAACCTCTAATATAGGCATACACAGAACTTTCAATTATATTTTATAGTGCCTATTGCAAACCATTTTGTACTACTAGGAAGTCACATTCGTTTTTGAGTAGTAGTGTCACTTTTATTGATCTTTATTTCTTTAGTCAGTGCTGCCATAGCCTCTCTGCCTTGTTAAACAGAATATGTCAGTGTAGTCCTTTCCTTTGAAAGAAGACATTATATTTTATCAGATATTAAGGTATAAACAATTGTTTCTGCTCCTGTAAAACTTGCCTGTTTGGAGACTGACCAGTCATGCACAGATTTGTTGTGAAGGATTATGCATACATTTTCCAGGAAATATGTTATTGCATGGATAATTTCACTGTTATTCTGTGCAGCTGCACATTATGATTAGGTGATAGAAGCCAGTAATCACTGGCTCAACACTACTTCATATTTTGGAATGTATCTTTTTGGAACAGTTTGTGAGAATCAAGATAGTAGATATTCTTGGGAAGATACTTTTGACTAGGTGCCTTAGCCGCTGCCTTGATTGTTAGTTTGAACAAAGCATTACACACTGTCTTCAACCCACAAATTCCTGGAGAATGGCTATTTATATTGTGTACTTTCTGTGCACAATGGAGAAGCAGCAATCTCTGGAGAACAGCGGTATTACCACTGCTGAGTGAGATTTGGCTTTGCATAATTTTCTGTGCGCGTTTCTTTTTGGATGCCACTTGTTCTGCTTAATCTTGCATTGCTTGCCAGATTGAGGTGAAAGCACAGTTAAGACCAGTGTTGTGTGGCATAATCTCCGCACTGGCTCTGCAGACTTCCCAGTGAGTCACAAAAGCTGTCAGTCAGCATTTCAAAATCTGTCTTGGCTGTATCACAGCACGAAGAGCTTTTTCTCATTTTCCAAAGGAATGTCAAACTGTTCAAAGTCAGGGTGTCAGCTTCTGCCTCCAATTTGTAAACATAACTCAAAATGTACCATCTCAGAATTGCATTGGGCTGCAGAATATGATAAGTGCAAGCAACAATTTGGACCATGTCAGCTGTAGGAAAGAGATACAGATTAATTTGAGTTATAGACAGATATTTATCATAGCAAGAATAATATCAAAACTTGCACTGATTCCCTGAGCTTTTATCCATTCTGTGAAATATATGTATGGATATGATAATCCATTTTTAGTTTAGTATTCCCTTTATATTCCTGAATGTAGAGTGATTATACTGGGCATCATTATCTTCAGACAAAATAGTCCATCTTTTCTGGATATTCTGCAAATTACATACATATACTAAATGTACTTCATCATTATATTACATAAGTTTTTCAACAACTACAGAGCCTGCTGAAGCTAAATTGCATCAGAAAACTTTCTGCTATTACACAGGAAGGACTGTATATTTAGGTATCTCATACATTATAAAATAAATGACTCCTCTTGTGGCTCAGTAGATTGGTCTGGCCTTTAAGTTTCATTTACAATGATCCAGAATGCTGGTGATTAACTTGTGGAGCCAGTCCATGAATATACAGTTGGAATTATCTTATGTTATTTCGAGGAGAAAGATTTAAAGGGAAGAGAGCACAGAAAAGGGCACATTCATTTTTTTGTCATGTTTTGATAGTCCAGAATATGCAATGAGATTGCTTTTGTATATGGACAAATACACATAAGAAAGTCTACCATATGGATACTGAACAGTTGAGAAAGGACAGACATCTGGTGATATACTATTTAAAAAGATTAAAAGTTATTTTTTCTTACCAGTGCTGTCTCATAGGGATAATATGAAAAAAAAAAGCCCACAACTTTTTTTAAAGACTTTGAAGTTTTCTCACTTTCAATATTACATTTCTTGAGGTTTGCTTCTTTGCATCTGGAAAAAAACAGATGTGTGTGCCAACATCCTACATTTTAACACCCCCATTCCCCTCCCACACCTCTTTCACCCAATAGATCTATCTAAAAGCTAGTTCCTGCAAAGTACATTAAATAGTGGCCATGAACCAACAAAGTACTTACGCAAGTGCTAAACTGAGACAGCAGGATTAAAATCTGTTTAAGTGCTTTGCCAAGAACCAAGATTTTGTGGAAATAGGACTCAGGTACAGTGTTGCTGATAAGCAGTTAATTCCAGCTACTTCTGCTTACACAAGAAGTATATTTATTCACTATATTGCTTATCCTCCTTCTGTAGAAAAAAAAGTAATTAAGAACTTGCTTTTGAATGGTTGTTCAAGTAACAATACAAGCACTGGGGACAGTAAAGAACAAGAGCTACACATATCATCCACTCTGAAAAGCAGAAGTGCTATTTAGAAAACTTTGCAATATTGACTGAACATTGTGAAAACTAAATTAAAAGAAAGAAAATTGCCACTGAGTTTGGGCATTTTCTGTGTGGACAGATGTCGCTGACAGAGTCCAAAATATTTAAAGAAAATGATGATGATTACGGTGATAATAAACTTTTCTAAATGGCATTAGCAATCATGACTGATAAGCATGCAGATCAACACTTGCTCCAAGGGTCATTTAACTGAGTAAACGTAGTGAAGTCTTTTGTCTCCTTACTCACATTTGCTGAATAAGGGATAGATCGGATGTCAGTGATGGTCCTGGGAGGAAAGCAGTGGGATTGTTTTTTGAAAGTTTTCCATCTGGACTGAAATAATGGGTATAGAGAAAAGAAAGAGGTAGGTGTGGGCAAATCTCTGGTTACATTATACCTAAGGAAAACAGCTTACTGGATGTGTCTGTGGAAGATGATCTGCTTCATGAGGGGAAGCTGAAACAGTAATTTACCACTCACAAGTTGAAAAGAAAACTGTACTGGAATACACTTCTGTCATGGGTAACTCAACTATGACACTGTGCTGAAACCAGTGAGTCACTGTAGCCTGGAAAATAAAATATTCTAATTATATCAGGCTGAAAATTACCAACTCAGTGGAACCCTTTGCTTTGTCATACCTTAGAATGTCTCCTCCAAGTCATCAGCAGCTGATTGCTCACTCTTATCAGGGCCCAGGTAAAAGAGACATCTCTCTCCTGCCATCTCCAAATACTAATGACCATTGCATCTTTTCCCTTGTTAATAATAAACTTTTTTTGCAAGCTCATCCTTCTTCTTCTTTTTTTCTTTTTCTTCTTCCTTTTCCATTCTCCTTTACCTTTTCCCTTTCCTCTTTTTCTTTTTCCTTTTTCTTTTTCTTTTTTTATTTTCCCTTTCCATTTTTTTTTTCCTTTCTTCTCTGGTTTTACAACTGGCATAATTAGTTGAAAGAATTTATAGCAGTCTCCCAGCCTGAAAAGAAGCATACTGTTTCTCTTTTGGACTTGAAGAATGGATTGTGTGTCTGGTAGCCTGTTTTATTTTTACTTTTTCAATGTTAACTGTTAGTATAATATGGGATGTAAGATCTCCCTATACTCCTTTCCTCATAAAGTCCTAGGAGACTTAAAATTTATTCAGATATTCTTGCTGAATTATGAGCATTGTGCCTGTAAAACACAGATGGACACTTGCACTGTTTGTCTGTAGAATTATTGCTGTGTCTAACTGCAGTCAATTACTGTGCAGGCACTATCTGGACTGATGGATGAAAAGGCTGAAAAAAACTGTATTGACATTAATGATGTCATGAGCAGTGAGAGCCTGTCACTTTACTGTACTTGCAGACATGTTCCTAAAAACTAACCAACATTGGTATCATAAAGCCATTTGGCCATTTAAATCAGAGATAAACCAGCACAAACTGTCTATTAGTCACATAGGTGTTGTAAAACATAGAGATCTCCTATGTGGTTAGTTAACACAGTATTATTTGCACATCATAGCTTATGCTTTTATGTGTAGTGCCAAAACTAGTTCTCTATTTTTTTATTTGCAATATTACAAATCCTGTACTTTAGGTAAAGTTGTTCTTTTTTGTCATTATTTTTTGGTTGGTTGTTTGGTGTTCTTCTATTTTTTCAAAATACCCTCCCAAACCACATCAATAAATATCTTGATATGGATTTATTGTTAGACAAAAAAAAATGGTTAAAAAACATATAGCAGATTAAAAAGGCCCCCCACTTTTACTGTTAGATAGTCAAAGCAATATATCTATAAATCTTAAGGATTTTTGCTAGCAAACTAGGTATTTAAGTCATGTTCTGAAAGAAGAGCTTGAGATCGTTGAGTTTAGCTCCTGGCTCCACACAGCAATACTCAAATTTTGAAACCTGTATCTTGGAACACTGTTCAGATGTTCCCTGAACTCTGGCACCTGGGCTGTGCCCACTGCCCTGGGCAGCCTGTTCCATGCCCACCGTCCTCTGATGAAGAACCTTTCCCTGACCCCCACCTGCCCCTCCCCTGACACAGCTCCATGCCATTCCCTCGGGCTCTGTCGCTGTCGCCGGAGAGCAGAGCTCAGCGCTGTCCCTCCGCTCCCTGTGAGGAGCTGCAGCAGCCATGAGGCCTCCACTGCCTGCACTGCTCTGGGCTGAACAGACCCAGGGACCTAATATATTTTCCCCTCTAGACACTTCTCCATCTTTGTAGCCCTCCTTTAGAGACTCTGGTAATTTTATATCCTTTTTGTACTGTGACACCCAAGCCTGCATGCAGTGCTGGAGGTGAGGCTGCACAGCACAAAGCAGAGCGGACCACCCCTCCCGTTGCCTAGTGGCAGTGCTGGGCCTGGAGCACCCCAGGTTATGGTTGGATCTTTGGGCTGCCAGGGCACTCTGCTGGCTCATGTTCAACTTACTGCTGACCAAGACCCGCAGATCTCTTTCCAGGGGGCTGCTCTCCAGCCTCTTTTCTTCCAGTCTGTACATATAGCCAGGGCAGTCCCATCCCACATGTAGAATCCAGCACTTGTGAAAATTCATGCTGTTGGTGATTGCCCAGCCCTCTAACCAGTTGGCTGACAGTTATAATTCTCTACCATAATTTAATACCAGTTTGAATGACTACTTTTCCATGAATGTGCACATAACTCAAATATTTGCACATGCAAATCTAGTAAATCTAGCAGCTGTCTGAGCAAACATGAGCACACTATTGAAACTACCTGGAATGTTTTTTTAGAAAATCTGCTGAAAGATTCTAATCCAAGTCTCACTTTACTTTACAAAGTACTCAAATTCCATGAAAATGAAAAAAACAACATTTTCACACTCAAAGGCTAAATAAATGGGTATTAAGTATTTGCCACTGTACTATTTATTATATGTTTAACACACCTTCTTTATTATACATTTATGTATTGTATTATGTCTTTCTAGTGCACAGGCACACCCCATGAGTCTTACATTGCTCTTCTCCTATCCCTACCTCTAATCCATCTGTACTTCTTCTCCAGCTGCACTGAGCCTTGTTGTCCTGAATTTTTTTTCTCTTTTCCTAAGATACACTTCAGCTACCTTTTGATTCTCCTTCCATTTACAGAAGAGAAGAGAGAAAAGTGTAGAAGTTCAAGACTGCACCTGCCAATTTCCATGCAAATATTTACCCCTTCCTTTCTTGTCTGCCCTCTCTCATACCCTCCTTTCTTCTCTCCAGCCTCACCTCTCTCTTCTTCTTTTACCATATGGAATCTGCACTAGCCAGTTTTTTTTTTTTTTTTTTTTTTTTTTTTTCCCTTTACCAGGTACTTTGGGTACTTGTGCTGGATATTTTAAGAGCTTTGTGTGCAAGGAAGAAATGAAGACAGTATCACTGCATGACTGATAGATCAATATGTATCACATGTTTATCAGGCTTTAAACTTGTAGCCAAGTTCTCTTAGTTCTTTCAGTGTTGTACAGATACTGGAACTCCTGAAGCACCATGTGGAAAGGTGTGGAAAGCACCATGTTCTGAAACAGTGTGCCACGCAAGACTTGAGAGCCATTCTGGATACAGAGTATGGGTTTGGGGTGATAAATGTGACAGGGTATTTTACATTCATCAGACTGGCAACACTGCAGTAATGAGGAATGGCACATTTTGAACATCTGCAATTCCTCTGAGTGAAGTCTCTTCCAGTGATAGTCTCAACAAATGATGTAACCAGTTTTCTTTCCAGTAGATAGAAGAAGTTGCTGCTGTGAGTCATGAATTTCTGGCAGCTAGATAGTAACTACTCCCTACACTAGCGTAAGCATCAATGACCATGGGAGGAGTTCCTTTCTGGGGTGGGTGGGTGGAGAGAATACAAAAGGGAGAACAAAGGTGGTGCTTTGCATGTTTATGTATGTATGTATGCCTGGGGGTGTGCACACAAAAGTGTGTGTATGCACACATGACTGTATCCACAGAGATAACTTTGGTCACTGGAAAATACTCATATGTTCAAATTCTGTAAAACACAACGTTTTTCATAAAGGGTATGAAAATTTCTGTAACCAACAATGCATGAATACTGGATGTAAACAGCAATGGAAAAACTTGCTTTTCTTGTTTTCTGAAGAGGCGATTTAGTTGTTGAGGTGTTCTCTGTTTGAAAAAATGGTTTTCTCAAGCATAATAAAAAGTGCTCCAGTGTACTTGTTATACTTTTCTGCTATTATATTTGTAGACCATAATATTAGAAATACTTCCAAGTAAAGATGAAGACTCATGTGTTTAGCAGTTCTCCATTATTCATTAAGTCCTTTATTATGCTGTGCTTTGAATAGCCCTACTACCAAGTAAGTCCCAGTGATTGTTATGTGCTATAGGCTCACAGTACTGTTTTGAATTCTTATGGGTAAGTCTCTGAAGAAAATTAATCACGTTTATTACAAAGGTATTTAAACTTGCTTGTAACAGTTTTCAAATCTGATTGGAAAGCAGACAAGATTAACAACTGTATCTGAAATTAAAGACATTGCTAAAATATATTTTTTTCTCCTTAGCTTCTGATACGCTTATGGAAGAGTAACTGCTTTAGGTAAATACCACAGATTATTTTAATAAAGATATGAAACATCTAGATGTGCCATGTGTATTTATAGTAATGCATATTATGGAATGTATTTCTTGAGAGCTCATAAAAAAGTGAGGGAAATAAAAGTGAAGTTTGGATGACAGTCAGCCACGGCTTTTTATCATTTCTTGTTTTATGAACAGGCCAGGTAATAATAGAAATGTTTTTTCTATTGAAATGATACATATACTCAATATTACTACATATGTGGATATTGATGCATATAGATGCCAAACTACGTATGTTTAAATATTTGTATACGTATGTCTGCATACCAAGAGAGAATCATACAGAAGCACAAATGTTTGCTTGGTATGTATGGGTCTGCAGTGCTCATTCACACTCAAGTGTTTTGTCTGCTCCGTCAACAGTAACATGGTATAAGGCTTCTGAGTCTCGATTCAGTTAATGTGTTTATTTTTAGTTTACACAAAAAAAAACCCCTTCAGAAATAATCCTATAAACTTTTTAGAACATGAGTAATTTTATAACCATGTTTTTGAGTATGACCCTGAAAAACTTTTGTATCTCAAAGTCCAACGAAGGATTGAAGGATAAATATACTGCACCTTGGAGACAGAAGAGCTGTGAACTTTTCAAATGCTTTGGCAGTAAAGTGATTTATCAGAAACAATAAAGGCCTTAAACATGTCATCCAACTTGAAGCAATTTCTCTCTTGGTGAACTTTTCTAAAAATCACACTAAGTCTGTGCTAAATTAATCCATGGGATTTCAAGAACATAACACTGAGTTGAATATGACTCAGTATATCTAAACATGTGATTTACCCTACACTTACAATCTAAAGACTCCTACTAAAATTTTAAAGTTCAGAATCTTTCAACTGTGTTTCTGATGATTGTTACCCAAGGATATCACCTTATGTAAGGGTAAATCTGCAGACAACAAAACTCTTTTCTTGATAGGTGGAAAGATGCTTTCCACTAGTTTTTTATCTTATTTTATAAAAAATATTAAAATTCAGTTCAACAGTGCTGTTTAATTATTTAGGTTTGGACCTAACCTTCAGATGTTTGATTCTGCATGGGAGGATCTCATGCCCTGGAAGCCTTTCCTGACCTTCAAAGCACTGGAGGCAGGGACCTGTTCTTGGAAATTATCACTATCTTGTTGTGTTCTTCCCTACATATCGGAGTCTAGGATTCAGCCCTGGGACAGAATCCTGGGTCAAAAGGACATGATACTTGGTCTAATTCATTATGACTCATTTTATGTTCTCATAGTCTGTTTGAACTCACCTCAGCCCAAACACAGCACTTCAGAGTGTGCTGCAGTTAATTAGTCTATTTTAACTCAATCTTGGGAAAGCTAGACTTTCTGAAGATAGTTTAAATTACTGCAACAAAAGGTATTAGGAGACCTCAGTTCCTCATTACATTGTCGCACCTCCATAGTCATCCTCAAAGTTAGATGCATGGTCATGTTACAAGGGCCACATCCTTTTGAAAAGGTATTTGGCTGCATTTGGGAAAGATTTTTACCACTGATGTCTCTTTGGTCTTGTTCAGAAGACTGGATCTTATGAGTCAAAGGGTCCAGTTTAGTATGTATGCCCCTAACTGCTGAAAGTCTTCTCAAATTCTACCCATACTTCCTTACTCTGGACTAGTAAAGTAAATGTCTTGAAAACATTTTCCAGATGTTAGTTACTATGAGTGATAACTTTTATTTGTTTACAATTACTTTCAGAGGCTCACATCACAGCTTCATAACTCTAGGCACAGGAAAAACCTATGATGTTTTTGCTTTGCTGCACTGAAGCTAGATAGGATGAGAAATCACACTGATATCACTGAAGCTGCTTGTGGATTAATGTACTGCTCACTGTGAAGAGAAGCACAGATCTGACCATACCATTAATAAAAATAGGAACGCAAGTAAACTGCATTTTTTGAAGATTATTAAAAATGATTATTAAAATAAGATAAAGATTTTACTTCCTGATCTGCTGTTTTAAACTGGATGATACACATTTTGCAGTAATTGTAAACTCAAATTAAAGCCTTTCATTTGGCTTTTGATAAAATGCAAAGATTATTTGGAGTGGGGATTACTATTCGTATGCTTGCACAAATAGAAACAAAGCACTGGTCAGTCTTGGAGTCTGTCAGCAGCAGATGTATGTACAAAACCACACGAAGAACTGTTCTTGCAAAATAAGCAACTGAAGATGTCATGTGCAAGGTGGGCATTTATGTTGAAGCGCCTACTAGGTATGCATTGATTTGATTGCTCAATTCTATAATTCTTATCATATGAGTACCTGCTGAAAATTGATTATTTAAGATTACTTTGGGAAAAATAAAGAAAACAACACCAAAATCCAATTCCTTTTCCCATAGAATCACACCTTTACTCTCCACCTTCTGCTTATATTTTTTCTGGAAACTTCTCATAAATTACTTCCTTCTTTAAAATGAACCCTGTCATTTTGCCAAAAAGGGAAAGAAGACTAAGTGCTGCTGGAGACTAGTGACTAGCTTTAGGACAAAGTCTGTATCTGTGCTGTATGTTCCTGCTGCTATGCCTTAAGACTGTTTGGGTTTATGGACATCGCATGAGGGCTGTCACCTCTGTATGATGGAATTCAGATGACAGCCTTATCAAGATTATAGCTAGAAACTTTTTCTTTTTTCAAGAAATATTTGACTGTCACAAAGCAGGAAGGAAGTCTGAGGAAAAGGAAGAAACACTTTGTTCTGTTACTAGGCAAATCTGAGGACTCCCAAATCTCAAAAGTGATGCATTCCTACACTTAAACAGTAGCTAGTGAACCAAGTCTTTTATTATCCTGTGAGGAGAATGCAGGCATGTGTAAAATACTTAATGTTTGGACCCTGAGATGTGAAGGGGTTATTGCATCTCACCATGTATCTCTGTCAAAACGAGTACCACCTCCTCGCAAACTTTTCTAGTGGACTTATACAAGAAGTATCCTAAGAATAGGCTTAAATTCATCGATAAAACAGATAGAGCATACAAAAGCCATTACTCCCATATTTGGGATATTTGTGATCCCCAAAGAGAACATTTATTTAAATGTGTTTCCTTAGAAGAAATGACAGTGAAGTCAAATTGCTCAAGACAAAAACCTCACTGAAATTAAAGTAAAAGCACAGCAGTTAGATCATACTTACATTTCAAACCAAAAAGGAGCGTGCAAAGGATTATCAAAGCATTATGCCATGTAGGTGGAAATATTTTATGCATACAGATGGTCTATGGTATTTTGCTTCCTATTACAGTGAAAACAGGTAGTTACATAATGATTTCTTACATAAACATGCTTCTTTTTGATCATTTGAAGTTGTTTTGCTTGTTTTCTTTCGCTGTTATGCATCAGTTGGTAAGTACATTTGAGCAACTGGTCATTTCAGTCAGAGAGTAAATTCTGCCCTACTAAATGAAGCATTCACTACTTGATAAATCCTTTCTGAAGCTGTTAAAAAAAATAAAAAGCTATTCTGTTGTATCTCAAAGGCAGTTTACTAGAGTTTCCTAACAGATATGTTGTATGAAGACTGGACTCCAAAAAAGCATAACATGAACTATTCTAAAAACAATTTGTTGAAGGCCCTAGTTATTTATAGAAAGAAACTCCGTCCTGTAGCAGCTACCTGTAATCCATTGTTTGATATGGAGTATATTATGCAGGTATTTCCATAACACACTCACTGATGATGACAAATACCTTATTCTGAGTTGTTAACCATTATCTTATATTGGCATTAGAAGAATTTAGGATTATGGCACCTGCTTCCCTGCAAGTCTAAAACGTCTTAAGAATACTTTTACATTTAAAGCTGTATTTACCTTTTCTCCTTGTTAACTAAACAAACTCCGCAATTTAAGGTAAAACTAAAAAAGAAGAAAAGAATTTGGATGTTGTAACTTTGCAAAGGACAAAATGCAAACTGCTTCTTATTAGATAGTTGCTCAATTTCTGCAGTTCTTCTGCTTGCACAGAAGAGATTTCTGCTTCATGAGTTCTCTTTCCTCACAGTAGTTGCAGTGGAAATGCTAAGTCACGGCCTGAACCAGTGATTGAGCACCTGGTGGGAAGGCAGGGCCAACCAGGGGAGATGAGGTGCAAGTAATGCACGTGAGTGACCGGAAGGGGTGGACCCAGGATCCACTCCTTCCCAGACCTCATTTAAGGGTTGGCAGTGGAGGCAAGGGCATCTTGCTGGAGATTTCTCTGTACTTGAGGTCTTCTGAAGGTGTGCAGAGTCTTTTCTTTGTTTCTGTGCCCATGGATGTTGCATTTGAGCAAGTCCTCACTTGCAGCAGCCTAGGACTTTGGTACTGTGCTGTCATTGCTGCTATTTCTATTGCATTACAGTAGTTTGTAAGGAGCTAGAAACTTTTGCCCAGCTAGAGTTTCTGTTTTTGTTGGTGTGGAGGCTGAAGGGAAGAACTAAAATGATATGGCCTATCCATCAAAATGAAATGTTCTAAGAACAATGCAACACAATCACACTGTGTTGTATATCAAAAACATTGAGTCAATCTCTTTGAGCAGCTTGGCAGTAGTAGCATATGTCTATCAGTTGCCAGGAGAGGAAGGAGAAACTTTATAAATAAGAAGGGAAGCTTGCGTTTGTTGCCGTAAAGACTGGAAGACTCCACTGATGCAACATTATTCTCTGAAGGAGAAGCTGGCTTCAATATTATGAACTCTGTAAAATTAGGGATTAATGTCTTGACTGGATTTGACAAAATACTGAAGTATCAGTTTAGCCCTGTGATAAGGAGGGATTGTCATTCTTAAAGCAAACTGTGTTCAAGCATTTGGGACAGAGAAAGAAGAGGAGGGACAGAGGAAGGACACAGTCACAGCTGTAAACTGTACAAGGAAGTCTGAGAAAATCTTGTCTGGATTAGGAAAACGGGGTTAATGCTGTTTCTCCTCTAGGTTCTCTACGTATCCAATTCTCCTAAATTCTGTCTGTGCTGACAGCTGCAGCCTGCACCATACTGTGTGTTTCTGCCTTAGGGGAGGCAGCTCTGGTCAGAGGCTGTCAGAGGGCAAATACTGACATTCCTCTTATCCTTTGCCCTTGGCTCCACAAAGACACCAGGCCAGCTTTCTTGTCCTCTCTTTATCCTCTGTGGTCTTCTTCTTTGAGACGGTAAGAGGTGAACCGAGAGCTGTCTGTCTCTCTCTGTGCACCTCTCCATGGACCCTGCTGACCAAAGCTTGAGGCTGAACTGGTTGTTGTGATTGCCTCACACAGCACACAGAGGTTTCTGTCAGAGCTGGTCAGGTGATAAGAGGCCACTACATGCATTGTGACACTACTGTAATAACAGAGTGGCAAAAAATATATCAGAAACGGACAGGGACATAGCAAGAAGAATTTTAAACCTTGTGAAGGTCAGAAAGAGAAAAAGAATCATTGCAACTCAGTAGAAATGTATGTTAGAAGGGAAGGAGAAACATCATCCATGTTGGAGGTAAGAGCTACAGAATTTTAAAAAAAGAAAAAACAAAACAAAAAAAAAACCAACAAAAAAAAACAAGACTATCACAGCTGGGGGAGCTGGCCAGGCCTTTACTGTTCATGTATGGTGAAGAGAGAGTTGCAGCAAGTGCTGATGCCTGACCATGAAACTGCATGAGAAGAGGAGGTGGAGATGGAAGATTATTCTACGTGTCACTTATTTTGGAGGGAGGTGATAAATATTTGTTTATTTTAGTTAGATTATTTTTGTTGTTTTGGTTTTGTTTTACCTAAAATATTGCTACTGGTGCTTCACAGATCTTATATGCCTTTGCTTTTTGGTATGTGGATTTTCTTGTCAAAACTGAGTTTAGGTGTCTCCAGCTCATGAAACTGTGTTCTTGAATGTACATGCATATTTATGTGTTCACTTATCTAAAATGATTGTGGCTTGCTTTGCAGAACAGAATAACTGAAGTCCAGCCTGTCCATTTCAAATGACTGAATTTGTTTAAATGGAATCATATGAATTAGAAATAGAAAAACAAACAAGCGTTCTGTTTCAAAATCTCAAAGTACAACAGAATATGTGATTCCAGCTTAGACCATTACTCCTTAGTACTTGTAACATACTCTTAAGTTGTGCGCAATATTTTGCAAATATAATAACATTCCAGAACTAGATTGTAATCTCTTCAATTATGTTAATACTTTCACTGATTTATATGAGATGCTTCACATAAATAACCATTAAACAATGCATATCTATTCCCCATGCTCACATTCAAGCTTGTAGTTTTTTAAGGCTATGGTAGGGCAAAGCGCTTGATATTAAATTCTTACTGACAAATTAGGAGTAAGTTTACTTTATTGACAAAATTGCAGTGCGTACCGATTAATAACAATATGACAGAGTGGGTTCCATGTCATGTGTGTATAGGACCAGGGAGAATTTATGCAATTCTGTATGGGGGATGCAGTGCACTGAACAAGTTTATTAGTCCTCATCAAGTGGAAATGAACATGAGTTATGAGCTTCTCTATAAAGCGCTGCTATTTGCAGTAATAAAAATGGCCAGCTTTCCTGGCTGTGTTTTTCATAGCCTTTGCTTTGGAGAGTTGGGGAGATAGATAGGACTGCAGAGCTGCCATTGAATAGAGACCTGAGCAGACAGCCTGGAGGAACTGGCGAACACAAACCTCGTGAAATTCAGTAATTCTGTGCCCCTAAATTTAAGAAAAAATTTAATCAAATACAGTCATTCCAACAGAGAGCCACCAAGATAAACAGAAGCTGGAGCACATGCCCCATGTAAAGAGGCAAAAGAAACTGGGTTCATTCAGCATCAAGAATAGAAGGCTTTCAGGGGGGGACTAAACAACAACCAACACCTGCAAAGAGATAGTTGAGAAGATGGAGCAGCAAAAGCACGGTGGGAAGACAAGACAGTGAACATAAATTAGAACAATAGAGGTTCAGCCTGCACGTAAGGGAAATGATTTTTCCTCATAAACACATTCAAGTAGTGGCACAGATCACCCAGAGAGGTTATGCAGTCTATCCTTACAGACTGTCAATATCCAGCGGGCAGAAGTCAGGGGCAACAGTTTTGACTTCAGAGCTGAACCTACTGTGAGCAACTGGACTGGAGATCTCCTGTACTCTCATACTGCCCCAATTATTTTTTATTTTGTGATTATTGATGGCTCCCATGTGGCCAATGGCCTGTTAAGAATGAGAGTTGAACAAGGTGTGTACCTTCATGCCAGGGAATCCCTGTGAGATAAATTAGCAGCAGCAGATTTTTCTTGCTTCCTTTTTCAGATGAAGAGGATATAGATTACCTAGTGACTTTATTCCATTGATTGTCATATGTGAGAGACAAGGTGTGAGAGACATCAACACATCAATTGGTTAGAAGTCACAGCATTGCTATGTTTGTGTTACAGCTAAATACATAAAAAGAAGAAAAACTGTTTTATGAGGTGGAAAGCCCTGTGCATTTCCAGTGTAAAAGCAGAGGGGGACACTATCTCTCAAAAACTTCTTAAGTTATATAAGAATCAAGGAGAGTCAGCCTTGTCACTCAGCTTGAGAAACATTTAAAACAGAGGAATCAGCAAGGCTAGGGAAAAGATCATAAGCATTCTCAGTCCAAGCTTGTAAAACTTCAACCAGTGATATGAAAGCAATTTGTGTCCTTATTTCCTTTTAACAGGTTCACAGGATCACAGTATGATCACAGGATCATAGGGGTTAGAAAGAACCTTTGGAGAACATCTAGTCCGACCCCCTGCAAGTCCCATAGAGTGATATGAGCGCTTGGTATTCAAAAAGAACACCTGACATAGAGATTGCCACCAATTTGTGTTGCATCCAAACAAGAATATTCAAAAAAGTTATGTCTCTAAGTTTCAGAAAGTGTTAACAGTTCATGGAGTATGGATTATTGTGGAGTTGGTAGATGTGCAATTTTTATTTTCCCAAATATATCATATTTGCAAAGAAAAATCACTGTATGATAGAAGGTGAGGGAGGCCCAGGCTGGTGTCTGAATACATGCAGCCAAGGACTGAGGTCACTGACCAAGGGGTTGCTACATCAGTGAGAGATGGCTGTGACCTCACAGACCCTTGCTGTGTAAATTTGGACTCTGGCACAGTCAAATGTGGACTCATGCTTGAACTCCATTTGAGAATCCCTGCAAGACTTGGACCACTGAATGAAGCCTTGATTAGGCTGTGCTATGGGGCTTGGTGCTGCAGTTCTTGTTGCCCATCCTACAGCAACACCAGCGTTTCCCCTGCCCTGCCTGGCTCAGGCAGCTGGAGCCATGCAGGGTGTACTTGTAGCAGCAGAAGTGGGCAGTTCAGGGACTTGGCCCCAGTGCAGCCAGTGGGGAGCAGGTGTTGGGAGGGTTTTTGTGAGAGTCTGGGTTATCTCTGCTGCCTGCCTAGGGGACAGTGAGTGACTGTGGCCTCTCTCTCTCTTTTGCATTTTGTGACACCACCTGCTCACTGTAGCACCAGTGAGGGGAGCAGCTTTCCGAACTCAGCTCTCCTGGGGCCACAGAGCAGGCATCAGACTGGACCTGCCCATCTATGGACAAAGTTGGGACAATGTTGCTGGGGAGACCCCTCTGCTCAGGGCAGAGACTGCTAGCCTGGGGGTCCCCAGAACGCATTGAAAAGGAAGGCCCACAGCACTTCCAGGACTTGCCCACACCCTGCAAGAGGCAGCCCCAGTGCAGCACTAGACCGACACCCCACTGACAGCCAGAGTGCAGCTCAGGGGGCTGGAGGCCAACAGCAACCTCTCATTCTGCTTCTGAGAGAAAATAAAAAGTCTCTATTATTGAGAAGACAGCTGGGCTTGCTATCCCTACCCATGCTGGATTCTCTGTCTTTTGGTCCTGGGGGTGGCCATAGAATCATAATTTTATTTCCTCAATCAGAAACCAGCAGTTATGACAGTGCTGATAAAACAAGCGTGGGCCCCAGCAAACAAAAGATGCACCTCGTGTTCTTCTAATAATAATCCAGTCATCAGGACTAGGCTGATTTCCTCTCATACAGCCAGCTCCAGGACACAAATAACTAACTGCAAAAAAAAAAGATTCAGTGTTTGCTGTTGTTTTTGTTGCTGTTGTTTTAATAAAATAGTGACCCAGACCCACATGACTCCTTTTTATTTTGATACCATCTACTCTGTGCAGTGCACAGAGAAGTAGGTGAAGACACAGGTAGGATGACAGTAATTTGAAAAGACCACTGTAACAGGAAAATTTACATAAAACAAGAGATCAGAAAGTAATTTTGGAATCGCTAAGCTTACAGTGACTGGGCACTCTTGAAATATGATCCTGGGTTATATGTACCCTACACCAGTGTTCTGATTCTTCGATGTCATACGCCTGTATTTTGGGGGCTTTCTTGCCGGCTCGGAAGAATGGCACGGCAAAGTCCACACACTTTGCCATGGAAAATTGGTGCTCAATGGACACACCACAGTACTGAAAGAAGCAACATCTCATAATATAGCTGTAGAACAAATGGCTTGAGAAGGCACAAGTATTTACTTTTAGCAGCTGATGTTTCTTCCTGGTTCTTGTCCACATCACTTAACTCTTGGCTATTGGATCTGGTATCCAGTTTGTCTTGAACAACGGGACTACCCCGAGGATCTTCCAAAAAAAAAAAAAAAAAGGAAAAAAAAGACTTGAAGATAGGACGATTATTTGAGTTGTAAGAGGAAGGTTACAACTAGAAAAATTAAAATCACATTTCAAATGCCCAGCAATGCTTACTTACTAAGTACACAGAGAACCACAACCAGGAAGAAGATGACAAATCCTTCTGACACATTTTAATATGTGCTGTTACAATGAAAGCTATTTTAAAGGGCAGCTGAGAAATGAAGGTTACTGCTCTATCTTCCCAACATTACATAAAGATTCCAGTCTCCCTTGGAAGGGAATCTACCTATATCTATGCACTTCACTGAGCAGATGCATACATTTCAAAACTTGTATGCTCTATTTTCAGGCAGAAGTAGTCCTGTCCTGTTACGTTCTGTGAAAGGAGACCCAAGGACTCCAAGAACTCAGCATGCTCTTCAGAGAGCATGACTGGCCAAATGCTACAGGCATGTGTCTGGAGCACCTGAAAATATGGAACGTACATGGATGGACTCTTCACTGTCAACAGAGTTTTGCCTTATAAGCAAGGATTATGAACGTCACTTAAAACAATGGCAAAATTCATGCATCCAGGAGCTAACAAAGTCAAAGAAGTGATTATGGTAGGCCTATGGCAAGGCTTAGCTACATTTCTGAAGAGTTCTTAACCAGCTCAGTGCCAGCAACTACTGCACTCGGATTGCTTGAAAGATCACACAATTTCTACTTATGATATAC
Source organism: Numida meleagris (assembly GCF_002078875.1). NCBI lineage: Eukaryota > Metazoa > Chordata > Aves > Galliformes > Numididae > Numida > Numida meleagris. The sequence goes on along the minus strand of NC_034438.1, from coordinate 47,351,213 downwards.
TATACTAGCAAAGTTCCATTCCAACAAATAGATTGTGTTGATGTTGTCATTGTTATTAACAAAAATCTTGCTTGATGCAGTTTTCAAAAGTGGGTAAAAATGATTGGTACAAATAAAAATGTACTCTCTAGTGTATTTAGGAGAGTAAAGAACAGTCTGGCAGTAGACTAGGAGGCAGCGTAAAAAACTTTTAATAACTTCTGATATATTTTGCCTTCTTAAGTTAAATGTGATTCTTGCACCAGTGGAGCAGTTCCTGGAAAGAAGGAAGTTAATACAATATGATACGCCAGAAAGAAAGTTATACTGAAATAAGCAGAAAATGATTTAGCAGTAATCCAGCTCCTGAATGATTTTTATTTTAAAAATAGAATAATCAATTTAAGGAAGATCTCTCTCCATTTTCTTTCACTATAGTTAATGGCTGACTTAGATCTGTTTTTTATTCATTCTAAACAATATGTCTAAAGACCACTACATCAATAAAATTAGACAAAAAGTACTGATTATTTTTGCACCTCTTCCTGATTTCATAATCTTTGTCAAGTGAATGGAGTAATTTTACCATTTATGTTTCTTATTACAGTATTTGTCATTAGATTTAGGTGTCAGGAAGCACTTGGACTGCCTAAGATTTTGTGAATTAAAATAGTGTGCCATATTGTTGTGACCTTTTTAATATTCTGCGTTTTTCTCTAGTTTTTGGCATTTTTCCCTTTCTCTGTCTATCTTCTCCATTCTGTGATGGGAACATGAAGTGACAAAGCATGAAGATGCACAGAGAATGAGAGAGTATGCATCATGAAAATACTTCAAAGGTGAATGTCCATGTAATGTTGTATCACAAGATGTAGACAATACAATGACACAAGGTTGCAGATAAGACAGCATGCTGTAAATAGGGATTAGGAGTCATTGCCATGAGATGGGAAGGTTATGTAGAAGTTTTAGGCACTTCTACACAAATCATGTCTATAACACAGTTGTACAAATGATTGCTAACAAACATTGGAAAGGTTAAAAAAATTGCTTTTTTGAGATTTAAATTAGTATCTGACTGCAAGACATTAGCATGAAACCCTTGGGAAGGTAATTTATTTCATACAGGCTCAGAAGAAGGCTCTTCTGCACTGAAATACCTCATGCTTGCCAGTCTTGGAGGCAATATTAGACGTACGAACTGCAGTTTTAACTCACATTTAATGGCTAGGCAAAAACAGAGAGCCTATCACCCTGTCTGAGTCAAACTGCATACAATCACAGTCTGCCACTGACACTGTTAAGAGTAAAAAGATATGAACAAAACAGTATAATCAATTATATGATTGCTAACATACAACCACAAAACTGATAATTTGACTGCTGGCTACTGGTGTCATTCATCCTTTCCTTCACAGATGGATGATAATGGAAATACAGTTGCAGAGATCACGAGTTTACTTAATCGAATTTAAAGCTTCCTGATGAAAGAAAAAGATCAGCAGACTAACAGCACGATGCACTAGCAAATGCTGAGCACCTTCAGCCATAGACTCAGAATGGGCTTCTCCTACAGTACGTACGCTTGACAAGAGATACAGACCTAATATTTAAAAGAAAATGCAAATAACAGCAAAACTATCAAATGAATTTTATCCCTGTACTGAGAAGGACACAGGGTACTCTCCCTGTCATGACAGCAGAACAGTGCAAACGACAGGATCTTGGCTGATCGTGGGTGCATGGGCAGGACTGGTGGATAAGAGAAGGAAGGAGTACATTGGACTCTCTTTGTCAGTGAAGGTAGGAGCAGAGAAGACTGTGGAGTCCATTGATGCTCCCCCCCCCTCCCCCCCCCACAGCTCCCCCTGCCTTCCTTGCAGATAAAATTTGCATTTCTGCTCACATCTAGGATTTTACATACCAATACTAATTCACCTTCCCCCTCTGCCGACTCTCTTCTAATTTCCCAGCATCCTGTTTCATAGTAAATGCACTGAAAGTAAACCAAATAGCTGCCAATATGTTTATTTAAAATAAATGGATACATTCTAAAAGAATGAGAATTCAAAACAAAATGCAAAAATATGACAAAATTAAGGCCTGGAATGACTACAACCTTGATGATTTATTTTAATAATCAAGTTATATGCTACCTCTATGACCTTCCTCAGATAGAAAAGGCTGCATAACTATGTACAGAATCAGAAAGCTGGGAAACAGTTTCTGAAATCACAGCAAGACGTATGAATGTATCCCAGTTTAATACCTTGCTCAAGTACCTACATTTCTTCTCAGTCTTTCCATTGCTGCGTATGTGGATATTTGACAAAAATCAAATCTTTTGTATGAGGAAAATATTTTGCCCAGACCTTTGCTGCAGTGAACTAATTCATAGGTAATAGTGAATTCTCTTTTTTTTTTTTTTTTCCCTCACCTTGAGTAGTTTTTCAAAACCTTAAAATAGATTGGAAATTGAAGAAGCCCAGACTTCTAGTTTTTTGCTAATAGATGATGAATGAATAAAAGACTATAGGATGTGCTGTTCACACACTAGCTGTGAGGGCACACTGCTAACTCCTACTCAATTTGCCCACCAAATCCTTCTGAAAGCTGCTCTCTAGCCAGCCCCAAGTGGTTTTGCACTGGGTTATTCCAATTTAAGTGCAAAACTTTGTGATTTTCTTCATTGATGGCCTCCCTAGACTACAGTTCGGCTAGGAAAATTCTATGGGAAACAGGACAAAAAGCCAGGATAAATGACATCCATGGCTCTCCACCTTTACACAGCACTGGCCATTTCATCATGAGAGGCAATCAAACTCGTAAGGCACAAATTCCCATTTAGAAATCAGCACTATCATAGTTTTCCCTTCAAAAAAGAAGCAGGAATTCAGTGGTTGCCCCTTCTTCAATCCTTTTGAAGGATTTTAGAATTTTTAGAATGTACCAATTACATTTTTAGAAAAAATTACATTTTTAGAATGTACCAATTTCCAGCAGTTTTTCTTAGAATGACTTTAAGTGTCCCTTTGTACATTCCAACTGAACTCCTATTTCTGTCAAAATGCATTGTGATCCAAATCAGTGAATGTAATTTAAAAAAAGGAAATAATGAAGAACATACAAATGTAATAGAAATGAATAAACTGTTGAACATTTTCTATAGTAAAAAATAAGTGTAAACAAATATAAATGAAGCTATAGATTACTTAATTAAATAAGTATAAGGTGTCATTTTTAGAAAAGAAAGAGGCTAACATAAAAGATCTTTCTTCAAATCAGCATGTTTTAATGTTTGTACGATTTAATAAGAATGACCAAATATTCAGGAAAATTACTGAAGTACATGATGTAAATAAAAGGGTTTTTTTGTTTGTGGTTATCAATCAGCTTACAATAAACCATTTCAAGTGAACATCTTTCCCAGTCTTTTTAGCTGAAGATAATTTCTCCATAATTTTATTTACCACCTCTTCTTGTGTTTGTTTCCATCTTTTCATTTCTCCATTTGCAGCTTCTCATTGTAATGTTGTCCAGAGTAATTACCATGTCCTTGTGAGCTAATGCAGTTAATTTATACCTAAGATGTACAAGCGGCTCATTTTTCCCCTTCAGTGTGCATTACTGCAGCATTTATCATCACTGAATTCCCTCCATTATTTCCAGTCCACTTCATGAGTCCCTGTAAAGTTCCTTGTGGCCTTTTCTGCTGTAGCTAAATTAATTAGTTACTTCATTGTCTATATACCAAACAAAACCATAAATACATATACATTTGTTTTTATCTTTTTGTCGTAGTTACTTTGTCAATTCATAGTCATTTTCCTTCCTAGCTTTTGTCCAAGATAGCAACTAATCTTTTATCTCCTACTTTTTTTTTAATATCTGCTTGTGAAAGATCTCCTAAATTTACTTTTTTAAAGTTCAGTTCATTACCAGGCTTCTTCTTTTTTTTTAATTCATTTTTAATACACTTTTTGGTTTCAGAAGATTGCTGAAAAATCCCAGCCAGTAATTAATTTATACTAATAACACCATCTTACTGCCTTTCTTATATCCTGTTCTTCAATTTTTTTTAAAGCCATTTACCTCCTGCCTATGTACTACTTACCTACGCACAAGCATGATTTTTGTATCTTGACCAGAGATTAACTTTGTTTCTAATGTTACTTCATTATTATGCATGTATTATGCATATATTATGCAGGTCTATTTCCTTCTTACACTGAGGGCCCCAGAGCTGAACACAGTACATCAGGTGGAGCCTCATGAGGGCAGAGCAGAGAAAGAAATTTACCTCCCTCTCCCTACTGGCCAGTCCTCTCTTGTTGCAGTCCAGGATATGACTGGCTTTCTGGGCTGCGAGTACACACATTGCTGGCTTATGTTGAGTTTTTCATCAACAAACGCCCGAGTCTTTATTCACAGAGCTGCTCTCAAACCATTCCCTGCCCAGAGTGTATTTGTGCTTGGGATTGCCCTGATCCACGTGCAGGACCTTGCACTTGGCCTTGTAGAGCTTCATGAGGTTTGTGCCAACAGACATTTCAAGCCTGACAAGTCCCCCTGGATGGCATCCCTTCCCTCCTATGTGTCGACAACACAACACATCTTGGTGTTGTCCAAAAGGACTGAGTGCTATTGTTCACGTATTCTCAGCTGTGGTGGGTCTGGTCAACACACCACACTTGGACATAGAATCATAGAATCACCAAGGTTGGAAAAGACACCGATGATCATCCAGTCCAACCGTGCACGTATCACCAGTATTTCCCACTACACCATGTCCCTCAGTATAACGTCTAAATGTTTCTTGAACACCTCCAGGGACAGTGACTCCATCACCTCCCTGGGCAGCCAGTTCCAGCACCTGACGACTCTCTCAGAGAAGAAATATTTTGTAACATCCAACCTGAATCTCCCCTAGTTCTTGAGGCCATTCCCTCTAGTTCTATCGTTAGTTACATGGGAGAAGAGGTTGATTCCCACCTCACCACAGCCTCCCTTCAGGTAGTTGTAGAGAGTGATAAGGTCACCCTTCAGGGTCCTCTTCTCCAGACTGAACAATCCCAGCTCCTTCAGCCGCTCTTCATAAGACCTGTGCTCCAGATCCTTCACCAGCTTTGTTGCCCTTCTCTGAACATTCTCCAGGACTTCAATGTCTTTCTGGTAGTGAGAGGCCTAAAACTGAACACAGTACTCCAGCTGTGGCCTCGCCAGGGCTGAGTACAGAGGGATGATCACTTCCCTGCTCCTGCTGGCAATACCATTTCTGATACAAGCTAGGATGCCACTAGCCTTCTTGGCCACCTGGGCACACTGCTGGCTCATGTTCAGCCAAGCATCAACCAGTACCCCCACGTCTGTTTCCTGAAGCCTATAGTGCTGCCTGGGGTTGTTGCGGCCAAAGTGCAGGACCCTGACTTGGTCTTGTTGAACTTCACCCAGCCTGTCCAGATCACTCTGTAGGGCCTTCTTCCTGCCAACTTGGTGTTGTCTGCAAACTTACTGAGGGTGTTCTCAGTGCCTTCTTCCAGGTCATCAAACAGGACAGGCCTCAATACCAACCCCTGAGGAACACGACTCATGACCAGTTGCAGGCTGGATTTAACTCCATTCCCCACCACTCTCTGGCCCAGGCATCCATACAGTTCTTCAGCCAGCAAGGAATGTATCTGTCCCAGACATGAGCTGCCAGCATTTCCAGGAGAACACTGTGGGAGACAGTGTTGAAGGGTTCGCTGAAGTCTTGATCATAGGTGGAGATCAGAGCAGTCAAGTGGGACCTACCTTTCACGATCCCATGCTGGCTAGACTTGATTCCCTGGTTGTCCTGCATATGCCATATGATCTCACTCAAGATGATCTGCTCCGTAACCTTTCCTGGCACCGAGGTCAGGCTGACAGTCCTGCAGTTTCCTGGATTCTCTTTCTGACCCTTCTTGTGGATGGGAGTCACACTGGCAAGCCTCCAATCCTCTGGGACCTCTCCACTTGTGAGATGGTGGTGGTGGTGGTGGTTGTGTGGTGTGGTGTGTCTTTCTTGCAAGTTTAACAGAGAGTTACTCCACCAACCTACCTCCTGCTTGCACTCTCTGACACTCCTTAATCTCTCTACCTCCTCCTTGAGCTCTACCATGAGGCTGAGCAGATCATCCACCTGCCCACACCTCACGCAGGTGGAATCCCTGCCACCCTTCACCGGCAATCCACAGACTCAGGCACTCTCTGCCAGAGACTTGAACAACCACATTTTTAGGTGGGCACTCCATCTGAGCTGCCTCATTCTTTCTTACCAGATCTTTCTGCCTACTGGAGACCGCGGCTAGATTTGTTGTCTGGGAGGCAGCTGGTAGGTGAGTCGGTTTCCCGCGTGGACAGAGATACCCTGCCCACTTCGCTCTCCCTGTTCACCCGCCCCACGCCCTGTTTGCCCCTCCTGCTCGCGCCGCTCCTGGGTCGCTCCGCCCCCTAGTTGCAGGACTTATACTGAGGGTGGTCCCGCTGCTGCCTCTGGCTCCGCCCCTCTGACGTCAGAATGCCGCTGCTACGCGGAGGACAGCGGCACGCGGCAGTTACTCCGTGACAGCGTTCCCGTTCGCCGGCCGTGGTCGTTCCCTGTCCGAGCCAGAGCCGCGTACCTCGCGAAAAAGGCCAGTACTGGCTGTTCTTCCGGGCCTGAATGATGCGGTTACTTACTTTATTACTTGACTAAACTCATCATTCAAAATGAATGCAGATCCTAGCTTTAGAACCAATTTATGCTGTCAGATTTATATGTACTTGTATGTATATCTGTATGTGCGAAAAGAGTTTTTCTGTAGAACTTCACAAACATTTAAGTAACACTTAAAGTTATTTATCTATACTTCATGTATATTTTCAATTAGCTGGGATTAGCTACTTGTAAAAATTAATGCAATTTGGTTGTAGTCAGATATACTTAATTTGAATAACTGCAGCTTTACCAGGAACCCTTCTGTCTGAATTCTTCTGGTTGTAATTCTCCCCAAATAAGCATTCCCAATCACATGCTGAACATGTATCCAGTTTATTCACGTGGCCCAGAGGTCATCAGTACATAAAAATGAATTTCTGCTCTTTCTTATTCCATTCTGCCTACCCATCAGCTGTATCCAGCTGTGAATGATGGTAGCAATTAGCATTTCCCCATGTAAAAGTATCATGCAACATATTACATCATCTTATGCTGAGATGGTTAATACTTTGAATGAAAAATCCGCAAATCTGTCCAGATTTATTCCTGAAAATATCATTAGGAGAGTGTATCTCTTCATACTGAAGTATTCTGTGGAGTTTACTCAGAGATGAGTATCCAGGTACAAATGCTAGTGATCCTAAAGCAGGATTTGTCCCTTGCTAGCTCAGTTCCAGAGAACACACCAGTGAAACAGACCAAATTAGAAGTTACTTCAGTCGGATTTACCCATGCCTTTGTAAAACAGTGGCTGAGGAAGGAAGTTAACTGTACTCTGAACTAGCACAATTAAACAAAGGAGAATAGAAGCTCTGCAAGGGGACTCAAAAGTCCCTGATCCTCATTAGGGAGCTTTTAAAATAGTCCAGAACTCTTCACACTGTGTGTCTGCTGAGAATGATTTCCCCATTTCTCATTATGTATGAATGCCACTGCACTGGGCAGCTCCAGTGCACTGTTGATTAATAAGGTCAGAATTACAAATTGAGTGCTTTCCTTTCCTTAGGATCTACAGCAGCATTCCCTCAACAGGATTTTTTTTAAGATTTCCTGTGATCAGAAAAATAGAACTTACTGGAACAGAATTTATGTTTCTTACCCTATAAGATCCCAGGCACAGGATGTTATTTTTAATTTATTTTTTTTATGAGTATTATCATAGAATCATAGAATTAGCTAGGTTGGAAAAGACCTACAAGATCACCTAGTCCAACCATCCACCTACCACCAACAACCCCACTAAACTATGTCTCCCAACGCTATATCTAAATGTTTCTTGAACACCTCCAGGGACGGTGACTCCACCACCTCCCTGGGCAGCCCATTCCAGCGCCTGACCACTCTTTCAGAAAAGTAGTACTTCCTAATGTCCAGCCTAAATCTCCCCTGGCACAGCTTGAGGACATTCCCTCTCGTCCTGTCACTAGTTACAGGAGAGAAGAGGCTGACCCCCAGCTCACTACAACCTCCCTTCAGGTAGTTGTAGAGAGCAATGAGGTCTCCCCTGAGCCTCCTCTTCTCCAGACTGAACAACCCCAGCTCCTTCAGCCGCTCCTCATAAGGCCTGTGCTCCAGACCCCTCACCAGCTTCGTCGCCTTCCTCTGAACGCGCTCCAGGGCCTCAGTGTCTTTCTTGCAGTGAAGGGCCCAATACTGTACAGTACTTGATACAGTACTTGAGGTGGGGCCTCCTTATATACTATGTTTTTGTTAGTTTACATTGTATCCTATTAAAAAGTACAAAATATTACGAAAATGATATCGACTCTCCAGAGAGACACTTATTTCAAAAAGATAATCACTGTATATTCAGAAATCATTGTTTGCAGGAGGAATCTTGGCTTTATCCAAATTTTGAAAAAGCAACTCAATATTTTCCAAGTCTCGCAATATCATCAATTGAGTGATAATGAATGTATTTTAGATATTGTGATTAAAACTTCAAATTTCAAAACAACTCCAAATTATTTCTGGCTAGTTACAAGTGATACAAATTTCTTCCTACCATTACATCCAAGATTTTGTGTCTTCTGTTCAACTACATTCTTAAGATAATACTTATGAGCATATTATGGTATGGTTTTCATTAACTCTTCCAAATAAAATACTGTCCCAATAATTACAAATAGATATATTTTTTCATATTCCTGTGTTTTTTTGTTGTTGGTTGTTTGTTGTTGTTGTTTTTTTAACCTGACATTATGCAATGTTTAATTCTGGGAGACTAAATATAACACCTTTTAATATAACTGGTTTGGTACTTCCAGTTGTTTAATCTGTAAGTACGTAAAACTTTCAGTTTGAAAATTTCATGAAAAACAGATTGAAAATGGTAATAGTGCCCACCAGGTTGGTACAGAAGCAGAGAGATAACTGAAGAAGATTGTATCCCTTATCAGCTTTTAAAGAGCCTGTTCTGAAAGCAGAGTTTGGGGGAATCACAGACTCAAAGAAAGGGACTTACGGATGTCATCTGGCCTCCTCTTCTGCTTGAAGCAGGATCATGGGAATACAAGAGTTGTGCCATCTGTGGCTTTTCCCAGGTAAATTTTGAAAACTTTGAGAATGAGCTTTCCACAGTCTCACTGGGTATTACTGAAGTTAAACCTCATGCCCAATCTGAACTTCCTAATGAAAACAGGATTGTTACCCCATGTTTCTCCTCGTTTCTACAAGAAGAATTTGGCTCTCTCATCTTGAAAGCATCTGCTCAGGTAGTTATAGGAATATATTAAATAGCCTCTTACCGTCCTTGCTAGGCTAAACAAGCCCTGTTATCACTACTGCTCCTCAAATGCCACAAGATGTTATCCATCTTGGTAGCCCTCTGACAGATTTCTTCCAGTTTCTCAACAGCTTGATTGTACACAGGGCTGAAAACTGGACACCGTATTCTAGGAACAGCCTTCCCTTACCCAGGTTGAAGAAGATAACTTATTCTAATGACCTGGATAATGGGATAGAGTGCATCCTCAGGAAGTTTGCTGATAGCACTAAGCTGAGTGGTGAAGTTGTTACAGTAGAAGGAAGGGATGCCATCCAAAGGGGCCTTCACAAGCTTGAAAAATGGGCCCATGTGAACATAATGAGAGTCAGCAAAGCCAAATGCAAGGTACTGCAATTGGGTCAAGCCCAATCTCAGGTATGTAAACAGGCTGAGAGAAGAACTCATTGAAAACAGCCCTGTGGAGAAGGACTTGGGGGTTCTGGTGAATGAAAAGCTGGACACGAATGGTCAGGCCACTTGCAGCCCAGAAGGCCAGCTGTCTGGGCTACATCAAAAGAGGAATGGCCATCAGGGAGACAAATATAACTGTTCCCCTATCCTCTACCCTCATAAGGCCTCCTCTGGAATACTGTAACCAGCTCTGGGGTCCCCAGCACAAGGGAGAGATAGAACTTATGGAGTAGGTCCAGAGAAGGCTCTCAAAGATTATCAGAGGGCTACAGCACCTCTCTTGTAAAGAAAGGTTGAAGGAGGCCAGTTTGTTCAGCCTGGAGAAGGATCTGTGGAGAACTCACTTTCAGTGCTTAAAGGAGCTTACGAATGGGAGAGTGACTTAGATGGTCTGATAGATATAGGTCAAGAGGGAATGGTTTTAAACTAAAAAGAGGGGAGATTGAGATTGGATACTTCCCTTCCAACCCAAGCTGTTCTATGATTTTATGACTCTGTGATACTGTATCAGGCTCTTCTAGATTGTGGCTGCATTTTCCTTCCTTTGTGATTAAAGTACACTGTTGGCACATACTCTGCTGTCTTTTCCAGCTGGATTTCTACTCATCCGGTTTGTTCCAGTCTTGATGGATGGAAGGGATTTTTCTGTTCCAGATTTTGACCTTCTTGTGGTAGAACCAATCTATTGTTCATCCAGTCTTTACATTTCTTAGGTCCCTCTGGACTGAAGCACTACTATTTGTTGTGCCAAACACTCTGTCTGATATAGAATGATCCACAAATTTTCTGTGGATGAGTTCTCTTGTGTTACCCACATCAAAGATTAAGGTGTTGAACAATATACACCTCACTATACAAGGCTGAGTAGGTGTTCCAGCTGGATGTCACGTTACTTCCTTAAGATTCTTGTCTATCTGACAACCTGTATACCCAGTCTATCTTATCTCAGCTTCTGAATGGGAATGCTGTGGAAGGCAGGATCAAAAGTCTTACCAAATTAAAGCCGCATTATAACTATCACTCTCCACTCTCTCATATGGTCGGTCAGTTCATTGTAAGAAACAATCAGCCCGATCAAGCTTGATTTTCCCTTGGCAAATCCATATTGACTTTTTCTGATTGCCTTCTTGTCCTTGTCAAACTAAATTTATAGAATAAACTTTTACTTTTTGATTAAACAGTGACTCAAAAAGACATTTTCTGATGACCATATCAGCTTTCAGTTTGTGAGAGATGAGAGTAGAACCCATTTTCCAATGAAAAATTGCTGCACTGTATCAGGTGTTCCCAGAGATAAGAGCATTTCTACAGTTACTTGGAAGCCAGCCATGAAGACTGACTACTGAACTTTGCAACTGATCTTTGAACTGTGTGAAAACACCTTACGTTCATAATGTAGCAAAGTGTGTGCTAGTCACAGCAGTCAGATCACAATACTCTTAAAATAAAAAAAGTGGTTGGAGTCAGCTGCAGAGACACATTACCAAAGCTATATCTTGCATGAATGCTGCAGTACAGCCTGATGCATGGGCCACTGGTCAACTCCTTGAATCATTTTCTTTGTTAATTCATTTATTATGGCTTTAAAATAAGTAAATCATTTTAATGCACCGTTCTATGTGCTACAGCCACAGCTATATATTTAGTGGTTGTCTAGTTGTCTAAAATCAGCTGGTTAAACCAGGCAGTCTACAGTTGTTATTAAACTGAAACAAATGTGAACAGGAAATTATTTTACAATACCACCATCTTGCAGGTTTCAGGTAAATACACAGCATTAGAGGAAAAAGAACATGATGCAGAACATGCTGTGCTTTATAATATGGCATTCGTGATGGCATATCAGCCACTATTTTCTCTAACATTAGTAAGAACATTTTCAGAATAGCAGGAATACAGCTCTCAATGCTGTTGAATAATTCAGGTTTCTGATTCATGCAAATCTTTGTAGAATTTGACATAGACTGTCTTATCAGAAAATGGTAAATCAGAAAGTTATTTCTTAAATTAGTCACAAAGTCAAGCAAGAAACAAGGCAAAAAGTATCCTTTCCACTGATTCTAACCTGAGAGTTACAAAATATGTATATCTTTCCAGACCTTTCTGGTTATAAATAGCTTCTTCTGAAGATGCTGAGAAAATACTTTTCTCATTTTAATTTATTCATACAGTTCAGCCTTAAGACTAGTTCCACAATTATGAAAGCTACTGGGAATTTAAAAAGCAGGCGGATCTTTTTCCTTTCCTCACCTATATGATGAAAGCAGAAAAAGATAAGGCAAGCTGGTTTGAAAAAACTGAGTGGGAATAATGACAGTTTCAGTTCCCTAAATATACTTAATAATTTATTTTCATCACATCAATTCAAAATATGAACTATTAGGTACCTGTGTTATGCTGCACAGATTGTTTAAAATTGTCTTTCCAATGATTAATTAATTCACTTAATGCTTCTTTTAAAAAAAAGAAAAAAGAAAAATTCCACCTCATTTACAGTGTTTCTGTAATTTCTACAGAAATAGACATAAGCAAAGAAAAGTTAAGTACTTCATCAGGAAAGCAGAGAAGTAGAACATATAAAAGCAGGTAAAATTCATGTTAAATTGTGGAGTTGCTTTGACAAACATTACAGATCCTTTTCAGTAGTATAAATTTTCATATTAACTGTGAAGTCCATATTATCTGTAAACAATCTGTACGATAATTTTTCCAGCTAATGAGAATCAGTTTTCCTTTGTAAAAGAAACCAAAAATTACTCATGAAAAACAAGATAATAATGTTCATTAAAGCAAGATTTCCTGCTTACTGATTTAAATCATGATTAAAATGATGTAAATTCTTCCACTCTGGTTCTTTCGCTGTAAGATTTTGTTCCTGCCATTAGAATTATGCAGAGAAATATATACTGAATACATGTCATGTCTTACTTTTGCAAGGCTTTCTGAAGACCCCCAAAAATCCTAATATATTTCAGATTTAAAATGGCTGATTATAGTTGTAACCAAGGGAAAACACAGATAGAGAAAATGCTTTGTCTCCTGTGATTCCATGATTCTGTGATTATGGACTCAGCACACGCTGAAGAAGTAAGAAAAAGATCAACATCATGCAGCAGCACAGTTGTGTTACCAGATCTTGCCCTTTTGCCTCATTGTGCAATAACAGAATTTCATGGAATTTCATCATTTCTTGAACACCTTTTTTTTTTTCTTTTTTCTTCTGTTATTTGTTTCAGTCAAATCCCTTGCTGTTAGACTGTTAGATTTTGGCTGACAGCTCAATCTAGCTCTTTAAAAGAAGTCTTGCTTCATCGTTGCGTTACAGATATTCTCAAAAATTCCATCCTACTCTCTGGGAAATTCTAATGTTACTTTTATTTACTCTGGTAAGCAGCCTACTGAACTTTCCCATTTGCAAGGTGACCAGATCCCATCAAAACATCATCAAAACAGCTAATGACTGCATTTATTAGAATTAAACTCCCCTTGGATGTGATTTTCATTACAGATGGCGAGCTAGGTCTTTGCTTTCCCTCTGGGTAAATACAGTGTCCTGACTTCCTCTAAGCAAGAAGTAACAGATGCATTTTTTTGTCTTGCATAGCAACTTACAGCAGAATGTGAATGGAATAAGCCAACTACAGGTATATATATATATATAGAGAGAAAGAAATATATCTAATATATATTATTATTATATATCTATTGTATTATATATATTATATAAATATTTATATATTATATATCTATTATATTTATAATAAATATATTTAACAGGTGGCTTCTGCAGAGGCTTCAGCATTGAGGCTACAGGCCTCCCTAGGAATTAGTAATGTTAGACACACAATGTGTGGAGCTGGATGTGTTTCAGGTACCAGCAATTACTGAGATGTCTGACTTAAGGAGAAGACATTTTCTGAGGAATGACAAAGAAAGGAAGTGGAGCAAACAGGATAGGCTTCAGTGTGAGCAGAGACATTTGGAGGCACAGAAAACTCCAGAATAGCTCTGGGAAACACAGGCTCAGCTCTTTGCAACTCCAGCCCAATCCCAGAGAAATCCCTCCAAAATACTTATTGCAAAGGTGTCAGACAATGGGGCATAAGACCCTATCCGCCTTCTACTTCCATTTCAGAGTGTGGTGAAAATACCCATGGGCGTTTGACTTGTCAGAGGTGGTTTACTTTCCCTGGCATTGATTAAGTAACTGTGTTGGAGTATACATTTAGTTTCTCAGAGTAAATTTACTGTAGGCTATTATTAACTGTGTGCTATTTGGGTACTTTGCCTTTAGCTAGCTATTTCTTCACTGGGCTAGAGATCCATTAAAAATCTTCAGTGTAGTTAAGGCAAGGTGTTAACCCGTAACATTTACTTTATACATGCCAGTCTGCAGTGGCTGATGTTTAGCTGAGCAGAAGGAAAGCGCCGCTCTTTTAACCTGAAGCTGTGAAACTGTGTTATAAGCAATGAGAACAATTGGTCTTGCAATTTCTCTGATTTTAATGTCCACCCCTACATTTTGCCTAACCTCTCAGTTTGGCACTTATTTACATCTACTTCATATATGGATTTTAAAATGTTTAAATAATATTTATTTACGTATATTCTCATGTAACTCCTGCGTAGACCAAGTAAAGAACCATAAAACATTTTTAAATTTTCTTACACGTGCTCAAGATCATGGTGGAAATTCTGTGTCATAGACAGTTTCGGATATTTTTGCATTTGATTTTTTTCTCCTGAGTCAAATCTTACAAACTGAAAAGGAACGGAAGTACTAATTTAAACTTCAAACTTTGGTTGCATTAAAAACTCTGATTCCTCCGCCCCCAACAAAATCTACATAGCTGTATGTAGACTTCAATAATTTGCTTGCAAAATACATCAAATAAGTTCAGGAATCTATTTGCCTCTTTTATTTATTGCACAGAGAACTAGATAGATAGAATTTTCATTATGTGCTTAATTTCCCACTGTGTCATGTCTCTTTGGCATCTGATTAGTCGGAGCATTTTGAATGTACATTGTCCTTACCCATGGATGTTCATTATCATTATGTTTAGTGTTTGATTGTGTGGCCATTGCACGTGCAGTAGTCCCTTACTGCAACAAAAAATGCTGCTCTACAGCACATTATTCTAGGTAACTCCAACTGAGAAAATAGTACAAGCAGTCCCTAAAGCATACTGAGATAACTCCAGCTATCCGTAACATTACATTAAATTAACATTTAAATGCAGAGTGGATATTTAGGTGGACAAGCTGATGAACAAGTTATTTAATTTCACTGAATTTGTAAATTAAGTGGAGAAATGTAACTATGGCATTACAGTCTCAACTACAAAATGTTTTTTGACATGATTTTTCTTTTTACAAGGGTTGAAATCATAAATCCCTGTATCCAGTACAAAGCATGATATAAAACATAAGAAAAACACACTTATTTCACAGAATTACTAAACAATTTATTTGTAAATGTCAGTGCTGTAATATATTAACAATCAAAATGGAAAAGTGGACAATTGCTTTGTATTGCAACATAACAGATTTTATGTAGTCTGAAAGAAACACAACATTTTTTTTCTCCATGCAAAAACAGTTGATAAGACAACATATCCACTAATGTTACAAGTTTTATCTTAGTCTTTTGTTTGATTTTATTTGATTTCTCTTTTTCAGTTTTCTGGAGAAATTTTCTAGATTAGCAAACTTGGCAGAGAGGTAAAACTTTGGCAAATTTGTCTCAAATTTCATCTGGAAATTTACTCTTATGTTACATTTTATCCTACAGGTCTTCACTTTTTGTAATAAGCAATTCTACTCTCAAATGCTTTGTTTTTAATTTACAAAATTGAAAAGATCTGGTTATTTCAGCATAATATCCATATAGATAACACTGAAAAAGAATGAAAGCAAATCCGTATGTCAAAATAATTCACTTATTCCAAAGTTAAAGAATGTCAATAATGCTTATTAAGATTTTTTTTTGTTATGCCTCCAGTTAAAAATAAGAGTTTAAAGTGGATGTTGAGTATAGTCATTTTTTAATAAATAAAACATTGTATTTTACTTATTATTTATTTAGGCATCTACCTATCTGTATCTATCAGCTGTATATTTGTCGGATGCTGTTAATCAGGTAATATTATTAATCAGTTGTTCAGGCATAGAAATATAGCTGACTCTGACATGAAGACTAGGTTCTCATTCGTGTTTATTTTAATGTGGAAAAAAATCATATTAAAACATAATAGAATTGAAGAGATTATTTCATGCTTATTTTTTGTCAAACATAAAATGAATTTAATTTAGTCTCATTTTCAGCCATTTTATTTCTGTGATCAATTATGACTATCAGCAGGTATATGTAGGCAAAATCAGAGTTTATGAAATTCAGATACTAATTTTTAATTCAAACAATACCACATGGCGTATGTGGGCAATGTATCCATTTATGTACAGAGAGAGAGAGCAAGAAGGCTAGTCTAATTTTTTTGTATACAGGTATTAACATTTTGTAAGAGATTTATCACGTGACATCTTGGGTATATTCTTACTCTGAACATCATATACCAAGAGTTATGAAAGCAATTGACTAATTTACAGTGCACTAATTCTTTAGCTCCAGGAATTAAAAGACATCCTTTCTGAAATAGACAGAGTTGACAATCCAGCTAAGAATTGAAACTTTGTTAACCAGCTGCAGACTTGTTGTGGGGAAACAGGTGCTAATGTTTGTAAAAATTTTGTCCTCCTTGGGCTTTCTATAAATGTGGTTAGTTATGAAACAGGGTAATATAAATTTAGTCATGAAGTAGTCATGTGAAACTACTGAAACATAATGAACAAGCAACCAGGACAGTCCCCATATTATGTGCCTCTTAAAAATAATCATCTTAAGAGTATGTGATCAAAGTAGTCCATGGGCGTTAGCACAGCACCTATTTGACAGAAAATTACTCCTTTTCTACACTGTTTACCCTCTCATTTATCTGTTCCTTGTCCCCTCAAAAGAGCATTTGTTTTGTTTAAATTTAACAGACAACAATAAGTAGTGCTGTGAGAACATCTACTGACAGCCCCTATTTAGCTGCACCTAGGCTATCAACACTGCTGCCAACAATCTGGCATCAGTCCATCTCATAGGTCTTGATAAGCCTGCCCAGAGGTAGAGTGGAAAAGAGGACGTGACAATAAGCTTGATAGATGACTGACATCCTGAGTGACAGCAAAGAGACTGGGAGGCCAGGAAACACAAGGGAAACAGCAGACTGCAATTACTCCTATGTAGTTTGAATGGATGGCCTATCAGATTATGAAGCTGAGGCTGAAAACAACAAACAACTGCTTTGCAGAGGAGTTAGATGGGGAACATCATCAGGCAAAGCAACACCTCAGTTGGTCCTGAGCAGCATGCAAAACCAAGTTTATGTGACTGCACGACATCACAATGATAATAGGATTCTTGCACTTGATGTCCATTGCAGAATCTACAAAGGCAAAAAAATCTTACATTTTTTTCAAAGTGACAGTTACATAAAAATGAGATTTGTTAGGACAAAATAGGAAGAAAAATCTTTGCGAGATAAAAATTAAAAACTCCATAATGAAGGTGCAATGCAACCACAAATACAAAACAAAACAATAGAAAATTTTGCATGCCTGAATGGCAAATAGATTTAATAATCCAATAATGGATTAAAAAAAAAAAAAGAATTGTGATTACTCGAGTTCAGGATGAGAACATAAGACAGGTTGTAAATGAAGTTGAGAAACAATAGGCAAAACTAGCAATGGGCATTGGCTGGTAGATGACGTTACAGAACATATAGGAAAAGTGGACTACACTGAACAATAACCAACTGCTAGGACTAGGTTGTATTCACCCACTGGGTTTGATAGGGGCACAAGTATTTGCCAGACATGTAAGTGTAGTATCTTGATTAAAACTGCCTGTGTACTGAAGGACTGAACAGTAGTTAATGTTCTGCAAACTTTAAGATTCTAGCAGAGAGCTGGTGAGCTATAGACCTAAACAGCATTACTTATAGGGGACAAATGATAAAAATATATCTAAAGAGTAAAATTGCTGCGTGAATGTATCCAACAAATTGAGGAAGAATCAACAGAACTCTGTAAAAGGAAGCCACACCTCACACTGCTACTGGGATTCACTGAGGGAATCCACTCCATTCAGCTTTGTGTACTGTGTTCAGTTCTGGGCCCCCCAGTACAGGAGACACATGGACATATGAGGAAGATTTCAACAGAGGGCTACAAAGATCATCATCTTTGGATGAAGGAACCTGAGTGTGTCTCCTGTGAGGAGAGGCTGAGAGATATGGGGTTGTTCAGCCTGGAACAAATAAGGTTTGGGGGGAACCTCATCAATGTTTATCAGTGCCTTAAGGGAAGGTGCAAAGAGGATGGAGCCAGGCCCTGTTCAGCAACAGCCGGGCCAGGACAAGACACTGTGGGCACAAACATGGACACAGGAGGTTTCCTTTGAGCACCAGGAAGCACTTCTGTGCTGTGTGGGTAATGGAGCACTGGCACAGGCCGCCCAGAGAGGTTGTGGGGATCTCCAACAGCCTCCTGGATATGGTCCTGGTCACCGTGCTCTGAGTGTCCCTGGTGGAGCAGGGGAAGGGCTGTATGGACCCTGAGCTTCCCACCAACCTCCACCATTCTGTGAATCAAGGATCACAGCAATATGGAAGTTCTGGAAGCAACCTGTCATTACAAACAATGTGGGATTGCACACATTTAAAAGGTAGAAAAAGAAAGGTTGGTTTATGTGCTCAATTTTCAGACCTACAGAACAAATGTTTGAAAGACCTCCTTCATACAGCACGAACTTCAGCTTGTAGCACTTCAACACAATATCATGCAGAAAAAAACTTTCCATGAATTTAAAAAGGAATTCAAAAAATCTTTAATAATTAGGAGTACTAGCTATTTAAATTAAGTCCCTTGTTTTTGAAATGTAAATAATAAGAAAAGTGTTCAGTTTTCAAAAATTCTTGTCTTCACATGGATAGGACTTTCTACATCCTTTGGGGAGGCGGCATAGTTCAGGGAAATGAAGTATACGAGTATCAGTTGTTTACATAGTGCTTAGAAGATTTTAAGTGCTCAGAAGAAGAAAAAAAAAACCCACAAAAGCTGAGCTCCATATGATCTTTTTATTAATAACTATGAATTCTTTATATCTTTTAAATCAGTTTTCACCTTTATTGAGATATAATTCAGGGAAATTCAGATATAATTAGAGGAACATCTTCCCTGAGCCATCAAAATCACCGATTAAATTTTTGCATCTCTGTGAAGTCAGGAGTAGCACCTCAACTTTCTGAAAGATCATTTTTTTTCTTGAGAATTCATACTCAACCAATTTTTTTATTGCTGATATTCCATGATCTTCAAAGGAAGCTGCAGAGGATAAGTAATAACTTACAAAAAATCAAAGGAAAGTTTCAGAGAATCAGCGAGCTGTAGTGAAGCAGAATCAATCCTGATCTGTCTGAATGCAGTTCTGCTTTCTCACTGTACGCACTGAAGTATGTAGGTGTCAGGCTCAAGCTCAGTGAAAGAACTAGGAGTCACTCACTGTTTTGAATTGTAGGATGGATGCCGCCCAAGTAAGATTGCTAACCAGCTCATGGTCTTCTTAGAGAAAATGATTTAGGAAGCACAGGCTGCTCTCATAGTTTAATGACACTGTACATGCCATGCTCATGATGATGTGGTCAAACTCCAGGAATTTCCACAGCCTGTCTTTGCACATAACAAGGAGATACGTCCTTGCCTTCCGTCAGCACTTACAGATTATGGAGATCTACGGGGAAATGAACAAATCTGTTTGTGCATTTCTGATGACTCTATCAGCCTACAAAGGATGCTACTTCTGTCTTCCTAGAGCTTGCCATGGAGGAGAGACATACAACCAAAGGAAAAGAACGTGGAATTTATGAGGGATATCAAACAGCCTGAAATTTGAGGGATCAAGTAATAGACTGTATTTGAGAACTGAAACAGTTTAGCCAGTCCTTTTGTAATCCGTCAAGATGAAAGATTAACAGCACTCCACTGTAAAGTTAAAAGGATGCAAAAAATGGCTTTCTCACTGTTTTTCTAGTGAGATTAAATTTAGTGCAAGAACAACAGAAGCATGACATCCAATATACTGAGAACAATGAACTTCATGCTTTCTCATTTGTTCAAGTGCCTAAATCAGTTCCATCAATACTTGAAATGAAAGAAATATCCTGAATCTTAAATAGGTTTTCTCCTCAATTTCATGTCCCAGAAATACAGATCCAAAGAAAAAAAATGGATTATATTTAAATTGATGAATATTGAAAAATGTCTAAAGCCCCTGAACTGTTTGCACGGAGTCAATATCATTGAGGCAAAGAAGCACATAGAAGATTTATGTGGCTTTAATAGGAAATTAAACCAAAATTGATTCAACAAATTACCACACGTAAGAACAAGCTGAATAACTTAAAAAATCAATATGAATAATTTGAGTAATTGGAGAGTACAGAAGAAAATTGTTGCATAGGTTAATGTTTATTGCACATCTGTTTAGCGGCTATCTTGAAGTAACAATTGCTGATTTAAAATATGAATATCAGATAATTTTAAGGTATACGAGATAAGGGAAGTTAAGAAACAGAGGTAGATAATTGCCATCTTGCTAGCAGTCTGAAAAATGCATTATACAGTGCTAATATCAGGAATAAATTTTTGCAGAACAATGCCTGCAAAATTTATGTCCCTTACTACTTTTCATGCTGTTTCTGTGCAATAAAAGGACCTTTGTAAATAAGACCTTTAAATTTCCCAGAACATCACCCTCAAAATGTAAGTTTATCTGAATTTTTTATCTATTGGACTCAGAGCAAGTACTAGCATCATTTAGTAGAAAAGATGTACAAACATAAATTTAAACAATGAATGCACTCACTTGTTGGATTTTTTTCAAAAAAAAAAGAATTTATTTGTGGATATTGTGGATTGTAGGATAAAACAACAACAACAGAATGAGACTCATTTAATATAAATATTCCTTTATTTCTACAGGCGGTGAAAATATATCTGTCATACTTAGGAAAACATTTAATTGTAGATTATTTGGGGTTTTAGAAAAGATATAAAAACTATGGTTCACTATTGCAAAGTGGTATTTGGGTCCCAACTTCATATTGGCAAATGATTTATATTTCTGATTTCTATTTTTAATATTAATTCCTTAGGATTCCACTTAGAAAGAAGTGCTGTAGCACACGCTCACAGAAACTTGGAAATGTATATATATTTTTACTTCTGTACTCAAACAGCTAATTCAGTGAGGGGTTTCTTGTTTGTTTTTGTTTGTTTGTTTTGTATCTCACTACATAACATATTAAAGTTTAAATCCTCTCTTCTGTCCACCAAACAGAGAGAGGAGAAAATCAAATTGAATAATCATTTACAGTTTTGTATTATTCTGTGGAGGCAACAGCATGGATTTTTTATGAGCTTAATTTTAGGAAAGAGCAAAGACAAACAGTTAGGAAGGTTGTAGCATAGGACACTCCCCAAATGCAAGGTGGAGTATGGTGAAAACGATCCATTACAAAGAGCTATAGGTGGGCTACAGTAGTTACTTCATTTAATTAAAACTGTGAAAGCCAAGAAAACAACAAGCCTGGGGACTTGACTACAGTTTTTGGAAAATAATAGAAACAATAACATAGTCTAAACACCCAACATAAAAAAAAAGCTTCAGATCTGAGCAGGGATGTACTAATGTGGATTTTGAAATCTGTGTGGAATGTGATTATATTCTATGCAGATACAGCAGTCCGCACTGGCACATCTGTTCATGTACCACTAGGCAGTAATTTATTAATGAACACTCATTACAAATTCCTGAAGGGGAAAAAAGATGTATCACAGTTGTGCTTGAATACTTTAATTATCTTTCCGATTTAGTGAAAAATGTCTATCTGTACTTCATTAAGGCACTTGTTTCTGTACTTAAGAGCATCATCATAGTCAACAAAAATTAGAACACAACACAGAAAGGAAGAAAAAGCTGAATTAGGTCTTGCCAATCTTGCCTGTTGATTTCAAAGTAAGGCCACTCACCCCTGCAATGTCTCAAGCTGAGGAGAAGTGAAGAAAAGCTGTAGCAAGGGTGCAGCTGTGGGGGCATCCCCACTTCCACTGGCAGACAGAAAAGTGAGGGAGAGCAGTCATAAATATCATCTGGCACAGAGATACTATGGAAAATGATGTACTGGGCAAGAAGCAGTGTGCTGAGGAGTTCATTTTCAGTCATCATAAACATTTTAAAAAAAGGAATCAAAAAAGTCAAAAGATAGATGGTTAAATTCAAGTTTAACTTGTTTGCTTGTTTTATGACATCTATTTTAAAAGAAACTGTGTGAAAAGCTGCTTTTGACAGAAGATGCTTAGGCATAAAATTTATTCTCACGGAAGAATATTTCTACACACTTTTTTTTTTTCCTAAAGAGTGTACAGAGACTAAGGCATTTATAACACAAGAGGTCAGTCACTTCAGGTGTGAGGTGTTACAGCTATTTCTCTGAATACCCATCCCCTACCTGGAAGGTTTCCTTTTTCATAGAAACATGGCTCAGTTTGGGATCCATTCTTCAAGATGAAAACATATTCATCTTTAATAACATTTATCTCCCTGAATGCTCTTTCATTTTGACCTTTTCTCTCTGCATCTTGTCTAATTTCCACTGCTTTTTCCTTTCAGGTCTACCATGCAGGCAAAGGAAAATAAATGCTGTGAAGAGGTGGATATAGTCTTTTTTATTTTTTTTTTAACTGGACCTCTTAGATGTCATCATAAAAAAGCTATACAGTCTGTTAGGAAAACATGGCTTTCCAGACACGTGAGAGAAAAAAATAAGAGTAAGGAGTACCACAAACAAGATTGAAATGTACCACATGCCTTTTTAAATTAACCACCACAAAGTGCCACTTGAGCAGCTTTATAAAATATTGTATTTTACTTCTTTTTTTTGTAGAATATACAAGGTACACTTCAGCTGTAAATGAATTTCATTGCTTTTATTCTATCTCATTATTATTTTATTGCCGGTTTCTTTGTGGACATAAATAGCCTTGAAGGTAGTAATGTACCTAAGTTTGCTGCTAATGCTAAATTAGGCTAGACCAGTAAAATAGAGAGACCCAACCGTTCAAAAATTATCGGATGGATTAGGCTTGGAGGCTGATAAAGTGTCTCATTCAGCTTAGCATGGAGACACGTAAGATAATGAAACAAAAAAGGTCCTCAGAACAATCCTAGTTTGTATGGACTAAAATAATACAAGTTTCAGGACTTGGAATGGACACTTTAGAAGAGATTGATGGTAATTAAGACTGTACTTTTGCAGTTTCACATGCTTGCTTTCTGGTCTCCATAGTTCTTCTGAAAACACAGGAAGAACATGGGTCAAAGTCATGTCCCACCTACAACATTAAAGCTAGGTATAAACAGAAAACTGAGTTTCAGAAAACTGGAACTGAGGAGCTTAAGTATCTATTTTGTTTTTTTTTACCAGTTCAAGCAATTTCTGGATTTGTTTGAAACTGCACAACCTCTTCCAGCAGCACCAAGTGATTGATTTGCTCTCAAACCTCCACAAAGGACTTGATTTTACGAAGATGATTAAATAGCTTGATCTAGCAAAAGGTTGGAATATTTCTGGTGTGCTCACCATAATTTCTAAGTAACTCCTGAATCTGCAATCTTCATATTTGCTGGTGAGCTAGAAGAAAGCCACTGCACTCAGCAGTTGTATTGTTTGTATGATAACTTTTAGAGTCCTCTGTTGAACCAAGTCTAACTTTGCTATGCACTAGATAATCATCTGTGTCAACTCCAGTTAACCTATTAAAGAATATTTGATTTATGTGAGTACCTTCCAATGACAAAGAAAGTCTGAAGACCTCTTGACAAACATGAAGATAACTCATCCTCGTGACAAACACTGCTGCTACGCAGCCAGTGTTCCATGTCCTAGGACAAAGTGACACAGGCCAGCTACCACAATTTAAGGCAGGTCTTACAGCCTCCTCCTGCTCCCGTGCTCTGCGTCTCTTCCCTGGCCCTCACAAAGGCTCTTGTCCCTCTCCCAGGCTGCCTCAGCTCACTGGCCCTGCTGCAAAGGGCCCAGCTCTCCATTAATCCATTTGCTGGAGTTTTGGACAACAAGGCTGGCCTGTCAGGGGCAAGGGGGAAAGAAACCACCCCTCTCAGCTCCCTCCACAGGCACCCAGCCTACACCTTGCATTGTCTGCCGGCAACTTTGCTCTTCTAGACAGACAAACAAACCTTTGCTCACTCATGGAGCCAATCGTCAGTGTTTTGTTGGCCTGCTTACAAGTCATTATTTGAAGTGTTGAGTCAGACAAAAAAGTTGATCCATTTCTGCTAATCCGTGAAAGAAAAGCTCAGTCTGTCCTTCTTCTCTCTGAGTTGCTCATCTGCTTTGGTATCATCTAACTCAGATATTTTTAAATATGAGAAATGTTCCTTGTCAGCAGGTACTCCTTAATTTAAATGGCAGGGTAGCAGAAATTTAAACGAATAGAAATACAATCTTATCTTCATTAAAACAATACTGTCTGGTCTTTCTGCTGCTTGGAGGACTAGCCTTAAAGGGCAGAAGAATAAAAGCCTTCTGTTTTACAAGCAGGCTGAAACTGAAAAATATTAGATGTGGTTGATTCTTTCAGATGATCTGACTTCAACCATCCTGTATTTAAGTTAATTAAAAAAAAAAAGTCTTCTTATTTGCTACTCCTGATGTTAATGGAAGGCATTTTAAATATTTTGGTTTACGTAAAGGCAGTGAAATGTGGTAAAAATAGTCAGGGAAGAAAACGAATCATTCTTTGGAGTAATAAAGCTGTAAAAATAAATCTTTTTCCAAAGAATAAAAGCTAAAAATATATATATTCCCAAAGAGAATAACATTATCCTTATGTTACCAGATGCACGTAACCAGGATGCTCCAGTCTTCATACCATCCCATGGGAATTTGCATTTGTTTGGCCAAGATCGAAAGATTTTCATTTCAATGAAAGATCCCTCACAGCTGTAAAACATGTCAAATAGTACAGACAACATAAGACTTTTAAAAAATTAGAAGTATCTTTTGTAAAGTCCAAGCAAAGCTCATTTCCTAACATACAATACATCTGTGGCACATTCAAATTCTTACAAATTTGTCATTTAATTTTAAGTATTTAACTGCTTCAGAAGTAAGTGTTAAAGACAGGTAGGAATGTACTACCATATTTTAGCTGAAGATTCCTGATGCTGGATAACAAACAGGAGTATAGTACTAGTTCTCTGACCTGATCCCGAAAGCAACTGACCCAGCACATTCACTCTAAGTAAGGGAATTGGATCAAACTCTGCTGGGCAGGAGCAGGCAAAATGTTAACTCTGCTGCTCCGTATAGAGAATTCACAAAAATTGCTTTTCACCCTCAGAGTGGACAACATTCAGGCTAACCAACCTACCTGAACCTGTTCGAGTGTTGGCTGCTGTGGAGGTGTCTGATGCTCAGGGCCAGCTCTGCTCCCTATGGGTCCCAGTAGCAGCCCTGCAGCTGGCACAAGCATGAGTGAGGACCTGAAGGAGTGACAGACCAGAATAAAAAACACAACAAGGGAGAGGCAGAAGGGGAGTTTTACAGGGTAACTCATTTCTGCTGGGCTCAAGATACATCTCAGTTTCATTATCTTTACCATGCACACTCATATTTAGTAGAAGAATATTGTAGACTGGAATGCACTCTTGTTGTGACAGCTGTTTAGAGTCATGTAAATCCAGGTGAATTCATTTTTACTGAAGATTTTGCCTGAATCCATAATTTGATTAAGTCATCTAGACTTGTTGCATAGTGACTTATCTCAAATTTTGGTAGCTGGAAGTGAAATTGAAGAATTGTCTGAAGAAATAAGACAAATAGGCAAACATATATAGAATGGATCTTCAAGTGGTGTTAGTGCACAATGCACTGAGACATTCTGTACTGGATCTTGGTTTATTGGCAGCTTTATATTTTCAGGGAAAGGTATAGAATGAGAAAGAGAAAATAACTTTACAGTTTCATTACAAATGCTGAGAGAAGGGAGACGGTTCGAAGATTAATTTTGAATACGATCAAAAACACCTAAAATAAAACAAATAAACACTTTTCTAAAGATAGTGGAAGGTTTTGTACAAAACTGGAAGAATTCAGACTAAAGAACTTTGGTGCCACTTTCCCATAAGATGAAGATAAAATAATAGTAGAAAAATACAGTTAGTAGGTACTGTGTTAGAGTACTGAAAGACAATTGACACATTTTGTCAGTAAAACTGAAATTTTAATTTCAATGAATTTTCATTTTGATGTGACTAATCTTACTCACTTTTGTCTTTCTACTTGCTTAGAAATTATTTTACCATAAAATTTAAAGAAATATTTGATACTTTTTATTTTATTTCTTTTCATAAATAAATACTGACACAAAACGCATGCTAATTTAAACCAGAAAGTAAAAGAAAATGGCATAAACATGACATGAAATTCAAATTACAAATGATAAATCGTCATTAGAGAAGAATGAACCAATTTGGATGAAATCATACTTGCAACATGGTTAGTCTCATCAGCAGTTGCAGACAAAACCTGATCTTCCTGCCCTTGTAGTGCTTGATGACATAGTCTGAGCTGCACTGCAACACTCACAAAACTGCCATAACAAAATACGGAGTCCTGCCTTTGCCATAACAGTGGCAGTGTAAGGATGGGATAGCCCAAGAAGATCTCAGTACTTCCCAGCATGGGTAATATTCTGGTCTGCACTAATTGATCCAGCTCTTCCTCATGAGCACAAGCTTTGGTCAGAGAGGAAGAGAGGTATAGAGGCATGAACAAACATAGCTGGAGCTGTGAAAGGCTCCTTGTGCTCATTTGCTGAGCCTGCTCTGTATGGAAAATGGCTCAAGCATCTGGTGCTGCTAGAAGGTGACTGGGAAGTGGCATGTGGCATGTGGTGGAGAAGATCCTACGTATTCTTTCTTATTAGTTATGTTTTATACCATTCTGCCCATCTGAAGCTAGCACACAGCACATGGTTGCTGCTCAAAGCCATGCAGATTCACAGAGGGTGGGCAGCATCTGCCATGGCTATATGTATGGATAGTGGGAGGAGAGGCTGGAAAGCAGCCCTGTGGAAAGGGATCTTGCTGCTCTGGCTGACGGCAAGTTGAACATGAGCCAGCAGAGTGCCCTGGCAGCCCAAAGGGCCAACCGTACCCTGGGGTGCGCCAGGCCCAGTACTGCCACTGGGCGGAGGGAGGGGTTGTCCGCTCTGCTCTGTGCTGTGCTGCCTCACCTCCAGCACTGGGTGTGGGCTTGGGTGTTACAGCGTAAGGAGGACATAAAACTATTAGAGAGCGTCCAAAGATGGTGACAGGTCTTGACAGCAAGACGTGTGAGGAGCAGCTGAAGTTCCTTGGTTTATTCAGCCTAGAAGAGCCTCTTAACATCTAATCTAAATTTCCCCTCTTTTAGTTTAAAACCATTTCCTCTTGCCCTGTCACCATCTACCTGTGTAAAAAGTCACTCTTCCTCCTGTTTGTAAGCTCCCTGTAATTACTGGAAGGCGGCATAACTGATATTAGGCAAACTGATAATAATATCATTCATAAAAACAATACTGAATTTTTGGTTATCTGCTTAGATACTTTTGATAGGTATTCATTTTTTATGCTACTCATAAAGAATTATTTTTAAAGGAAACATATTCAACGTGGACAATATTACAAGTATTGCAAGCAAGAATATATTTTAAAGAAAATAATAAACAAAGGTCTCCTCGTTATCATTTCATTATTTAGTGGGCAAGATGCCAGTAGCAGTTTCTCACGTTCAGCAGATCAGCAACCCAAACAACTGTATTTTTTGGTTCAGACTCATGAAATCTGACAGAGGTTTAATGCTTTTATCTGTGGAAACATATCTTATTTAGAAAGTACTGAGTGGGTCTTTCTTTTATTATCTGCTCCCTTGGTAAATGGTACTTTACGACAAGACAAAAAGGAAAACAGATGGGCAAGATAAATGCAATTCATTAAGCATAAGCTAGAAAACATACAGACATAACGCAGGTCAAAGCAGTATGCTAAGATATTATTTATCATCTTATAAAGTTACTGTATCTGGATAACATCCAAAAGTCTGTATTGCAAGACTGCCGTTTCTGTCGACCTTTTGAAGCACAGTGTAGTTTTCAGAATTCAGAAGTACAGAAGTTTAATATCAGTCTTGATTTATTCTGCTGCAGTGAAAGTACAGGAGTAGAGGATTGTGGTTAGTCTGTGAATGCAAATGTGAAATAGCCCTGTTCTAACTTCTTCTCCACAGCCTCTCCAAACCTTAAATACTAGTATTGTCTTTCATCCTGTATCACTTTTCACAGACAAGTCTTGCTCATTCAAACTCAGCCTCTTAGAATTACGTGGATGCTAATACATATCTCCTTAGAAAGCTGCTTAGATATTGAGTAAAGTGTGAACCAGGTTTGCTTTTAACAGCAGGACTTTTGTAAAGGCAAACTTATAGCCTGTTTAGGTTCATCAAGTAAGTGATGACAGGAGGAACATTGCACAACAAATGAAAAATACATAGGGTGTTTGTCAACAGCCTAAAAATCCCACCTTTTTCCTCACATCAACCAATTTCAATGTTGGTGAAAAGTGAAAAGAATGCTAAATAATCATATTCTTTTTCTCAAGTTCATTTTCCAGTGCTCCTTGAATAAAGCACTTCAGTCTAAGAAAAGCTTGTTTGCTGCCTAGGAGGTTTTACCAGCAGATATGATGAAGCCAGCATCATTCTTCTAATAGAGAGTAATCAGAGCTGGCTGTCTTTCCCAGATTAATCAGGCCCTGGCAGAAGAGGAACATAGCAAGAGATACAAGGCTTTGGACAAGAATATCTTTGTGTCTCCTAGAAGGACATACAGTACAGTAACCTGTGGATCCTCTTCTCGTTGCTTTAATGTATAGCCTAGCACTGGCAAATCTGTCAGAGAACCCGGGCAAAATTCCAAGAAATCCCTCTGTTTCCATTCTTCTTAGAGTCATTTATCTTCCTTAACCTTTCTTGCTGCTAGTAACATGTATGCCGTATTGATCAATGGAACCATCTCTCATATATTGAGAGACTGATTCTATTTGCAGAATGGTAGCATTAGGAACAGTCAGGATTTTCAGACTAAAATTTAACTAACAGCTGACTCACTGCAAAGAGTGACATGTGTCTCTGGAAGAGAGAAGGATTGCTGAAGATGGCTTATGCCTAGGACAGTCATTATTATAAAAAATATCAATCATCCTATTGCTGTATGATTGCATTTCATAGCATTTGTGAGGCCCAGAGGACACTCTAGCTCCCAGGCTGATGGTATGATAATCAATATGCTTGCTGACTTCAAGCAATCTGAGATATGCCAACATTTTGCTGTGTGTCCAAAGTAAGCTTTAAGAGGACGGTTTCAGCACGATATTGTACAATAAAAAAAAGGAATTAGTGCTTTGAAAAACTTTTACATCTGAGCGTGCCTTAGGAAGAATAAAAATACTTTATTTGAATGAGAGTTGTATGGAAAATGTTAATTAAAAGTGGAAATTTTTAACATACAAGATTCTCAGTGTATGCAGTAGCTGTTGAATTATCATAACCAAAGCATAGGCGGTCACAGAAACTGATCCGATTAGGCTGATACACAGTCTGGAGGTAAGAGCTATCATCACAAAAGACACTGGTCAAGTAGAAAAACCCAAGACAAAGGAAGGCAGGAGAGTGCTCAGCACCAAAGCTAGCTGCCAGTAATCACAGAAATTTAATACTGTAAGGCAGGTCCTGAGGTGGCTTATGAGAAAGACATGAAAGAAGCTGAAGTTGGAGATGTGCAGCAGTCACAACTGGTCATCTGGGAGGCCAAGTGAAGCCCCAGGAAAGGAGCTGCTGCATTTGTGGTCCTGATGCATAGTGGCATGCTGAGTAATATAGCAGCAGTAGAACTCAAGTAGAAACGTATCAGTTCTTAGGCTTGATGGCCAGCCTTTAGTTCTTAGACAGTTTGGTCAGGTTATCAAGACATTGGAGACTGGCTTCTGCCAGGCTGCTGTCTGCTTTTTAATAGTCCAAGAAGAGCATAATTGCAACTGACTGTAAGTTTATTCATAGCACTTCTTATTGTCTGCCAGAGCTGGATTATAAGTATACTCCTAGGAAGACTGAAAATCTGATGAAGGGCTTTACATAACATGGACAGGAGTAATTTATTTCTCTTTTGTCAAGTGGCTGCTGCATTGTCAGCCTGCTGATATTTTGATCAATCGTGCACTCCTGACATTTAAGTTTGTTGTTCTAAAAGATGCAAGATCTCCTTGAGCACTCAGGATTTGTCTTTCCAACCCAGTTTGACAGTATAAGAGAAGATAACTACTCAGCAAACATCTTCACAAAATATATCTTATTTACAACTCTTACCAAGGACCATGCTAAAATGAAAATAAATGTCCAAGTTCAAACAAGAACACATACATCTATCTTTTTGAGAAGAGGGTGAAAAAAGGGTTTTGAAGAAAATAAGCTGTCTATATTCATGAAGCAGACAATTCTCCATCATAGGTACTCAAATTCCCTTTTTCCTTTATCTAGAGACATTTCCAATCATTTAACTCTTCCTCTCAACATCATTTGCATTGACATCTTTAACATTCTCTCCCACAAGCACCTTTTTAAGGACATCTCTCTGTCCAGATCAGATAATTGTCCGTTTCTGCTAATAGGGAGGTAGCAGGATTCCAATTTATCTTGTCAGAATACCTAAAAAACAGTAACTCAGCAGGAATATCACTGTAGAAATGCAACGTAACTGTGACATTTAGTCCTACAGAGCAAAAACATGTCCAGACTAACGGAAATGCAGAAAAACCCACATAAGAGTCATAAAGTATTAACTTAAAAAGACCACTGATAATCTCATTTATCCAAACTTCATTTTTCAAACTGGAGATGTTCCCTAAAATATTTCCTTTTCACTACATTTGCTATTATCAATATAAAAGCTATTCTAAATGGTATTTTAACATATAGCTTTCTGATTGCCAAGTAATTATGCATCATTTTGCTGACTGCATCTTTGCTAACACTTATGAACACATATGTGCATATTTCTAGATAAATGACAAGTTCTTTCTCTGACAGAAGAATAATCTTGTTTTACAAGCCTGAAAATACAACTATTTCTGAATTTTTTTTTAATCGAAAAATAGTGTTTCAGTCAAATAATATATGCTTACTGCAAGTGTTGAATAAGTTCCTTCTGCTTTATTTGTCTAGATTTTAAATCACATTAAAGCCCTCCAGCTCATTTCCATCTAAAAAAAAAAATCAAAAAGAGAAGGTGATGGAAACTACTATCTTCTATACAAAGAATGCACACAGTCATTTGTCAGAACTTGGGAATAATAAAGAAAAATTGGAAACTGCTGTGGTCACAGCTGTATTCAATCTGCAGGCAAATCTGGCTCAAAGGTTTACTCTCATTTTTTTTTTCTCTCTCTCTGAGGAAATACAAATATTTTGGTGGCTGTTTATTCATTTGGGTACTAGATAAAGCTAAAGGCAGCAAGAGGCTCTGTACGGACTTGTACATGCTACCTAAAGAAGTGTTCTGAGCTGTGCTTGTTGTTCAGTTATAACTTGCTGATTTATTAATTAAAGAGCTGAAGAGCTTGTTTCTTTCACAAAATTGAAGATTATTACTCGATGTACCCAGATCTCTTAAGATTTTACCTAGTCCCTGCCAGTAGGCAGCAGTAATCCAATTTGAAAATTTTGTTTTTATTGACACATCACTCCAAAAACAGTGGCAGAAGAAAAGTGTTCCTGCAATTTGTCAGATTTGTCTCTTCTTATTTGTCTCTTCTGAATAGCTTCAGAACACTTTCACAAACATGGCCTAGGGACAAGCTTAGGAACTGGTCTTTCAGCTGCAAGATAGAAAGAGAAATGTTCAGTTTTTATTTCTTCTATCAGAATTTGATCTTTTTAAAATGTGTTTTGAATATTTAATTGCATTCCAGAACTCAAGTTCTTTAAAATAGGTTATGTAGGTTCCCTCAATTTAATTAAGTTCTATACTTTCTGGATAGCTATTTAGTTGCTTTTGAAACTGTGTAAATGCTATGCGATCAGAACTGTTCTGTTGTCCAATGTGATACTCAGCTTCCCTCAAATTGTTTTGGAAGCTTTTCAGTGAGTTCTGTTTCATTCAAAGAAATACTAATACTCTAGAAATATATTGCTATGTTCAACAATTATGATGGCTTGAATTCAAAATTCACATTGTTTCCTGGAAAAGCTGTCCCAAAAGGCATAAGCTGTGTAGTGAGTATCTCAGCTCTGCTGTGGCAGGATGCATCAGAAAAACAGAATTATCAATAGCTTTTCATTAGTCATCATCTTACCCTTTAGCCCTTCTTTGTTTGCCAGTTAAAGTGCCTTACAGTTAAAAGCGTAGTTAGATATTCAGCTTAAACCAATATAAATCTTTGTTCTCTTTCTTATGCCGGCACAAGCATTCCTACAGTCAAAAGGACAGTCAGATTGAGAACCCATCTGCCTGAAAACAAATTAATATTTGTTTCATTAGGTATAAGCTTCCTTCATTGCTTAATTGCATCGTCTGTGTACCATCACAATTTCTAGCGCCTCGGCACAGAACAGGTGATGAGAATTCAGAAATAGGATAAACAGAAAGATTGACTCTGTTAACATCTGCGCAGACTTAGGCAGACTTAGAATGTAACACAAGAGGCCTGTCGTCCTTTGCTGTGTGAACTATATCCAGGAAACTATAACTAATTACCATCCTTCTGCAATTAAGCAGAGGTGGAAAGGCTAGCCCTTAAATATCAGTTAACATACTGGCTATCATTATCACCCATAAAAATTAAATGCAAAAAACAAAGGAAGGATGTGCCTTAAAAAGCAGGGAAAGGGAATTGATCTGTCAAGAAACATAGCATGTAGCCAAGGTTTGCTGCCTCAGCTTAAATGTGAAAGCAATTCTGGAATAAGGCCATATTTTCTCAACTAATAAACATATTTTTTAAAGCAGAATCCCTAACGAATTTCTCTGATGACAGTACAAAGACAGGCTTTTCCTGATAGGTGATAAGGACTTCAAAACTGGAGGCACATTACTAGTTGCAGATTCACCACTTTCCTGCTTCCTGGATTAAAAAAAAGATTCAGCAAATGCTATCAAAGTAAACAAAACAAATAGATATATATTTAAACAAAAACAATGGGAGATTACAGCTATATTATTCAACAGCAGATAGCGGCAGATTACTTATAGTTTCTTACAATAGAAATTAACATCATTTAATTTTCTAAAAAGAAAAGAATCTTCAAGTATTTACCCTTCTAGTTTAGCGCTGATGCAGCTGAAGCAACATATTAAATCCACTTTAAATCCTAATGAAGGTCTTGATTTCAAACTAAAAACCAAAATTCCAAGATTACCTCTACACAGTATGCTACGAAGTACTCAAACCGATAAGTGAACGGTCTGCTGCATCATTTACCCCTAATAAAACATTATAAGAAGAGAAAAATATTTTAATGATTTATATTGCTGTTAAATTATGTACCACACACTTCCAAACAATTACAGCAAATAATGTATCCATTTTTCTTGGCATCAGTGAATTTCATCAGTGGCAAAGAGAAAGGTGTCCATAGTCTGTAAGGCATATAAACTGCAAAGCAAATACAACAGAATGGTCACAGTCCATAGTCCACAGTCCTGTTGCAACCAGAAACACAAAAATTCTGCATGGGACTCCATGACTCAGACGTAGTGTTATAGCCATAAAACTTAAATGCGTAAGTGTAAATATTCATTTCATGGTTTTCTGCAATTTCATCACAAGCCATCAATGCCTTCCAATGTGTTCTCATGCAAACTTGTGTTATATACTTGTTGAAGTTACATTCTCTCACTATTCTGCACTTTACTGGCACACTCTTAAGATGTTTCTTAGCCAGCTGACACACATTGAAATAAACTTTCATCATAAGGGCAGCTTTGGTTTTCTAGATTTCCTGAAACCAGGGCAGGCATCAACACCTCAAGTCTCACTTGCCAGCATACCAAGTACAGTCATCACCAGCATTACTAGTTGTTTCATATAGAACATATTGTGATTAATGCACCTAATAGGTTCCTCATAAGAAAAAGTCTTAATATACTTTTCTTCACAGAAAAGTTTTGAGCCCATACTCAAATATCTCAACCTGGGATGTTTCTACTTGCAGTAGAGGCCCTTTTTGTTTGTTTATTTTAGAGATCTTTTACATGATCTATATAGCCATGCTCATATGCTTCTATTCAGTCATTAAGTCACTATAAATGACAAGCTTCCACACCCTGTTTTCTCTGTCCTTTAAGCAAGCTTTGCAATTCATGCTATTCCCTTCTACCATAAAAATATAAAAAGCTCTGAAACACAATACACAAATTTCTCAAAACTTATTCCACTTCTGAAAAACAGAGTTATTGTTTTCCTAATAGTTATTATCCTAATAGTAATGGAGGCAAAGATTCATAATCTCAACCAGAGAAACTTCAATGAAATTACTCTTGTTGACTTGAACTGTTTCCTTCTTAAAAATAGGCCTAAATGTGCAAATTAAATGCAACACTTACAAATGCACGAATAAGATGATCGTGTGAATTTTTGTATGCAGATCAGACACCTGTATTACTTGTCATCACCATGGTGAGTGCCAATTGAGTCTTGCTGAAATTGGCAGTGTGGTCATGGAACAGACATGGTCATGTTGACAAGCATGTGATTACTTGTGATGCAGTTAGCATGCTGTGAAGAAAAAGCTATAGAATCCAACCCTTTCCCTGTTGCCTCCAGCTGAGAGGAGATTGAGAGATAATTTCCTCCCCATCATTCACACATTTTTGCTCACAGCAGAAAGAAAGAGATGAAAAAGCTAAGGAGCTAATTAATCGCTGAGTAGAGAAATGCAACGCCACCAACAGAAAAGCTGAGATACAGTGTCTGGATGTTATCACAACACTTTGATTTCTGCTTAATGCTATTTGATAATGAACTGACTGAGGACCACTGGAGTTGAGGACAACTGAAGTGTTTGATAGTGAACATTTTTATTAGTAGTTCTTTCCAATCTTTTGTGCTGTGGTGGAGGACACTACACTTATTAAATCTTTACATAGCAGAGAATGATATTTTCTCAAAAAATGTCACTACTTTTCCCTTTTTAGCCAGTTCTTCAAGGAAAAATAAAGTTCTGTAATTAGGAGGTTGTGTGTCCTCACTCTTCTATAATGTTTAGAAATACTGGCAAAAGTTGATCAACTATAGCTGGGAAACAAAGATTTAAAAGATATTATAGCCCTACAAAATTTATAAAACTGGGCAGCTGGGTAGAAGATAGTCATCTAATTAAGGCTCCTCTGAAGTTTCATAGAACTTAGCTCCTGTTTATACATACAAGGTTCCCTACAGGAAAGATAGACTACTAGATGCCACTACTGTGGAAAACAGTGCTTGTCCTTTATTAAATTACACGGTATGAAATAAAAAAACAGACTGATACAAAATTAAGTCTTATTTGTCCTGCTGTCAACAGAACTTCCTCTCTTTCTCTACATCCTCCTAGCTTTCCTTTCCTTTTTTTTTTTTTTTTTTTTTTTTTTTTTTACTTTCAAACTAAGACTTTGAACTACTCTAACTGTTGGATGTTGCATTGCAAAATTCTTTCTTTACCTATCGCCCACAGGAATTGTGGGGCTGTTCTCACCAGAGTAGTATAAATCTTGTTGAAATATTTTCTTTTTTCTTTCTGAATTGTGACACGTGGAATAATGCAACCTAGTATTGTGTTTCTGTAAAATGTAAGTCATGTACTGTGTCATATAAAAAGTTACAACATGTTACAACACTCAATAAACTCCAAGTTTATTCATTTGTTCATTTGTTTATTCATTCTCTCTCTCGTTAGTTAACACTTCAGCATCTTACAGATTTCTTGATAATCACTCTAAACATGGAAGTGTGCTGGAGAAAGGGTGGTAGTTGAAAGTTATTCTACAAGACAATGTATATTCTTTGTATTTTCCAATGTGTAACAGTATTTTCATCTTATTAATGGCTTATGTTTTTACATTATTGTTATCTTAAGTGCAACATATTGCACATGTGTCATGGTTTTGTGATTTTTGGTTATTGGTATTCCACATCATAACATCATGTAGTGGATATACCTGGTTCTCAGAAGAGAAGGACTACTACAGTCCCCACGGTACTTTGCTCCTCTGTTACCATTTCCAGCTGGAGGGAAAAGATAAAAGCTCGCAGTATAAAAACTTGCAGATCACGAGACCTTGTCCCTTTTTCCACCCGTCTCTCATCTTGGCAGCACCTCGCTCTCCAGCCGTCTTATCGTCGGTAGTAGAGTAAGGCCTACCTTGATTTTGGGACATTCTCTCTCTCTGTATT
This sequence comes from Numida meleagris, assembly GCF_002078875.1. Lineage (NCBI taxonomy): Eukaryota > Metazoa > Chordata > Aves > Galliformes > Numididae > Numida > Numida meleagris. Next base: position 47,314,679 of record NC_034438.1, on the reverse strand, counting down.
GGATTTATCAGCTTAAATTGTAATTATATTGTATTATAGTGTGTTGTTTTGCATTCCGATATCTTATTTAGTAAATTAGTTTGTTTCTCCTCAGATTGTTGCCGCTGTTCTTTGCTCTCAGGGCCATCTCCTTACCCTTTTCCCCTTTTCCCTTTTCCCGGGGCGTGGACCCGTGGATCCCCCATCCCCTTCGTCACGGAACCGGGCCGAACGCCCATAAACCGTTGACAACATGAAAATGAACACACACATTTAAAGCAAAATTTTCTGTTGAAATTTCAGCCAAATATTATGACTGCCATACTTCTTTCAACATCAAACAGCCTCGAGTAGCAGCCAGTCATTGTTTAAAGCACTCTTGTTTGTAGGTGTAGCGATCAGAAGGACTAACATGATGGAAATAGTGTTAGAAAAAGGTGGAAGGAAAATACAGTGCTCACCCAGATAGGAAGATTTTGGGTTCGTAGGGAAAGGCTCCCACCAAGGAGGAATCTCCAGGAAGAGATCCTTCCTCATGGGCAGTCAGCCCTTAAATGAGGCCTAAGAGGGGTGGAGCCTGGCACAGGTGAATTGCCTTCACCTGTGCCTTCTGGTTGCACAGGTGAATTGCCTTCACCTGTGCCTTCTGGTTGCACAGGTGAATTGCCTTCACCTGTGCTTCCAGGGCTGACTGGGTCTTTCCTCCAGGTGCTCAGTCAGTGGTTCAGGCCATGACTCAGCAGTTCCCATACAGTAGGCTGTGCTGGAACTGGTGGAGACACAATGTTCATCCTCTTCACTAGTGAATAGTGCCAGGTTTTTTCAGTTGAAATTAATTTTTAGGACATCTACAGGATGAGCAGAATAAAAGGGAGCTATTTTAATTTTTCAGGCACTTCCAGGGTGGTAAAAAGAATCAGTTTCATCTGAAGAAATGTAACTACGGAAATCTGTATTCATAAGGCAGAATCATAGAATGGCTTGGGTTGAAAGAGATCTGAATCACAGAATAGTTGAGGTTGGAAGAGACCATGTGGGATCATCTAGTCCAATTTCTTTCCAGTTTGCCCTTGGTATCATTACTGCCCACGTAGAAGAAGAGCAGAGGGCAACAGTCTGATGTGTGAAACAGTTTCCTTGGGAAACTTCTGATGATGTAAAATATTCAAGCCCCTGGCAGGCAATAAGTCTCTCCAGACAATTAGTTCTGCAGATAGGTCCTCCCGTTCCCTGCAACAGTGAGTCACCTACTACAATCACTCTTCACTTCTTTCAGGTATTCCCACAAGGCATTGGGTCCAACTGCACAGCTGCCTCTCCCAAAGCAATGCTGACTTCCTTCTCAGATTGGAGAGTGCTAAACCCATTTCTCAACTGCAGGTCTTCAGGAGGAGCAGAAGCCTTTCTCTTCTTACACAAAGTGACCACATTACAGACTTCATCACTATTTCACATGGCACAAAACTTTGCAGTAACTTCACTGGTGTGAGGAATTGGATCTCCTGAAGGGGCATAGCCCCCTTGAGCACACTATTTCCCACTCATCTTCTCTAACAATACATGGTCAAGTTACTCCTGCAACTCCCTGATCCAACACCACAACTTATCAAAGATAGCATACTTTCCACAGGATAGCTGACTGACAGACCAGACTTCACAGAGAGGCCTCAAGCACTCCTTATAGCCTGAGACATGTACACCTGAATCAAGAGGGTCTCTTTGAGTCCAAGCCTGACATGGTCAATGCAGCAACTACAGAAGCTACAGGGGAAAGTGTTCTGTGTGTCTGATGAAGTGTAGGCTGCTAGAAATTAATAGACCAAATATCATGCACCTTCACACACTCTGCATGCAACACTATGCAAACTACTGTATCTGCTTGCTGTGATCACTGTCTGTTCAGTGCACTCTGGACCTGGCTCTTATATAGGCCTCTGCTGAAGACTGACTCACTAGGTGCTTGACCCACTGTAATCAAGGACACCTAGCTACACCTAGCTAGACCTCCTCTCAGGAGAAGCTAAGTTCTTCTATAGTTGTCCTTGCCTAGGTCTCCTTCTCCATTTGCAATAATCATCCTCCAGTTCCTCAGGATTCCCCAAAAAGGCCTCACAACTTCGAACTTCCAACTAGATCCTCAGAAGTTCTTAGCAGAACTCTGACACTGCTGCACAAACTTTTGCGTCTGTTTGCTGCCTCTCACTGAGTTTGTTAGAATCCGCAGTCACCATGCTCATAGTAAAGAATTTCTTGCTAATATTTAACCTAAATATACCCTCTTTCAGTTTAAAACCATTACCCCTTGTTCTATCACTCTTCTCCCTGACAAGAAGTCCCTCCCCAGCTTTCCCAAAAGCCCCTTTTAGACACTGTGATAGATAAGCAGCAAAGAGGTCTCCTCGGATCTTCTCCAGGCTGAATGAGCACAGCTACTTCTACTCTCTTTATAAGAGAGACTCTAATCATTCTCCTGGCCTCCTCTGGACCAAATTGACCAGGTCCTCATCTTTATGCTAGAGATCTCAGACCTGAATGCAGTACTTCAGGTGGGAGAGAAGAAGCAAGAGAAGAGCAGAAGCAGTCAACCACCTTCCACAATCTGCTGGCAGCCCCTCTTTTGATGTAGCCCAGGATACATTTGGGTTTCTGAGCTGCAAGCAAGATTGATGGCTCATGCTGTTTCTCATCAAACAACACCTTCAAGTCTGTCTCCTCTGAATTGCTCTAAATCCGTTCTCCATCCAGCTTGCATTCATATTTAGGATTACCCCAACACAGATGGAGAGCCTTGAACTTGGCCTTGTTGAATCTCGTGAAGTTCACATCGACATCCTGTCAAGGTCCCTCTGGATGCCATTCCTTCCTTCCAGCATGTTCACTGCATCATGTAGCTTGATGTTGCTGGGAAACTTTCTTAGGGTGTGCTCAGTCCTACCATCCATGTCACCAACAAAGATGTTACATAGTGCATGTGCCAATAATGACCCTCAAGGAATGCCACTGGCAGTTGGTCTTCACCTCAACGTTGAGCTGTTAACCACAATTCTTTGAGTGCAACCATCCAGCCAATTCCTTATCTATGACATATTCCACCCATCAAATCCATGTCTCTCCTATTTAGAGACAAGAACGTCATGTAGAACAGTGTCAAATGCTTTACACAAGCCCAGGTAGATGACATCAGTTACTTTTTACATTTTGCCCATTTTTGTTTTTCTTCTTTTAAAACTTTATGGAATTTTAAGGATTGGGCTGCCCAACTTCTTCTCTTTAATTAATTAATTAATTTTTGTTGCTTTGTATGCAGGCTTACATACTTACTAACAGCAATTTTTCACAACCGTAAACAATTGCCTAGATATTGTTTTATAGTCAAATAGGTTAACCAAGAGAAAAAGGTACTTCTCAAAGGTGACAATGATTTGTAAGATTCCTTTCCTGACATGGATTTCAACTGACCTGAAAAGAGATGAAAGGAAAAAATAAGAACCAGAATATCATCCAAAAACATACCATACTATATTCCTACAATTTCAAATATTTGTTTTCATAGGCAGAAAACAACAATAAACATTAAATACATACATTTTGTTCCATATTGATGATGTTACTCCAAGAAAAGTAGATTTTTTAGAATATGTCATGATTTAATTAGTTTGTGCACACAGCAGTAGAAGCATCTGACATATTCTTGCGGATGTTTGTATTTGAAGTTACAGTGAATTATCTCTTCAAATAAGGATCTAGAACTTTTGTAGAAATTGACAGATTTTCTACTAAAGTGGGCCATGAAATAACACGTTTCCATAAACTCACATACACACCAAAGCATAGCAGAGTATTCAGTACCAGATGTACTCCTTGGCCAACCTGGCTACTTAGGCTGTCATTGCAGAAACAACTCAAAGGCAGTTGAGGATGTGCTCAACTTTGCTCTTACAGCATATGGTTTAAAACTTGTGGATTCAAGATATGTATTAAAACATTGCTAAGGTTCCATACTAATTAGGTTTTCCTGCAGGAAAAAGTTCAAAAATGTATCCAAAAACCACTCTCCACAATCCTGTAAGGAAGCTGAGCTCCTGAAAACCTTCATTCAGTGATGATGCGTGACTCTAATGCATTTAGTCTTTATATGAATATAGAGGACTATGATGATTGACTGATTTTTTTGTACATTGTAGGTGTATGGTAATTGTTGAGTCATGGCCTGAACCACTGATTGAGCACCTGGGGAAAGGACCTTGGGAGCACAGGTGAAGGCAATTCACCTGTGTGACTGGAAGGGGTGGAGCCTGGCTCCACCTTCCTTAGGCTCCATTTAAGGGCTGACTGCCACTGAGGAAGGATCTTTTTCTGGAGATCTTTCCTTGCTGGAGTTTTCCTGTGTGAGCCTAGATCTTTGGTGATGAGCAGTCCTTTTTTCCTTTCATTATATCACCTTTCTATTGTGTTAGTCCCTCTGTCATTACACTTCTTACATCACCTTCCCATTGTGCTGTTCTTTCTGATTGTTACAGTAGGCTAAGTAAAATGGTGAAGATTGTATTCTTTTAGCAAATGTATAACAGGAAAACATTAACTTAGCTTGGTTTATATTAACTTATGTTAGTAGACCTACAATGGTACTACATATTTTCTGTAGTAAATCACTAATCCTATGCTTATATCTGGCCTTTTTACAAGTGTGACATTTGCTGCTCTGAAGAATATTTTTGTTACTGTTTTGTTTTTAATATCATTAGATATTATTTAATTAAAAATGTCAACTGATGTTTCTATATGACTTCTTAAGCTGTAGATGTTGCTCTTTACTTGACACTGCTAATGCAGAAAACTATCTCCATCCATTAGTTGTTGCTTTACTTCCTTTAAACTATGGTTATACTTAAAAGATTTGCTGTCCCCAGACTGGTTTCCCAGTTTTGGGTAATTCTGAGAATAATCAGAATGATACCGTATTCTTTATCTTTCATTAAACATTGCCTTCCTATTATGTTTTCTAGAGAAGAAATGTATTATATTTAGTATATCTGGAGATGCAGAAAACTCCCTCTATCTGTTTAGGTGAGAGGTGTAAACTTAGTATTACATAATGTCTCTAGTAACTATTTTTCTTGAGATCTGAATGACAATGGGAAAAACAAACACAAGTTTTGTCCTATAATGTTCATGTAGTCTTTCCTTAGCTTAGCCACGTTTTACTTTTAAAACCAATGCTGTTTTGTTAATAACCAAGTCTTCATTCTTTCTGTGCTCCAAATTTGCCCTACGTTGAATTTGGAATCAGTACTTATTTTGAGAGAAAAATAAACTGCAGCAGATACATTCTTCAGTCTTTTCTTGTGTTTGTATTCTACTGTATTTTCAAGAGAATATCCATATAATTACACAAAAGCCTGATTGAACAGAGAAAAAGCAGGTATCAGACTGCATTCAGCAAAGAATGAAGGCATTGCTTCAATTTATTAAAAAATAATAATTTTTTTAAAAAAGATACTGCTTAATGACTCAATTCCACACTAAAGAAAAAGCTTGTTGAACAATTTTTATTGTCATGGTAACTTTTCGATTACATCATGCTATTCTCATTAAAGCAACTTTGTGGCTAAGCCCCTGAAAATCTAGTTATTTTGCTTCAACCCACAACAGTAGGGATGAAATGGCGGAATCAGTTTTCCAGAAGAAAAGGGCTGTGTTACAGTGAGTAGTCAATTTGGTCATCCATTAGGAAAAATTAGTTGTATGGCACATGAAAGTTGGAAGAGGTTATCAGACAGCATGTGGTGAGAGGGAACAAATAGTTCTAATGTGACCTGTGAGAATGCAGCATTGTTAGCAAGTGTCAAGATAGACTAATAAAACAACTTACAAGGGGTTTGAAAGAGTCCAGACTCTTACATTCAGCCTTGTTTACTCCTACCTGTTTGCAGTTTACTGAAACGTGAAATACATAAAATATGATTGAGTTACTTAGCCTACCAGGACAACAAAGTAATTGATTGTCAGCCTCCATATTAACCTTCAGTGAAGACAGAGTCTAAAAATTCTGAAACTACAGCATTTAACACAATTCTTTGATAAAACAAAGTACTACACCTTTTTCTCTCCCTCCAAATAAAAAATTGTTGAAGACAGGAACTGTAAACATATATTTAAAATCATACAGTCTAAAATCAGTTGGAGGCAAGTTCAGTATGTAGAATGTAAAAGTTATTTATAGAAATCAAATTTCTACAGCAATTCACTTTAGACAGGTTATCAAGAGGATGCCAACAGATCACATTAAATGTCTTCAAAGAAATGCAGTCTTTGGAAATAGATGTTGAAGAAAGAAACAAAAGCAGAAATTTGCATTACAGAAGTTCAAAGGACAAACAAAATGGAACCTTCCACCTTTGTTCTACATTCCCCATTTGTGTATTAGAACTACAGAAACCTCCTGAAGTTTAAGAAACCTGCATACTTGTACATTTTCAACAATACTTCAGCTGAAAATAGATGAAGCTTCATTAATTCCCCAGTGCTCTTAGTGTTCCAAGATCTATGCTATGCCAATGCAGTCTAATTCTAAAGCCATGAGTTTAAATACACATACATTTGTTTAAAATTTGGTCCTTGTTTTAATCAAGTCATCCAATGCAATGTTTAAAAGCCATGTTCAAAAAGCAAGGAAAAAAAAAAGATGTAGTTGAAAGCAATGCCTTATTTTGCTTCACTAGTTACTAATATTTTAGCGAAGAATAACCTGACTGCTTGGAATGTTGATTGATTTTTGCAGTCTGGAGCCCTACATCTTCAATAAATGCAAAGGCTGGCAAGTACTTCTACACGATACTAATACCAGGCAATGAGGCACTGCTAAACCGTTTTCTGGTAGATTTTTCATTTGGATTTAAATAAAAGTGATCGATCTGACACTAAGGGAATGTAAAATGAAAATAAATTAACTTGATGGGAATGTGAAAGCTTGTTGGTTTAAATAAACAATAAATAAAGGGGGAAGAGGAAGAAAGAAGACGGGAAGGGGAAAACTGAGAAAGAGGTAAAGGGGGGAAAGGGAACCTGCCAAGGTTGCCAAATTTCTATGTTCCTTAAATTTCTGAGACCAGTTGAAGTTTTCAATACAAAATTTGTTGATTACTTGTCTAGTTCAATTGTTATGATTTTAAAGTATGATGATGTAGTTACTGAAGCTACAAGTATTTTAAAATAGACAGACTATCTTTAAATTTCACAATTTAAAAGTCATCGACTTGGTGTGGAAACAAACTTCTGTCAGTAAATACTTTCACAGATTTTTTTTAACAATACTGTTATCAACAATAATTACAGCTTCTCTTCTAGAATGGAGTATACTTTTCTTTACCTGAAATTTGTGATCATTAGAAGTATAGAAGTTCTCCAGTGGGATGGTACTCACAAATGTACATTGGCCTGAAGCTAAATACGTTGTGCTATGTGTAGTGATTCATCTGAGCATGAACATGGAAGCAAAAGTAATAAGCAGAAATAGCTAAATGCTATGACAGTATGATGAAGTTTGTTAATGCAAGGTTTTTTAATGATTAATATTTGTCCCTGATTTCTTGATATTACAGTAAAACAAAGCTGAACCTTGAAAGAGGTTGCTAGAGATCAAATCAGTTCATCCAAGTTTGTCAGCAACCAGTGATTTTTATCTAACTGGTTATGTTTAACCTGGAGGAAACGAGAACTATTGATTACCTTTGCACTGTTGTTTTTACCGTAGGCTACTTACAGTGAGATTTCCAGGATGCAGCATCAGTCATCTTCTGATCCCACATCCCCTGAGAGCCACAACCTCCTCTTCTTGGTTTTCATTGTCTGCCTCCTTGTCTCTTCCTCATGGAGGTGGATGTCTGAAGTAGGGAAGCTGCTTCTTGGGCCATTTCCCCTGCAATTCATAGGAGACATGCTGCAGCTGAAGAATAATTTGTCCAAGTCTGCAAGAGAGGTAAAGAGTGTTTGCAGGACTTAATGGGTCCAGTGGTGCATGTTAAGCAGAGCCTGGCATTGCAAATTCAGAATCATGGGGAATTTATTGTAGTTCTAAGAATAAAGATATAATCTTTTTTTCATGAAAATGATACTGTACAGAGACTCCTCATTTGTTGATTTCCGTGTACTGCCTTTTTACTGGGTATCAAAGGCACTCCAGAAGTGCCCCTCTCAGGCATGTTTTGAGCTGCTACTGTGTTTCCAAACCACCCGTTGGGGGAAAAAAGCTTACTATGAAGGACACGGTGCCTTCTTCACAAGGATGGTTTTCACCTATAACTAACACTTGTAACTTATTAGTGCCATGCATTCTCTTCTGTGAGTTGCTTTGACTAGGTCTATATTTCTTTGGAGGATTACATTACTTATTACTATACCAAAAGTTTTAAGAAAGCCTAGAGTAATAAAGAAAGCAGAGCAGGCAGCACCAAAGGCTGCCTCCCTAGTCACTGCTGTGCAGCTGAACCTGTGGCTGTGCCCATGACCAGTTTATGTTTGCTTATGTAGCTCTGAAAGGTCAACCACTGGGATGACTGACAGTTTTGTTCCTCTGATTACAAGACTTGGACTTGATGTTCCCTGCTGGTCATTTCCAGCTCAGAGTATTCTATGGCCCAATGAGTTAGCACAAAGTTGAAGGGAGTTATGAAAACATTGCATGGGTTTAACTTCTGTATTTTCTACCTTTTTTTGGGGTGCTAGATCCCTTCAGTTATGTTTATTTGACTATAGAGTTTCTGAATAGCCAGAGATAAGACCTTCATGGTCTGCAGTGGAAAATACAATTTAGATACCATCAGACTGGTCAGTAAGATAATAACTATTGAAAACCAGGTTCCCATGTCTGGCATTAGAGGAATTTGGGTTTAAAGGTAAGGATAAGACAGACAGTAGGTACCCAAATTCCAAACCAATGTCAAAAAAAAAAAAAAAATCACTGCAGCAGTTACTAATGGTTTAAGGCATATCTGTACTTTAATATTAAACTTCTTTACATGACTGCAATTGCTGTCTTGTACTTTTGCATAGGTCTGCTCTAACCTCAGTACCCAGGTTCCCATGTGCCTCTAAATGGAAAGAAAAAAAACCACAAGCCTAAGTCTGAAGATACATGTGTATACCTTATGATACTGCTTAAGTGGCACTTGAATTAGTCCCCTCAGACACATATATATTGTTACAGAGCTTTAAAGCATAGGACCAGATATTACTTTCAACACCACCCATGATAGTATTTAACTTGATTCAATGCACATCTTTACCCTCATCTGTTGTGGAGTCTCACTACTTGATATGTATCATTGAAACAGTGAATGGATGGTACAGCTGTTAATTTCCTTACACTTAAGTAGTATTCTAAGAAATAGTAGTTTATTAAAAGCATTACAGCTTTTCTCTGAAAAAGAAAAATGCTTGTGAGGAAAGATTTACATTGCTTTCATTGACTTCAGCTCCAAATGTGAGTGCTGTGTATTTCCACAGCTCCGATCACCTATGTCTTGGGAAGAACTCTGACAGTACAGAATCCTTCACCAACTCTGTGTGGCTGCCCTGGTCTGGGTGACTTAGCACCAAAAACAGCCCTGTAACAGAAATGGGAACTGTGTCTGACTGCAGCACTCCCACTGTCTCAGCCACCTGACTATAACTATCTCTCCACAGTGCTCTTGTCTCATTCATCAAACTGCTTCTGACATTTTTAACAAGGGAAATAGAAGGTCTGCCGATGGCTGGTTTGTTCACAGTCTGGTCCTTCCCCATAGGTACCCTGTTCAAAGAATCAACTAAATATGCCATGAAATAAATGAGGAAGTATTTATCTGATCAAGCAAATAATGAGCAAAGGCCTCACTCTGAACCCTAATAATACATATCCCGAATCCTGGTATCATTTTTTGAAATCTCAGTGTTACCCTACTGTAGATTTAAATATAATTTTCCTCTTAGGAAAGATAAATTTGTAGATAGCATCTCACACAGATCACTGCAAAGTTGGATTTTTGATATCTGACCTCCACTAACAAAGTGACAAATGGAAAAAGAAGCATTTATATATGTATATTTTTTTTTCAGTGTGCATCCGCCGCTAGAGGGGGAATAGAGCAAACAGGAGGAGGTAAGAGCCATGTGTTACACACGGTCCTTTGCTAAGCAGAATGTTACCTGTTTCAATACTCCTGTGTTTTATTCCAGATTCTGCAGGAGACCCACCAGCACTGTCCCTCTGTTCTGCTGTTGGACTGCTGTGCCCTTCCCCTACTGTCTTCCACCCTGATCTGCTTCATCTCTCAACCTGCAGCTGTTCCTGGTCAGTGCTTCTTGCCATTTCTACATAGCCTCCATTCTTCTGTCCTGCCTCCACCGCACAGCTCCACCCTTCAGCCTTTTTTTTTTTTACGTCCCTGGCCTTACAGAAATCAGTCCTTCTGAACTGAAACACAGTCTGTGTGCAAAGCAGTGAGCAGGTCTCTGCCCCCACTCACCCCATGGCATATTGCACCCACACTCGTCCTGTGGGAGGACTGTGGGGCCTGCACACCCAGAATCACTCCAATTCTGTTGCACAGTGGGAGAAGGGGATGTAGGTGATATGGACAGCTGATCCCTCAGGTGGGTTCTGTGAGCCACTGAAACAGGTGCTCCATTTGGAAAAACTTAGTGAAGGTTTGACTTTCTTGGATCCTTCAGAAGCCTGAATACTATCGGTCAGACCTCCTGCTGTTTTAACAACTCTGGTAGAAAAATAAAGAAAAAAACACCAGTTGCTTTCAGACTGCAGACTGTGAGGAAGTCAGAGCTGCTTGACAAGAGTTCACACACGCAATTGCTAAAGCTTCCAGCGCTCGTGTAGTTCTCATTAACAGACAGTGCATCCCAACTACTTTCCCAGAGCATTATCCAGATGCTGGACGGTTTAAAATCTCACAACATCGCATCCGTCAAAATTAGGAACTAAACATGGCCACGCCGGAGGAGAGGCACCCCCAGCACTGGGGCCCCCACTGCTGAGCCATGAGGTGCATTTGCTGAAGCTCATTCAAATGTGGAAAACACCGACTCAACCCCGAGCGTGAGGGTGATCCATACATGTGCGTAACACTGTACGGGAGGAACAGCGCCAGCAAAGAGCGCAGCCCTCGAGCTGACAAGTCTCTGCCGAGCACCGAGTTGCCGTCGGCCACGGCTACCGGGAAGCACGCCCTTCTCCGGTCCTCTCCAGGCGGGGCCTCGGGGACAGCCCCCTGCTACGGCCTCCTGCACCGCTGCCCTCTGCGGGCGGGGCGCGGACGGCGCCGGGCCAGCGCCGGCGCGGCGGAGGAAGAGCAGTACCGCCCCCTTGGCCGCGGGGCGGTGCGGTCCGACCCGGCCCAGCCGAACTGCGGGGCGGAGAGCGGGGGCGGTGCTGCTCCCGTGACCTGCTCCCGGCACCGCCCACCCGCACGGGGGAGGAGCGCGGCGTTCTGGCGGCGTCGGGGCTGGGCGCTGGCGGGCGGGGGTTCTTTTCGGCGCGGAGCGTGTTCTCGGCGGCGGCCCGCGGTGCTTCGGAGCGGCAGCGCTCCGGCCGCGGGGCGGGAGAGGAAGTACCAGACTCCGGCGCCGCTTGCCGGTGGCGAGGAGGAACGGAGCGGCCGGAGAAGGAGGAAGGGAAGCGGGGAGTCAGCGGCGCTCGCTCGGCCCCGCAGCGCTGCCGTCGCCGCTTCCCTGCTAGGTGCAGCCCGAACCTGATCCGCTGCCGGAAACTGCCGGCTCGTCTCCGGCAGCGGCGCGGGTCTCCGGGCGGCGCTCCGTGCCCGGCGTGGGGGGTGACTTCTCGCACTTCTCCGGAGAGCGCCCGGGGCTGCCCCGCCGGAGGAGCGTCGCTGCCGAGGTTTTGCCGCCGCCCGGCGCGGGAGCAGAACTTTCCCCTGGCAGCGCCGCGCGGGGCGGCGGGAGCGTGGCGCGATGAAGCTGAGCCGGCAGTTCACGGTGTTGGGCAGCGCGGTGTTCTGCGTAGTGATCTTCTCCCTCTACCTGATGCTGGACCGGGGCCACTTCGACCACCCCAAGAGCCCCCGCCGGGAGGGCACCTTCCCCAAGGTGAGCGCGGCGCCTCTGGGCCGCGGCGGGGCGGGGGCGAGCGAGCGCCCTTCATCCCGCGAGCGGAGAGGGCGGAGGGGACGGGGAAGCGAAGAACGGGGACGCCCGCTTCCTCCCCTCGGGGCGCTGCGCCTGGGGGTAGCGGAGAAGCGCGGCCCCGCTCCTCGGCGGCAGCGGGGCGGGTGGGCCGGTGGGGTAGGACGCGCGGTGCCGCCTCTGGGCGGCGCTGCCGGGCGCGGCGCGGGTAAGGAGGGGCGGTGCTGCGTCCGGCCGCGGCGGAGCCTTGGGGCGGCGGAGGGGGGCGAGGGTTCGTTGTGAGCGGCGCTGGCAGCCGGCGGAGTTGGTACTGAAAACGGAGAACTGGAGGCCAAGCCTCAACGACGTCAACAGGTAGGCGGGGGGGGGGTGGGAACACCGAGTTCGCTGGGGCCGCCGTTGTTACTGAGCGTTGGTTTGGAGCCGGAGGTGGCTCGCAGCTGGCAGCGCGGTGTGGCTGTTTTAGGGAGCGTGTCCTAACACCTTGCCTTGTCTTGGTGCCTGCATGGGTGGAAAGCTAAAAGCTGTTTAGTTGTAGAGTTAAAATAAGCTAACTCTAATTGCAACAGGAATGAAAGTGTTTTGGAGAACACACAGCATGCTGTGCAGAAGGACAGAACTGCTGCGTATGAAGAGTTTTATGTTCTTGCAGTAGTAGACCAAAATTACAGGAAATTAGGAACTAAAGATACAGTTCGTTTTTTTTTTCTTGTATTTATTCTGCTTGGGAAATGAAACAACTGGAAGTGTCTTAGTACAGCAGTGAGGTGTCAGGTGGAACTCAGAAGGCATGTCAAAAAATAACATTTTATTTTTCTGATAGAGTCACCAGCTTCTCTCTTATAGCGAGGATAATAGCTGACACCATTTTATTTTTGGCCAAGGTAAAATCCTCGACTTCAGTGTAGGAAGGGACAGAGCTTGGTTCAGCCTCTGCTTCTTGGAGTTACAGTTCAGAGGTCAGCCACTGGCTGTTTTGGAACCAAGAGAATGGGAAAGAGGCAGTGGAGAAGAAAGGCCAGTCTCTTGCAGCTGCATCCGCTTGGTCTGTAACTCCAGCAGGAAGGTAATGTGTTTGGTATGTGTAAAAGCTACTGTGAGTGCTGCTTTGGTGATGCAGTCACTGCCAGTATTAGCAGAGCATTTCATGTCTTTGTATCACTGGTTGAGTTTAACCCTGGTAAAGAATAGAATAGGAAAGCATGTCTTTTTTTTTCAGTCGTGTTTTGGTTTTAAAAATTGAAGTGAATATGGAAGACCTACAGGATGTGTTGGTTTTCCATTGTCAGTATCTTGCAGTTGAAATTCCTGTCAGTGTCCAGCAGTGTAACATTGGTCTTGCAGTGTAAAGTCAGGAAAACATTCTGCTGTCCGTCCTCCTTCCTCTCTTCTGACCTCTGGAATGTTCTGTCAGTGATCACTTTTCTTCTGCCTTTTCTATACAGAAATCTCTTTGAGGCTGCTTGCTCTTGCTGCGGAATCCTCTGCCAGCACTGTTTCATATCCCCTTTTGGTGAATAATTAACCTTTTCCTTCTTACTGCTTTATCCTTCGAGAAAGTTATATGTTAATCTGGTGGAACTTTTTTGCTGCTCTTTGGGTTCTAAATAGAAATGTTTCTCTTTGTTAAAAACTGGAATACCTCTGGAACGTAGGAAATAATTTTCTGAGCCCTGTCATGCATCAGCTTAAAGTTGAAATGAAAGATGAAGGGCAACAGGAGCTACCAAAAATATTTGAGAAGAATATGCTGTCTTAGCTTACAGAAAAACTATGTCAGCATAGCATTGCCGGAACTCAATGTACTGTAAGTGAAATTAGTCACAGATGTAAAAACTTGAAGCAGTTTTTGTTTGTGGAAAGCTTTGGCAGCAGCGTATTGAATGTCTGTGGATTCAGGAGGGCATTTTCCTTCATGACAACAAAGGTCAGTTTTTTTCTTACTGCTTAGAAAAAGGAATTGAAATGTTTTTCACGACTTTTTTGAGAGCTTCATTTTATCTTTTTCTGATCTGATAATGTGTTAATTTTTCAACTTTGTTTCTCTGTGCAGTTCTGCTAAGAGACCTTGCATGTCCTGAAAGTTACCCTTCCTGACGCACGTGGTGTACATAACCTCAGAGGACAGAAGCGGGTACCACTGGAAGCATCCTCCCCTCTAAGCTTATAAGTGTTTGTCTATCTAGACTTCAATTTCTGCCAGGATTAGAGTTGGGACTTTTAGCTGCCAATGCCTGTTGATCTGCGTTCACCTAAAGAATGTGGTACCTAATACCAGTGGTAAAATGTTGATAATTGCTGTTTGGCTTTCGTTTTCACAGTTTCTTCCAGATTCTTCTTGTTGCATGATCTCATGATAGTGTGCATCAGATTGAGGCTTGTAAATCAGTCTTCTCTGAGCTGCGTCTGCCATTATGCTCAAGAGTTGCTCTTCCTGAGCTTCATTTCTAGTTTGAGAGTTCAGGTAGTTGTTCAAGCACGCCAGTAGAAATAATTGCCGAAATAATTTTGGGAGAAGATCTCCCAAGAAGCATAAATACCCCTAAGAAGGTGCTTTTATATATTCTATAACTAAAATGCTTGTCAGTGCTTTTCGCTGCTGTGTGAAAGAAAATCTGTGGTTTGATTCAGGAGGCCATGATAGTATCTTGTCTCTTTATGGGCTGAATTTGCAAAAGCAGGCTTCAGTAGTCACTTTTAAAGTAAATGTTGTTAATGCACCATGGTAAAGTGGCATTATGACAACTGTAACAGAACTTGAACTAATGAGGTAACTTACAGCGTTGTCATCACTGATGGTGTGTTTACATCATATCTGAAGGTCTGTATGATAGAACAGAAGTCTCTGAATTTTGGGAAGATTAGGTACCTACAGTATATCATAGAATCATAGAATGAGCTAGGTTGGAAAAGACCTACAAGATCACCTAGTCCAACCATCCACCTACCACCAACAACCCCACTAAACTATGTCTCCCAACGCTATATCTAAACGTTTCTTGAACGCCTCCAGGGACGGTGACTCAACCACCTCCCTGGGCAGCCCGTTCCAGTGCCTGACCACTCTTTCAGAAAAGTAGTATTTCCTAATGTCCAGCCTAAATCTCCCCTGGCGCAACTTGAAGCCATTCCCCCTTGTCCTGTCCCTAGTTACAAGAAAGAAGAGGCCAACCCCCAGCTCACTACAACCTCCCTTCAGGTAGTTATAGAGAGCGATGAGGTCTCCCCTGAGCCTCCTCTTCTCCAGACTGAACAATCCCAGCTCCCTCAGCCGCTTCTCATAAGGCCTGTGCTCCAGACCCCTCACCAGCTTTGTCGCCCTCCTCTGAACACACTCCAGGGCCTCAATGTCCTTTTTGCAGTGAGGGGCCCAAAACTGGACACAGTACTCGAGGTGGGGCCTCACTAGGGCTGAGTACAGAGGGAGAATGACTTCCCTACTCCTGCTGGCAACACTATTTCTGATACAAGCCAGGATGCCATTGGCCTTCTTGGCCACCTGGGCACACTGCTGGTTCATGCTCAGCCGAGCGTCGACTAATACCCCTACGTCTGTTTCCTCCATACAACTTTCCAGCCACTCTGCCCCAAGCCTGTAGCACTGCCTGGGGTTGTTGCGGCCAAAGTGCAGGACCTGGCACTTGGTCTTGTTGAACCTCATCCCGTTGGCTTCAGCCCAGAGATCCAGCCTGTCCAGATCTCTCTGTAGGGCCTCTCTACCCCCAGGCAGATCGACACTTCCTGCCAGCTTGGTGTCGTCTGCAAACTTACTGAGGGTACTCTCAATGCCCTCATCCAGGTCATCAATAAAGATATTGAAGAGGACAGGCCCCAGCACCGACCCCTGGGGAACACCACTCATGACTGGTCGCCAGCTGGATTTAACTCCATTCACCACCACTCTCTGGGCCCGGCCCTTCAGCCAGCTCCTTACCCAGCAAAGGGTGTACCTGTCCAAGCCAGTTTCTCCAGGAGAATACTGTGGGAGACAGTGTCAAAGGCTTTGCTGAAGTCTAGGTAGACCACATCAACAGCCTTTCCCTCATCCACCAGACGGGTCACTCGATCATAGAAGGAGATCAGGTTGGTCAAGCAGGACCTGCCCTTCACAAACCCATGCTGGCTAGGCCTGATCCCCCGGTTGTCCTGCAAATGCCACGTGATCTCCCTCAGGACAATCTGCTCCATAACCTTCCCTGGTACCGAAGTCAGGCTGACAGGCCTGTAGTTCCCTGGATCCTCCTTATGACCCTTCTTGTAGATGGGAGTCACGTTGGCAAGTTTCCAGTCTTCTGGGACCTCTCCAGTTGACCAGGAATGCCGATAGATGATGGAAAGCGGCTTGGCTATCTCCTCTGCCAGCTCCCTCAGTACTCTCGGGTGGATCTCGTCTGGCCCCATGGACTTGTGGCAATCCAGGTGGAGTAGTAGGTCTCTGACCATTTCCTCCTGAATCATGGGGAGTTTGTTTCACTCCCCATCCGAGACTTCCAGGTCAGAGAGTAGAGTGCTCTGAGGACAACTGGTCTGGCTTTTAAAGACAGATGTAAAAAAGGCATTGAGAACCTCAGCCTTTTCATTGTCCTCAGTGGCCAATATAGAGATTAAGACTTGCCTCTCCTCTAATTCCTGCATGTAACTTCATGGATCCTGTCTGATTTTTGTAGATGTATCATTCTTAAGGTGGCCATATCACAATCTCTGTCTTTCTCTCAGAACTTCTTTGTAGTCACTGTAGGATCTTTTCTTGCTGTAGTATACCGTGGACTCTGGTATTCTTCCACAGACTTTGTTCCCTTCCTCTCCCTTGCCATTTTTCTTTATATTCCTTCAGTACAACTCTGATGTAGATCTCCAAAGTCCAGAACTACTACCATGACTGCTTCCTATGAATGCTCTGCTCAGAAAGAGCATTTGGCTGAAAATCTAAGAGAGCTCATCAGCAGTTAATAATGACCTGCTCAAGAAGGTTCAGGCACTGCTATATACTTATTTTAACCATCTCAGTTTAGGCAGTGTTATTACTACAATGATTATGCTAGTTTTTAAAGTTCTGGAGAGTAACAGTAGAATTGCTGCCGGATATCTTCCCCATTCCTCTACTCCTTTAAGTAAACAAATAGAAGCTGCTGGGGAAAGTACCTCCTTTTGGTAAGGCTGTCTCAAAACATCTGTGGCTGTACGAATGGAGAGGAAAATGCTCCAGCTATCAGCTTTTGCATTTGAGAAAGCTAATGCATGATCCGGAAAGTGAGAAATTGTACAGTTGGTCTGCATGCCTGCTGCCCTGCCTTAGAATAGGATAATTCCTGTTTCAAGGCACACACAAGACTACTGTGTGTCCTAGCATCCTGTCTCAGGATAGAAATGATGTTTCAACATTGTGCAGAGACAAGCTCAAGGTGGAGGAATAGCGTTAGATGCATTTTTATATTATTATTGAACCAGTCCTCAACTCTTACCATTGTGTAAATCACCTGGTGTAATTTACAAAAGAAAAAGAAAGTCATAGAGTATATTGCTTCTGTCTGTAATAACAGAATTCTCTGAAATACCTTGTGACTGTCTGGTGGAATGAGTTTTGGAATGTTGATTAGTTCTTTGCTGTCTCCTGTGCACTGTGTGTCAGGTACAAGGGATTCTTAGGCTAAATTGATACAGCTAAATAAAAACTTCATTCAAATCAAGTCTGAAGTGGAGCAGCTTCACTTAAAGAGCCAGTGTTACTGTATACAAATGAATGCCAAATATGAATAAGCACATATTAATCTATTTTCTATTTGGGATTCAAATAGAAAAAAATCACTAGCCTAACTGCTTATTTTCTCAACTAACTTTACTTTGAGCTAGAGTAAATTCATAAAAGCTGTTCATTTACAGAAGCTGGTGGTGTATTTCTTTTGATTTTGAATTTTGCTTGTCTTAAGCCTTAGAGAACATGGTGCACTCTTAAGACAAAGAAATACATTAAAAATCCAGTGTTTCTTAAATTAAGTGGAGGATTTCTTTTGGAGCAAGACTATTTTGCTTCAGAAATATGTCCTTGGTGTAGTCTTCACGTTTTCTGCCTGTGCAAGGCAAAGCAGCAACACAGCAGAGCATCTTCTCTCACTACTTGATTGGTGATGCTCTGAGCTTGGAACCAAGCTGTTTTTTTCCTAACCATTTTCACACAACTTGCTTTGGCTTTTATGGGACATATCCCCATCATGTATAAAGATGTTTCTGAAACTCAGGTCTGCTACAATTCTGATTGATAACTGGAATAGGATGAAGTAATTGTTCCTTCTTATCTTAGGTCTTTCCCTTAAACTTTATTAGAAGGAAATCACAAACATATAGCAACTTCAATCCTTAGTGTTTTGCTTCTTTTTTCTTTTTAAACAATAATTTTCTGAATAAGATTCCTCCTGATCACTCCTTCCTACCTCCCCGTGCCTTTTTATTTCAAGTTTACTCTAATAGTCTCATGTATGTGAACTGCTTTTATGGGCTCTGTAGCTGCATTGCCTTGAACAGAGATGATGAAATACAGTTCCTCTAAAATCAATTGGCTTGTTCTTTCATTTCCTGTATCCTTCCAGCAAAGGATTAAGGCCTGGCTGTTGGTGTTACTACTAAAGCTTCTCTGCTGGCTTCCTGTTTTCAAAGCATCTACATGATGCTTCACATATTTCTCAGCAAATAATACAAGCAGTGATTATTGCACTGTGCAGTGTTATTTCATTTGTGCTTACCAGTTGTTCGGAAGTAATACCACGTGGCCAAAATATAACTCCTAGTAGGGTGGAGCAGTAATAGGAGGAAATTGGGGCCAAGTACATGTCAGAAACACTCACAGTTCTTTGAATCTGAGGACCGAACAAAGGCATCTTGTGAGCTTTGCTTTGGAGTTAGTGGTAGGCTAATAGTTTCTCTACTAAAAGGCAGCCTGCCTTTGGTTAGCCCTCAGTTTCCTGTAGGTGGCTGTAACTACAGTGTATCATCAGCTCATGCTCCATAGTTGTTGTGCCCCAGTTGTGTATGGTACCAACCTTTGGTGTTAGCCTTCTGTCTTTATGCCTTCTGCTTTTGGAATTGCAGCATCACAGAATGTCAGGGAGTGGAAGGCACCTGATATACCAGAAATACACATCCCAGCTGTAGTTTTGCTTGACATACTGTAGTGAAGTCAGTGAAATCAGTGGCTTACCTTAGCCATGAATACATACGTTTTGTTGCTTCACGTTCTTTTCATGATCTCACAAAAATATTACAGTGAGCTCAATTAGAATGGTTCTCTAAAGGCAGGAAATCTTGCCAGACCAGTATGGCGGCCTTCTTTGATGGAGTGACAGCATCAGTGGAAAAAGAAACTGATGTCGTCTTCCTGGACTTCTGCACCCCTTTGACAGGGTCCAGCACATCTTTATCTCTGAACTGGAGAGATGCAAATTTGAAAGATGGACTATTTGTTGGGAAAAGAATTGGTTGGAAGGTTGCAGACAGGAGGTTGTGTTAAATGGCTCTATGTCCAGGTGGAAGCTGGTGACCAATGGTGTCCCCAAGGGGTCTGTCTCAGGATCAGTGCTCTTTAGCATCTTTATCCATGACATAGACAGTGGGAACGAGTGCATCTTTGGCAGCTTTGCTGATAACTCCAAGCAGAGTTGCGCAGTTGGTATGACAGAAAGAAGGAATGCCTGGATGGGCTTGAAAAGTGGGCTCATGTGACCCTAATGAGGTTTAACAAGGCCAAGTACAAGGTGTTGCACTTGGGTCATGGCAATCCCAGGTATGAGTACAGACTGGGAGAATAACTCATTGAGAGCAGCCTTACAGAGGACTTGGGGGTCCAGGTGGATGAGAAGCTGAACATGAGCCAGCAGTGTGTGCTTGCAGCCTGGAAGGCCAATAGTATTCTGGGCTGTGTCAAAAGAGGGGCAGCCAGCAGGGTGATGGAGGTGATTGTCTCCTTCTTCTCTGCACTCATGAGGCCTTATCTGGAGTACTGCATCTAGGCCTGCGGCCTCAAAGCAAGAAAGATATGGCTATGTTAAATATGTCTAGATCTGGCTACGAAGATTATTTGAGGGCTGGAGCAGTACTCTTAGGAAGAAGAGTTGAGGGAGCTGCGCTTATTCAGCCTGCATATGAGGACACCTCACTCAAAGAAAGCTTTTAATTGGTAGGGAGGCAGGCTTTTTATATGTTCTGATAATGATACAACGTGGGGGGAATGGCTTTAAAGTAAAAGTGGGAAGATTTATGTTAGATATCAGGAGGAAATTCTTTACTCAGAGGGTGGTGAGGCACTGGCACAGGATGCCCAGAGAAGCTGTGGATGCCCCGTCCCTGGAGGTGTTCAAGGCTAGGCTGGATGGGACCCAGGGCAGCCTGATGTAGTGGTTGGCAACCCTGCCCATGGGAGCTTGGAGCTGGAATGGTCTTCAGTGTTCCTTCGAACATAAGCCATTGTTTGAAATCGTTAGAAAGGTTATTTAGGTAATTTTCACTGTTAAAAATACCCAGAAGTCTTCTGCTCAGCTTAATAAATGCTTAAAACCTTGACTTGTGCTTTTGACTGATGCACTGTATGTTTGCTTTTTTTATTGTGTGTCCAATCTTGCAAAGTGAAAACACATTGAAAGTTTGTGTTCAAATATTAAACTTTTATGCTATATCAGGCTGTATTTTTAAGTTTTATCTGCTTGCTTTTTCTGTAGAGGATGTGACCATTTAGTATGTTCTGTTCATCGTACAGTGCTCTAACAGTGAACAGAGAATGTATTCTGGTCTTACCATCTTGGTATGCTGCCATCTGGCCAGAGCCTTGATATCAAGATTTTAATGAAGTTCGTACATCATTTGTGATGATTTACTTGGAAATAATTATTGACAAGGAACTGGTACAGAAACTGATGAAGCTGACTGTAAATTCAGAAAAAGACTTGAAGTTCAGTTTCCATAAAGCTTAGTGCTGTAAGTCTGTATAGGCAATGATCTGGATTTGGATTGCACATCCTTAGGAGAACTCTGTTCATTGTGTCCTCACCTCAGCTTATTTGTGCACCAGAGCCTCTTAAGTAGGACACTGCCTGCTCCTTTGCGGCATCCAGTTTGTTCATGTGGGTGAGAGGGAGAATGGACTCTGGCTGGTTTTGAACCAAACATTTGATGGTTGCTGGCAGACTCTCTGGATGTGTAATAAGTTTTAGCTGTCCTAACCTCAGAAGTCTCTAATGTGGATTTCTCTTCTTCCTGCCAGTTTGTGTGATTTCCTCATCCATAGGCCTGTCATGCTCTATCATGCTTCCACTTCAACTATTTGAGCTAGCTGTCTTTTTTGTTCATGAAATGGTCAGCAGGTGCGTGTTGAAAGCAGCAGTGTTTAGAAAATGAGTGAACGTTACTGAGGAAGTGAAAGTTGCAACTAATATTCTTTTCTGCATTGTTGAATGCTTAAATGGAAGAAATTATTCTGTCTTGCCCAGAATAGAGAAACAGAATATCCTGAGATGGAAGGAATACACAAGGGTAATCCAGTCCAATTTGATGCTCCACACCCAAAATTCAAACCCTGTGTCTGAGAGCACTGTCCAAACGCTCCCAGAACTCTGGCACCTGGGGCCATGCCCATGCCCACTGCCCTGGGCAGCCTGTTCCATGCACACCGCTCTCTGGTGCAGAACCTTTCCCTAGCCCCCACCTGCCCCTCCCCTGACACAGCTCCATGCCATTCCCTTGGACCCTGTCACTGTCACCAGAGAGCAGAGCTCAGTGCTGCCCCTCTGCTCCCTGTGAGGAGCTGCAGCCGCCATGAGGCCTCCCCTCGGCCTCCTGTGTGCTGGGCAGAACACACACAGGGACCACAGCTGCCTCTCATACATCTTGCCCTCCAGGTCCTTCTCCATCTTCATACCCCTCCTTTGGATGCTCTCTAATAGTTTTATGTCTGTGTATTGTGGCACCCAAACCTGCACCCAGGGCTCCAGGTGAGACTACACAGTGCAGAGTGGGACAGCCTTTCGCTCAGTGGCTGGCAGAGCTGGGCCTCATGCCCTCCAGGGTATGGTTGGCCCTTTGGGCTGCCAGGACACTCTGCTGGCTCATGTTCAACTTGCTGTCAATCCTTCATTGCATGCAATGTTTCATTGTGTTATTGGGCTTTCCTCCTTGTGCTGGGTAACAGTGTGCTCCTTTCTGGAGAGAATCCTTACTACTGTATCAAATACAAATAGACAAGAACAGATAGAAGGCTGTGAGAAAGCAGACTGTTTTGGGGAGTTTGGGTCTTGAAAAGATTAGAAACATAAAGAAATGCAGCTGCTTCATACAATGGTAGGAGTAGGTTGTTCAGTGCAGCTAATGTGCGTGGTTGTTTTTTTTTCCTCAGATGAGTGGAGAATTAATCATAGAATCATAGAATCGTAGAATGGCTTGGGTTGAAAAGGACCTCAAAGATCATCAAGTCTCAACCCCCCTGCCAAGTGCAGGGTCGCCAACCACTAGACCAGGCTGCCCAGAGCCATGTCCAGTCTGGCCTTGAATGCCTCCAGGGACGGGGCATCCACAACCTCCCTGGGCAACCTGTTCCAGTGCGTCACCACCCTCTGTGTGAAAAACTTCCTCCTAATATCTAACCTAAATCTCCCCTGTCTCAGCTTAAAACCATTCCCCCTTGTCCTATCGCTATCCACCCTCACAAACAATCGATCCCCCTCCTGTTTATACGCTCCCTTCAAGTATTGGAAGGCCACAATGAGGTCTCCCTGGAGTCTTCTCTTCTCCAAGCTAAACAAGCCCAGTTCCCTCAACCTTTCCTCATAGGAGAGGTGCTCCAGCCCTCTGATCATCTTGGTCGCCCTCCTCTGCACTCGTTCCAAGAGCTCCATGTCCTTCTTGTGCTGGGGGACCCAGGCCTGGACACAGTACTCCAGATGGGGCCTCACAAAGAGCCGAGTAGAGGGGGACCACCACCTCCCTCTCCCTGCTGACCACTGCTCTTTTAATGCAGCCCAGAACATAGTTGGCCCTCCAGGCTGCCAGCGCACACTACTGGCTCATGTCTAGCTTCTCGTCCACCAGGACACCCAAGTCCCTCTCCACAGGGCTGCTTTCAAGTACTTCTTCCCCCAGTTTATATAAATACCTGGGATTGCCCTGGCCCCAGTGCAGCACCCTGCACTTGCCCTTGTTGAACCTCATTAGGTTCTTGTGGGCGCACTTGTCCAGCCTGTCCAGGTCCCTCTGGATGGCTTCCCTTCCTTCCAGTGTATCGACTGCACCGCTCAGCTTGGTGTCATCTGCAAACTTGCTGAGGGTACACTCGATTCCATCGTCTATGTCATTGATAAAGACATTGAAGAGCACCGGTCCCAGGACTGAGCCTTGGGGGACACCACTCGTGACTGGCCTCTACCCTGACATAGAACCATTTATCACAACCCTTTGGCTGCGACCAGCCAACCAGTTCTTAACCCACCGAACAGTCCATCCTTCAAATCCATACCTCTCCAATTTGGAGAGAAGGATGTGATGAGGGACCCTGTCAAAGGCTTTGGAGAAGTCCAAGAAGATGACATCCATCCACTCCTTCCATCCACCGATGGCGTCACTTCATCGTAGAAGGCCACCAGATAGGCAAGATCTGCCCTTGGTGAATCCATGCTGGCTGTCTCAGATCACCTCCTTGTCACGTATGTGCCTTAACATGTCTTCTAGGAGGATCTGCTCCATGATCTTCCCAGGCACAGAGGTGAGGCTCACCAGCCTGTAGTTCTCCGGGTCATCCTTTCTCCCTTTCTTAAAAATGGGAGTAATGTTTCCCTTCCTCCAGTCACCGGGGACTTCACCGGACAGCCATGATTTTTCAAATATGATGGAGAGCAGCTTGGCAACCACATCAGCCATCTCTCTCAGAACCCTAGGATGGATGTCATCTGGCCCCATAGACTTCCACACATTCAGTTTCAAGAGGAGGTCTCGAACTTGTTCCACTGTTACAGTGGGACAAAATCCGCTCCTCTCACCCACACCTCAAGGTTCAGGGTCCTGGCAGACACAGGGAGCCTGACCACCAGTGAAGACCGAGGCAAAGCACTTATTGAGCACCTCAGCCTTTTCCACATCTGAGGAAGCCAATTCTCCATCCTCATTTACCAGAGGGGGAACGCTCTCCTTGACTTGTCTTCTCTTGCCTATGTGCCTGTAGAACCCCTTCTTGTTATTTTTCACATCCCTAGCCAAGTTCAGCTCTACCTGTGCCTTGGCTTTTCTGATCCTATCTCTACACATGCGGACAACAGCCCTATAGTGTAGCCTCCCGGGCTACACAACCCTGCTTCCACTTTCTGTACATTTCCCTCTTTTCCCTCAGGAAATCTGAGTTATCCTCACTTCGGAAGGTTTAGTTTCAGTCCAACCCTGGATAACTTTCTGCATGCTGAAGAGATGAGCTGCTTATATGACACCATTCTACCAAAGGGGCTCTACCTAGTTTCAGTACTGCTCAATTTGCTGGTACTTTGCACTTCATAGAACCATAGAATATCCTGAGTTTGTGTAGTAGTGTTTATTTGTACAGCCCTTCAGTATTTGAAGGTGGAGAGAAATGAAAGAAAGATATTTATACCAAAGTTACTAAAAAGTAGTTGACTGGCTTTATTAAGTCAAATGATTCCCATAATTTCACATTGCATTTCCTTATGTAAAATAAACATGTAGATTCACAGAGCGGTGTTTAGTGGTCTCCATTTAGACTGAGCAATACTTACCCAGAAAGCATATCTCCCATTTTCTACATGGTTGGGTGGAGCTCAAAGTCTTGGAAGAGAGTTGCTTCTCTTCTAGGAAGAATTAATGCTGTAAATGCTGGGTAAAATTTGCTGATGCTTATGAATTGTACACCAATCCATGTTTTGCCATCTAGTCAAAGCCATTTAGAATACAGCATTTCAGGTAGAATTGACTAAGATAAAATCAATGCATCTCTGCTCGGATATTAAAATAAAACTGCCCTCCACTCCCAATGTGTAGAAAAGTTTCAAACTTAATTAAGAAAAATACTGTTAGAGTATGATTTTAGTGACCAAAATAGGTCTTGCGTGTTTTATCTTTGGTTTTATCTATCTGGTGCTCTTGTAACACGTTTCTAATCTGTTTTACTAGTAAATGAGCATCAATCAACTGGCATCTAGCAAATGGGGCAGTGTAAGTCAGCTACCTTTCTCTATCAGTGTTGAAACTGAATTCCATTTATGTTAATTTCATTGTCTTGAAGGCTTAGAGTGTTTTTCATGTTTAACTCAACTTCTAACATAATTTCATTATTGAATATTACATTTTAAACATTTTCTACTCCTACCCACTAAAAATGAATAGGGAGAAAAGGTGAATGTAGACTGGAGGAAAAAAAGAAAGAAAAGCTTTTGGCAAGGGTTCTATATGAAATTATGAACTTGAGAGTGGATTCTTGACATTATCACTATTTTTATACTACGTGAAATCTGGGATCCACTTTTAGTTTGTGATAACTGCTGTTTCTTAGAAGTTAAATAGCTGATGTATTGTTCAATGAAAATTGAAAATACATTCAAAGTCTACAAAGACTTGGTTACCTGTCAGTTTTAAATTGGAAGCTGCATGAGGCTGTAGTTAAATATTCTTAACTGTAGCTTATTTCATGTTTTCCCTTCAAGCTGAGTTACTACACGTCCCATTTGAAATGTTTGTAAGAGAGACATGATACATCTCATACTCCTTGGAAAAGAAAGCAGAACATTTTAATTAATGTCTGTTGTTAGTTTCCACCATGGGAGGTTGGGTAAGGATTTCTGTCTCCAAAGATAATGTAATTATGTGCTTAATATTCTTATAAAAATCACTGCTCTTCAGTGTTCTATGTAGACTTGAATCCTCCACCCCTTAAAAATAAGTTATTGATGAAAATTTATTATAATATATAACATTGTTACTTGAAGATGAACAGGAAAAATATTACTATTTTTTTGGACACAAGAAGCAGGGAACTTAGTTTTAAAATATTTTTGCCACACAATACACTGTAAAATGCTAGAACATATCATAGATATTTTAAGGTTTAAAGTATAGAAATTTAAACTAAATGTCTATCTTATAGACACAAGAAATATAACATGACCTCTCACTGTGGAAGTGTGTGTCTGGCTGCCAGAAGCTGGCAATATATGCCAGTGGAAGGATAAGTCTAAACATGTATTTGGTGTTTTTTAAAAATGTCTGTCTGCTGTTGACTGCTTCCAGAAAGACAATACTTAGCTAGACAACATAAGACAGATTAGTGGTGTAATCAAATACAGGATAGTTGGTGGGCGGTTGGTAATCACTATAAGGTTCTTCACTTGTAGGCAGAGGTAAAATATTTCTAAAACATACATGAATGAGATGGTAAGTTTTAAGCAGTTGTATGTTTTTACAGTTGCAGAAGAAGAGTATATATAGTGGTGAGATAGGTGTGAATAGCATTTTAATTGCTTACTCATTTGATAATTTTGAATTATAATTGTATGCAGTGAAGTAGGTAATAGCTACATTAGATGATAGCTGCATTTTAGCTTTTTAAGAATCAGAAGGTCAGAGGCTACATTGGGCAGCCTGTATAGTCTGAATGAGTATTATTTTACATTATTCATTTCAGAGTGGAATAACAGGATGTTATCTGAGTAGAGAAACTTTTCCCTGTGGTTTTATTTTTAATATCAGACTTTGAAAGGGAAAATACTGATTTTATAAAATGTGTACCTACAATATTCAATGTAGTGTGTGAAGGATTTTATGCTTCATTGTTTCTTCTGGGCCACCAGGGGGCATGGAACGACACTTTTTTTCCTTTCCTGTGTCCTGTCATCTGCATATTGATCTCCTGTTTTTCATTTATTTTATTTTGTAAGTTTCTTGTATTTGACTTTAGTCTGTTTAGATTCTAGGGTCTTTGCCCTGTGTCTCAATTAACATAATCTGGATCTATTGTCAAGATGCATTTTTGTCTTTTGAGAAACAATAAGGTTTTACATGAGTTACATTTTAAAAACCGTTACTGTTTTCAGGATGCATTTAACTAAGAACAGAACAAAACACTGAGTCAGCATTTTGTCCCCTTGTTTTCCAGGCTGTGCAAACTTACAAACTGTAAAGTTTAAAAAAGACTAAAACTTCTGCATAATTACAAAGAGCTGCTGTAGAGATGAAATGACAGAAATGATTAGTAGAGGTCAAGAGGATGACTGGTATCTTTTATTAAGGGAAGCATTTTCCTACAGACTTCCGAAACTGAGCAGAATTTAAAAGACAGTGCTCATCACAATTTTAAAAGAAGGCTTAATCCCTTGCAAACTACGGAAGTGGGAATTGGTTGGCTTCTGAAGAAGACAATTTGTACATTAAGCGGTAAATGGAAGGGTCTTAAGTGAACGATTGTCATGGGGGGAAAAAGTCTATTATACTGAAGCTGTTGATAGTACTATTCTATAATACTTGTAATACTTCCTGCTTTTCATAGGAAACTGTTTAGCTTGTCATTAAAAACCTAGATCACAGAATGACTGTCTGCTGAATGACTATTATCTGTATTTTGTGTAATGGGTGAAACGTAAACACCTGAATCCGCAGAGGTTTCTGTTGTAATTACAACTTTTTGACAAAACAAAGTCAGACACTATATTTTGGGGTCTGTCCACAATTTTAGTAATAGAGAACAAACACCCAATTCCTTTCTACCTTTTATTACTGTTGAAATCTTTCTGAAGAAAGAAACAAATTATTGTTAAGATTAAATAACCTTAAAAACATGTTAGGTGATACGGGCTCTTGTGGTTGTGGAAAAGCTAATGCATTTGTTGTTTGGAAAAAAAAAGCATACCCAAAGTGATTCGGAATGGGTGGCTGGTACATCATAGAGGAATAGCATTCCATGCATCTTCCTCTCCTACGCTATCTCCTGTACTCCAACAATATGTTTTTAAATGCCATAAATTGATTTGTGCTGTCAGTCTGCATCTCTCCTTCCAAGTTACTTAGGAGCTATGTTGACTTCTTTCAGTGTGTGTTGTATCTTCTATCCTTCCTTTTGTGGTGTACACTAGAATCATCTACAGAATCCTGTTCTCCAGCAACTGAAAGTGGTATTCTAAGTGCAGATGGTATTGTTTTGAACTGTCTTTTCCAGGACAGTATTGACTGTCAAGTTGTACAGATTATTACAATATTCAGGCAGATAAGGAAATCTTTTTTGTGCTTCTGTTAATTTCTCTCCACATTTCACTGAAAATAAGAAACAATATTTATTGAAACATTTCACTTGTAGAAGGAAAAGCATTTATGTCCTGTTAATTCCATCATGATATGACTGTCTTAAAAAAAAAAAAAAAAAAAAAAGGCTTTCCCTTTGGTGTTCTGATGTGGTGGCAAATTAAAATATCAGATTTTGGTTTGCAAATCTTTGATAGACATGAAAAATTTGAATTTGGCATAGTTGATACTTGAAACAACGTGACCTTTTAGGAATATTTTCATATCACTTCTGCTATTTTTTTCATGTTCTGAGAGTAGTTTTCATGTGTTGGTTTGATTTCTTACTTATTGTCTTTATATAAAATATAGAATAATATTTTTGTGATATTACTACTGTGAAATTGATGTAAAAGAAAAAATCATGAATTAGTCTGAGAAATAATTAAATTTCCATTTTTCTTTATGCAGGGCCAGCTTTCAATATTGCAAGAAAAAATAGATCATCTTGAACGCCTTTTGGCAGAAAATAATGAGATTATTTCAAACATACGGGATTCTGTGATCAATCTGAGTGAATCAGTAAAAGACGGTCAAAAAAATCCAGAGGCTGTAAACTTCAGTCATGGATCTCAGTTGGAGCTCTTTCCTTCTGCTTCCACTCTGCTTTCAGTTGATTCTGAGGATTGTTTGTTCGCTTCAAAAAGTGGAAGTCGTAGTTCAGATGTGCAGGTAAGCAGAATGTCTTTCTAATTCTCCTAGGGTCTTAGCTGCCATTACCTTTTATGATTCTGAAAACATCTATAGGCATCTGTAAAAGCCTACAACTAAGCACCTTATCTAAGATGTAATAGAACTGTTCAAGTGACTGTTGCTGTGTTTAACAAAAAATGTTATGAAACTGTTCCTTTCTACCTTTTCTAAACTGTCTAGAAACAAAATGTGATTGAAGTATTCTGATATGTTGGGTCATCATAAAGTTCTTAAAAACAAGCAATCCAAAATTAATCACTGCTTTTTGTTTATTTTCTGGTACTCTCAGAAGTTCTTAAAGAGGCTCTCAAATTCATTCCTACTTCCTGAAATTCTTGCAAAACTGATGTAAAATAATCTGGGAATATTTATTTAAACAGGTTTTACATTTTAGGGATAAATGTGTAGATGGGTCTTGAAAAGGAGATAAAGCTTGCTTAACAGTTAATCATTTACAACAATCTCCAGTATTATGCTCTATTTTGAATATCATTTGTATATTTGGGCATTCTTGTGCATCTCCAGTTTGTATATGCACATTCCTCAGAAAGGAGGAACATATACCCTGCCAACTGGTTGTCATGAACTGGTCAGGTTGAAGTTTTTAAAAGTCAAATACTTCAAGCTGAATTTATTTCAATTTCTGGTGATGCCTGTGGGTTCATTGACTTTTATATATTCCATTTTCATGCAGTGTTTCAGGAGTACTAAGAATACTGTGTGAATTTTGTGATCTGTTCTGTTTTTGGGAGTCTTGTGGGAGTGCTAAAAATATTCATAGTACTCTAAAGCAAAGATTAAATTTTGAATTCCAGCTTTCCTTCATTGTGTAAGTCAAAGTTTTTCTACTGTAGGATAAAGACAGTGGACTTAAGATGAATAAGTTTACGCATCTGAACAATTGTAACCTCTGATTTATTATTTTTAATGCCTTTAAGCTCTTCAGGGATAGGCATTTCCTTAATACGTCTCTCACAAAGAAAGTAGATTTTTAAAGGTAGTAATATCTAACTTTTTGTATTGCATGTTAAGACTTAACACAGGAAAGAAAAGTACATGAGCCTTTACTCGTTTTCAGGATAATGGATTGTTAACAGGTTATTCCTCACACAGTCTGTTTTCATATTCAGTTTTTTTAGCTGCATTAGAAATAAGTTAGTGAATATGAATGCTGTGGATTTTGAGGTAAAATGTTTTGGCTTAAACTATAGGACCTGTTAACTTGTCATGAGTAGAAAGTAAGTGTTTTATATCTGAGAGTTTGTTCTACCAAATAGTAGTATTGTGCTATTTATATCTGTTGTAGCTTTCATGGATATAAACAGGAGAATTACTTTTGGAGCTACCTATGTAATTTGCTTTATGATGGTTTTCCTTACTCATAAGTCTATATGTAGGTATACAAGTAGCAGGAAATGTTCGTAATGCTGTTCCTGGATTCTCACTTACACAGGCCGAGAGTGTCAGTGTATCAGTATAGTCATGGGGTTATCAGCCATCTATTATGAAGTGATTTTAATACTGCTTTGTATACAATTTATTGTTGTGATAGTCTGATCCACATTTCAGTTGTGGATCTTGGTGTTAGCAGAGTTCTGGTAGCACCAGTTAACCTAAGTTAGCTCATCTAAGTTACTGTATTTGAATAGCTTTACCATTTAATGACTCACTGAAGATGATATACTCCACAACCACTGTTTATTTTCTTCTAGATTTTTATAAAGAGTAAGAAATTCAGAGCAGATTATCTGAAGAGCATATTTTTAATTTTTAAATAACTTACAAGTTAATTATCTGCTATTCATAAATATTAACACTGTAGACTTCAACCTTTATTCATCTGTGTTTATCTTTAAAGAGGATATATGACAAAGAAAGGAGAGATTAGAAAGAAATGAGAGAACATAGATGAGATTTAATGTTTGGATAATAATTGCTATAGAGAGTGAACACAAAAGATGCTTCACTGAATTAATTATGGGAATCCATTATAGTCATCCATAATGGAGAGGCCATTAGGAGAACAGATTCAAATTTGGATTAAAAATCTCTTAATATTTCAATGAGAAATATTACTAGGTCTTGTTATTCCAAGAGATCTATTTTCTTTGCACAAGCTGGAGAAAACAATGTACTAATAACATGAGAACCAAAAGGTTATTGGATAGAACTGGTAAAGGATGTTTTTTATGGAAAAAATGTAAAACAAGAAATGATTCATTTAATTACTTACACCATAAAGTGGGAAGGATACTGTAATAGAGCTGGCTGCTGAAAATAACATTCAACTGAGAATTTAACTGATTGCAAGGTGTGTCCTCTTTGTCCCCTTCAACCACTGAACCATCTAATATTGTGCATAGTAATGTTGCTCTGTTGAAAACTGAGTATGAGTTTAAAAAAAAAAAAAAAAAAAAAGAGAAAAAAGTGACCTGAAGAGGCATGAACTGTGTTTTTATTTCTTCTGTTTGCTTAAGTATTTCCTGACCTGATCCTCTTCTTCCAAGGGTATGTCTTTC
This sequence comes from Numida meleagris, assembly GCF_002078875.1. NCBI lineage: Eukaryota > Metazoa > Chordata > Aves > Galliformes > Numididae > Numida > Numida meleagris. The sequence goes on along the minus strand of NC_034438.1, from coordinate 47,283,048 downwards.
TTGCTCCAGCCTTTCCCACTGGTCTCTGGTTCCTGGGATTCCTGACAGCCAGTCTTGCTCTTCCATTGTGGGGCAAAGAAAGCATTTGGTACCTCAGCCTATTGTATGTGTCACCAGGTCACATGTCCTCTTCAGCAGTGGGCCCACATCTTCCATAGTTACCTTTCTGTCACTGATATCCTTGTAGAAGCTTTTATTGTCTTTATCATTGCCCAGATTGACTGGGCTTTGCCTTTGTTTACCTCATCATTATGTGCTGAGACAATATCTGTGTATTCCACCCAGCTCACCGGTCCCTGTTTCTACCCTATTTGTGTTTGAGTTTGTCCAAAAGCTCGTTGTTCATTCACACAGGACTCCTGGCACCCTGATAGATTTCTCATCATTACAGAATGGCTTAGGTTGGAAGGGACCTTAAAGAACACCTGCTGCCATGGGCAGGGTTGCTACCCACTAGATCAGGTTGCCGAGGGCCCCATCCAGCAGGCCTTGAATGCCTCCAGGGATGGGACATCCACAGCTTCTCTGGGTAATGTGTTTCAGTGCCTTTCCACTCTGTAACTAAAGAATTTGTATATAGCGTCTAACCTAGTTTCCCCCTTTTGTAGTTTAAAGCCGTTGCCCCTTGTCCTATCACTATCAGACCATGTGAAGATTCGGTCTGCCTCCTGTTGTAAGCTCCCGTCAAGTACAGGAAGGATGCAGTGAAGTCTCCAGAGCCTTCTCTTCTCCAGGCTGAACAAACCCAGCTCCCTCAACCTTTATCTGTAAGAGAGATGCTCCAGCCCTCTGGTCTTCATGGTCCTGCTCTGGACCATGAAATTCAGGGTCCTGACTGTTTTTCGCCATGACTGTATTCTTAAGATCATGAACTCAACCAGAGCATTTATGCTTGACTTCTCATTTGTTGAGATGGATCACTCTTAAGCTTGAATAAGGTGATTCTTGAATATTAACCAGCTTTCTTGGGTCCTTTTTCTCTTCAAGGCCTTATCTGTTGGGACTCTTCCAAGCAAAGAGACTGAGGTCAGCTCTTTTGTAGTCAGGTGTTGCGTTCTTCCTTTTTTCCATTTCTCATGACTTTGAACTTTTAACATCTCCATGGCTGTGTTTGACCACCCCCCAAAAGCCCCTCCTTGTTTGTGAGGGTGAGGTTCAGCAGAGAACCTCTCTTCATAGATTGTGATGGAGGCACTCCAGGAAGTTCCTGTTTGTTTCTGCCTTGCTGTCTTGGGTAATTGTCATGGGTGAGCTGCCCCTGGTTCTCACAACTCAGGCCTGCAAACATGATGGTGCTCCTTACTACCTGTAGAGGGCCACATCTGCTTGACCTTCTCGTCAGGTAGCCTATACCAGTCACCCACTGCAATGCCGTCCAAACTATCTTTTTAATCCTTATGCATAATTTCTCAGCTGGCTCCTTGTCCATCTGTAGGCAGAACTCCATGCACTTGAGCTCTCTCACATAATGGGTAATTCCCCTTCTTTGTCTTCCTGGCCTGCCTTTCCTCATGAGTTTGTATCCCTTCATTTCAACACTCTAGTTTTTGGAGCCATTCTGCAAAGCTAGGCCCTTTGCTTGTCAGCCTTGTCAGATATTCCCTCCCTCATAAGTCTGCTGACAACTCTGTCTTACCCATCCTTCCTAGCAGAAAGCTTTCCCTGCCATGGAAGCCGTCTTACAGGCAAAGATCACTTTTGTTTGTTATATATTAATATATGTTTTTAATATATATTGAGTATATTGTGGACTGTAAAAATCGGTATCGTGCAGAAACCTGTATGTGTATAATGCATGAGAAAGACCCATAGGAATGTGTGTGATTCCATGAATTGTTGTTTTTTACATAAATATATTTTTATGCTTGATACATCAAAAGAATTTTTCAGTCTTAAGGTCTGTTATGGGTAACTGGCAAATTTATGGAGTATGCACTTCATTTTCTGTGAAGGACACATTTCAGATAAGAACTGTAGTTCTTGAAAATCAAATCCTAGGAAAGCAAGGAAATGTTTTTAGCCTAATATCCATATAATCCTCACTTGTTCTCCTTGAACTGGCAAAGCAAAAAGCATATGCCTGCTGCCGTTGCATCTGTATTTTCTGTTAAGCAGTGTTGTTTGAAGGTGGAAGCAATTCCGGCAGAGCTGTGATGTAACATCATCTCATGCAGCTGAGATACTTAGTCAAGGCCCATCTGAGACACTGCCAGTTCTAGGTTTATGATGGCTTATATTCCAACTTGTGTTTATTTCCATGTACAATCTTAGTCCTGAAAACAGTTTGTGCTTTATGTATTTAAATTATATTTTTCCTGAGTGTATGCCTTCCTCTTAGATTGTTCTCTCAAGTAGAGGTGAGATTCAGTGGCTTTTTTTCTGAAAGCATGTGAAGACTGACAATTCCAAATGCTGTGTGTTTGTTAATTTTTCTTCCTAGCTCATTCAAGAAAATGCAGTTGTTTAACTTGAGTTGTTGGATCAGGTGTAGAAGTTGACCAAAAGAATAAAACTCTTTCTTGACTGTTTTCAATTTTGCACAGTTCTTGGGAGTGCTGAGTAAATTTCACACAGCTGACATTTGTTTGGGGCCCAACTAATCCTCAGGCTTGGTTTGTAAGTAAATAAAAAATTAGTTAAAAAATTTTTTTTTTCTTAATTCTTGACTGACTTGAGTATATTGGAATGCAAGCACTGATACTTGCCAGATAATCTGAATAAAATGAAAGGGGAAAGAAGTGTTAGTGCTGGATCAGCTATGTGCACCAACTGTGCAAATAAAACAGATGAGAAATAATCTAATCTGTTTTGAGAATGCTGAATACAGATTTCTAAAAAGCCCATATCCTGAAAGCCAAAGGCAAAAGTGAAAAATATAGTTTGATAGAAGTTAAAGCAGCAATTTTGCTATTTAAAGGAACTGGTTGAAGGTTGGGTTGGGGTAGCTAATCACTGTTTTCAGCACTGGCATATAGAAGAAACTGCATGATAACAGAACTGCTATGTTAAGCATCAAGGTTTTGACTTCCTTAGAGTTACTGATTTATTGTTGTCTTACATTGTGGTCATGTAAAAATATCCCATGTAATGAGGATTTTTTTGGCAGTTTATACATACTTACAGTACAAACCCACAATATCTAAAACTTTTAGAAACCAAAAATTCTTTTATCCTAGTGCATCTTAGAACAACTCCTACCTACCTTTTAGCTGCTGTAAATGCAGCATTATGATATGTGATTAAGCAATGCGTTCACATTAGCAATCACAAACACTGTATAGTGTAGGAAAAAACAGCTTCCAGTGGAAGACCTGACATGACTGCATGCAGATTCTTGTCTTTTTAGGTGGTTACCAAAACAAAATGGTTGACTGTGTTGGAACTTTACCAGGGTAACTTTACCTTACTCTTGTCAGAGTACCATTTTTGCCTGCATTATTTTTCTCTGGGCATTACAAATGTCTGATGCTCTTGAATGTTTCTAGCTCTCGTTGGATCCCACATTTCCAGAGCTTATGTCTCTGACATGAAGTCGATGTCCTCAGCTAATTGAGGAAACTCCATGCTGCATTGAGGATTCATAAGTAATGCAATTTTCTTTTATCCATAAATAGTAAAGTCAGTTTCTGCTTCTAATTTCCTCACATCTTCCGCTTGCTCTCTGTCCTTCCTCCTGCCAGCTGAGATGCTCTTCCTCTCAGTCCTTCCCTTGCACCTTCTTTAAAGAGATCTGCTCTCCTTGGAGGAAACTTCTGTTTGTCTTCTGTGTTTATAAACTCACTTAATCTATGCATCAGGGCCAGGTATGAACATGTCTTGTCTTCAAGGCAGGACATTTTTTCCATGAACATTTTTGCACAACACCTTCCAGCACCAAGGGCCACATAGAAAATGTGCTAGAATACAGTCCTAATGATATTAGAACCATAGAATCCTTAGAGTTGGAAGAGACCTCTGAAGGCCATCTAGTCCAACTCCCCTGCTGTGAACAGGCCCAGGGCCTTATCCATCCTCACCTTGAAAGTCTCCAGGGATGGGTCATCAGCATCACTGGGCAACCTGTTCCACTGCCTCACCACCCTCACTGTGCAAGATTTTTTCCTAATATCTAACCTAAACCTACCCTCTTGAAGCTTAAAGCAAAGGGCCCCTTGTTCTGTCACCACAGGCTCTGCTAAAGAGTCTGTCCCCTTCTTTCCTGTAGCAGCCTTTCAGTATCTTAAGGAGAGCTGTCAGGTCACCTTGGAGCCTTCTCTTCTCCAGGCTGAACAGCCCCAGCTCTCTCAGCCTGTCCTCATAGGAGAGATGTTCCATTCAATGGATCATTTTTGTGGCCCTTCTCTGGACATGTTCCAACAGGTCTGTATCTTCCTTTATACAGTTTTTGCAAGTTTGTTTCGAGATCGAAGTTGTTTTTAAATAGGAAAATATAACTTATGTCTTCCATCCTGGTTAATTTCTCATCTTTCTTCTCACAGGATTGTGCATATCATGAAATTTGTGTGCTGGTGAAAACAACAACAACAACAAAAATAAACTTTTTATGCTCTTAGAATTTCTGCTACCATTGCTGTAGCAACAAGTTAAAATAGCTGTCTTGTTCTATTTGGAATGGTACAAAATGGCAACTTGAAGTTCTGTTCTATTATGTTTTGAGCCTATATTATGCAGTTCAAATTAAATCTGTAGTTTTCTCTGCTTCACTTGTGAAATTAAACAGAAATTGTTAAAATCCTTACCTTCTTAAAGTATTTTTTGGCTTTAATTATCACCTAACTGCACAGCTCTGGAAAGAACTTCATGAAATGAAACCTGTTGTTACAGATAACCTTACACTGTAAATTGCTTTCAAGCTGAGGAAGACTTTAAGCTAGTTAGCTTCGTAAGTTTATTTTTAAATAAATTTTAAAGACAGAAGGTAGTTTTTGTTAGATTTTATTTGGGAAAAACGTTAAATGATATCTTTCTTCCTAAAGGTGCTTACATAATTCAAAAAATATGAAGCAAATTTCAAAAAATATAAAGCAAATTTCGGAAGCTTGCAAGGGGCTTCATCTTACAATTAATCTCTCCCTTTGCAATGAACAAGCTGATCCAGTATTATTGCTGGTTTTTGAAGAAAACAGCTTTGGTTTAATAGAATATATATATTTTTGATGAATCTCTATTTTATATTTATTCCTTTTTAGATGTTGGAAGTCTATGACATTCTTCCTTTCGATAATCCAGATGGTGGCGTTTGGAAACAAGGATTTGATATTACGTACAATGAAAATGAGTGGGACAGTGAACCGCTTCAAGTTTTTGTTGTGCCTCACTCACATAATGACCCAGGTAATACTTTAACTCTTTCTGTTTGGGTATCTAGAGGCTTTTGAATTAAGGAAGATACATATACATTTCTGTTACAATCTGAGTGTTTTTGAGGCATGCTACGTAATTTATTACATCTAAGTCTAGCAAAACAGTCAAACAGGAATATAATTTTTAATGGAAATATAAAAGCTATGGACTTCAAATGACAGCTTGTTAACTGGAGTTAGAACTGGAATGCTGTTTTCAGAAGGTATTGGGGATGTTCCATGTTTATGTTGCTGATAAACACAGTTTATTCATTGGTGCATCAAATATAATCTGTTCTTACTTTGATTTCTTACTGTGACTTGGATATTAAATCTTGAGCTTCTGCTAAAGGAATGTGCTTCTTGGAAGATTTTGCACAGTCAAAAAACTCAGACTTGCCTTTAAAACTTCCTAGCCTAGGAAAACTGTAGTGGGATAATATAAAGTCTAAATTTAAACTAAACTTGGACTGAAGTAAGATAAGTAATTTGAACATAGGTGACTTTGAAAACATTAGATGCTCAGGAACAGAAGAAAACGAATGCTACAATATAGAGTGACTGGGTTATCCAGTTATAACAGCTAAAATAGTGTACAGTAAAACTACTCAGAGGAAATCACAATATAAACTTTGATCTGCCTTTTTGTTGAACTGTCTTTACACTTGCATCAGTTTGTTTCCTCTCTGGTTGTACTCCTGAAAACCTTTCCAACAGAAGCTACACTGTGCAGTTGTCAAAGTAATGTGAAACCATGCTGAAGGAATGTGCAGCACTATTTAAATCTCTCAGTTCTTTATAAGATGGGTTATGGAGTTTACCTCTCTCCCTTCTTTCTAATGATGCTGGTAAGATCATATTCTAACTGGAGGGAGTGGATTGGGATCCCATTAGAGGCCAGTTGCTGGTCCTCAGATTATTTTAACTAGATTGAAAAATAACCTCTGCACACTGAAGGCTATGGTAGCTTTATGGGAGCATGAAGCTTGGGAGTTACAGGCAGAAGCTTAAAAGAGCTTCACTTAAAACTTCTCAGGTGTCCATTCATGTCTTGAGGTTTGATAAAGACTCAGTGTTCTGATACTGATTTCAGGTGCAGTACATAACAGTGAAGGCAAAGAGCCTGCATTTTGAATCAGCATTTTCCTTGCCTCTTTTCCATAGGTCTGTAGAGGAGACTTTTTTTTGTCACTGAAAATGAACTTTCAGACCATTTGTTCTCATGGACTTATCCAAACGTAACCAGGAGGTAGATGCTTTCTTGTTCTAATGCAAAGTGTACTGTTTTATAACTGCCTAACTAGATGTATCTGTGCAGTGGAAATGCTAAGTCACAGCCTGAAACAGCGATTGAGCACCTGGTAGGAAGGCAGACCCAACCCAGGGGAGATGAGGTGCAAGCAGTGCACCTGCGTGACTGGAAGGGGTGGAGCCAGGATCCACCCCTTCCCAGACCTCATTTAAGGGTTGGCAGTGGAGGCAAGGGTATCTCTTGCAGGAGATCCCTCCCTACCAGAGACCTTCCAAAGGTAAGCAGCTCTTTTCCTTCATTTCTGCATCTGTGGCTGCTGCATTTGGGCTTGTTCTCATTTGCTGCAGGCGAAGACTTTGCCACCCTACTATTATCGTGGTATTTTCCATCCCATTATAGCATTACAATCAGAATGGCAGATTCTGTCCTTCCCCTACTTTGAAGTATGCTACTCTTTTTACGCTGTATATGGGTTTCATAACAGGACAGTTTTTGACAAGGTCAGGGTTTTTCCTTGTGTATATATTTTTTTAAACATAACCCTTGGTTCTTTTTCTACAGGTTTTAGTAATCCTGTTGTCTTTATTTTTGCTGTTTTAACCTGTTTTCTAGACATTCCATTTGTAACTGTCTTCTGTGTAAGATCAGATGGGTATGATTTCATTCATACTACTTGGCCTGTCTAATCAGTGCTTCATACAGAACTGAATAATTTCTTTTGCTATTCTGGAAGGTCTCTTTGGACCTAACCTTCAGCTTTCTGACCTTCATCCTTTTCCTTAATCTTTGTATCTATGGATAATACAATTATGGAAAAGTTTGGGTTGGAAAAATCTTAAAGATCATCTGGTTCCAACTCCCCTGCTGTGGAAAGGCTTGCAGTATTCCAGATGGGACCTCACTAGGGCAGAACAGTTGCAGCTCAGGATACTGCTGGCCTTTTGGGCTGCAAGTGCTTGCTGATCACTCGTGTCCAGCTTTTCATCTACCAGGACCCCCAAGTCCTTCTCTGTAGGGCTGTTCTCATTGAGTTCTTCTTCCAATCTGTACACGTATCTGAGATTGCTGCAACTCAAGTGCAGCTTCTTGCATTTGGCCTTGCTAAACCTCATGAGGTCCTTGTGGGCCCACTGCTTTGGCTTGTCTAGGTACCTTTGGATGGCTTCCCTTCCTTCTGTTACATCAGCTGTGCTACTTGGCTTGGTGTCATCTGCAAGCCTTGCTGAGGGTGCACTTGATCCCACTGTCTATGTCATTAATGCTAAAGATGTTAAGAAGTACCTGTCCCAGTACCAACCTTTGGAGAACACCAGTCATCACCGGCCTCCACCTGGACATACAGCCATTGATCATAGCCCTCCAGAGGACTGCAACCATCCAGCTAAATAGTCCAGCCTTTGAATTTGAATCTCTCTAACTCAAAGATAAGGACATGGTGCAGGACCATGTCAAAGGCCTTGTGGAAGTCCAGGCAGATGACATCCATTGCCTTTCCAATGTCTGCCAGTGCTGTTGCTCCATCATAGAAGGCCAACTGATTGGTCAGGCATGAGCTGCCCTTTAGTGAAGCTATGCTTGGCTGTCTTGGATGAGCTCCTCATCTTGCATGTGACTTAATATAGCGCTCAGGAGGATGTGCTCCATGACCTTTCCAGGTACAGACATGAGGATCATTGGCTTGTATTATCCCATGTCTTTGTTTCTCTCTTTCTTAAACATGATTGATGTTTCCCCTTCTCCAGTCACCAAGGACTTCACCTGACAGATGTGGCTTTTCAAATATGATTATAGTGGCTTGGCAACCACATCAGCCAGCTCGTTCAGGACACTGGGATACATATCACTGAACCCCATAGACTTGTACAGACCTAGCCTCATGAGGTGGACTTGGACTTCCTCTGCTTTTACATTGAGGAATTTTGCTCCCTTGGCCCCTGTCTAGAGGTTCAGTAATGTGACAGGCATGGGAAGCCTGACTGTGGCAGAGCCAAAGAACTCACTGAGTACCTCTGCCTTCTCCATGTTGGTTGAAGCCAAATCTCCCTTCTCATCTATCAGAGAGGTTACACTCTGCTTTGCCTTGTTTCATATGGCCAATCTACGTAAAGAATCCTTTCCTGTTTTCACATCCCTTGCCATGTTCAGTTCCATGTGCGCCTTGGCTTTCCTGTTCAGTCTCCCTGTACTTCTAATCCATTCGACATCCTCCCAAGGCACGTAAAGTTTCTTTTAATCTTTTGCATTTTCCTTGTTGCAGGCTCTTGTGACCAAGCTTGAAATAACAGGAGTGAATAGTAGTCCTCTGGCTTTAGTAGACCTGATAGCTTCTTCTTGGCATCCCAAATGTAGTCTCCTAGAAGGTACCAAACCTTTCAAGAGACTGTTCAAGTAGAACTGGGGTTGTCAGTGCCTCTCAGTGAGGAGTTCGCAGTTACTAACACCCTTCGCTGTTTTTTGGTAACAGTGGTTCTGACTTGAGTCCTTGGTTTGACTAACTTGATGTGATTTTCCTTTCCCGGCACTGAACCATTACCTCCTCTCTTTCCTCTTTCATTCCACCAAAGCTTTGTATCTCTTACTTATTAGCGCTTCAGGGGCAAGAGGGAGACTCCAACTTCTGCTCCAAGCAGAGATGAGGGTCCAGTCTTCCTCATCTTATGTGTTCTTTCCATCTGTCTCTTCCAGACTGGAAGCTAGCTTAGCTTCCTCCTCTTGCAGGAATTTAAGATAGGGCTGTTGAATGGCTTGTGTCACTGCATGATACCACACGTCAATTTCTCTCTTTAACTCCTGAATGCTATGCTGCCTGGTGATATCCTGATGCAACCTGTCCACCTGCTCAAAAAGCCCATCAAATTAGGCACACTTTCCCCCATGACATCCCCCTCAGGCCCTTGGAAGACTTACACATTCTGGAGTTCTTTACAACCAGGGTTCTGGGCAATACTGTTGCTCCACAGGAGGTCTGTTTGGGTGCATGTATCCACCCAGTGTTGCAGCCTCTCTGTCTGTCTGTCTGGGTTTCCTCCTCAGCCAGACTGTTGTGGAGGGTGGTCACCATGTTTGCTTCAACAGAATGTTGGACCCTGCTGCTCTCAGAAGAGGGAGAGTAGACTGTCTGGTAGCCTGCCTGGGCAAAGTGCTGAGCAAATGGCTGCTGCACACCCTACTGTTGTGCAGTAGGTGTGGTGCAATGTCATTGTGCTCTTGGTTGCTAGGGCTCCCTTCATATGTGTGAGGTTGTTATGCTGCTGCTTCTGGCCCCACCCACACCTTCTCAGCTGCTCTTTCTTGGGAGGGTTAGGGGCTCCTCACAGCTGTGAGTGGCTTTTTCCTTGCCTTAGGGTCTCCTCAGTTACTCACACTATGATCACTTATTCCCCTGTTCAGTGTGCCTGTGCTGGAGCTGATGGCCTTGGAGAATCTCTGTGTTGCCTCCTCTAATCAGGCAAGCAACTGCAGTAGATTTTCACAGCCAACACCTTTTTGGTCTCTGATGGCCATTAACATTGGGTGCCTGTCTTAGTTTCAGCTGGCATAGAATTGTTTTCTTCAGAGTTGTCTGATAAGCTGCTGTATTTTTGGTTAAAGGAGAAAAAAAATGTTGGTAACACATTGATGTTTGGAGTTTTGTAGTTGCAGCTAAGCAGTGTCGTACAAAGCCAAGGCTATTTACGGCAAAGGGCCCAAGAATCTATGAGGGAACAGCATTAGGACAGCTGGCTTAAATTGGATATTCCATACCATATGACATGAAGCAGCAGGAGTCTTGAGGGCTTTGGGAATGCATCTTGCTCTCTTCCGCTGCTCGGAAGGCTAGCTGGGCATTGTTTGGGGGATGGTGAGCAATTGCTTGTGCATCATTTGTTATATACATTCATATGCATACATAGACATAATTAATATCCTCTTCCTTTTCTCTTAGTAAATAATTTCAACCCATGAGTTTTGTAATTTTCTTTCTCCGATTCAGTCCCCATCGCACTGGGAAGGGAGGGGAGAGTGAGTGAACAACTGTGGTGCTTAGCCACTTGCTGTGTTAAACCACAGCAGTGCTTTAACCATGTTTGGTTCATCCTGTAGAACTAATTATCCTTACCTAAAGTGGTCCAGTAGGTGCTTACATTCCATGGAATTGAGTATTGAAGTTAGTCAGCCACATCAAGATTATTCTAGTAGATATTACCACTTTTCAGTGCACATGACCTTCTCTCTTGCTGAATGCCAACCAAGGCATATGCCACGCATCTTCAGGCTGCTGTTGGCCCAGCTGACTACAGCGAAGCCTACTTTAGTCTTACATCTCAAGAAACAGATTATGAGTGGAGGAAGCTCCTTCAGAGCCTCCAGATACTTAGATAAGTGTCTTTTTGAGCTAACAGATTAAATAACTTTGTATTGCTGTTATGAGGAAGGAGCTTGAAAATAGCAGAAGAGAAGGAGGACGCATTCTTGCCATCCTCCAAATTAGGATGGCTAGTAACTGAGCACGCATTGGGGAATCCCTTGACTATATATTTACCACAACACTTCAGATGTAGTATTATTTTGGAATATCAGAAAATAACAGGGATTTCGTTCAGGTCCAAAGCAACAAATGTTTCCTCTCTGTATGACATTTGTCTCTGTCATGTTTGGGTTGTTTGTTGTCTGTGGAAAAAGAAACCAAACAAGCGAGAAGGAAAAACATATTGAGTTGCCAGTATTATTTAACTTCCAAGACAGGCTTTGCCAGAGTTGGTCCCACCAACCCCTTTTCTTGGTTAACTCTTCCTGGGTTGTCACTTACTGGGAAAGTATAAAAAGTTTTGTATGAATTCCCTACTTACCCATAAAGTATGTTTGCAGTGTGTCTGTCAGTTCTTCAATTTTACATCTGAGTGGTAATGTCTTTTGGTGTGCTTGAAAGCTCAATTTAATGAAGTTTTATCTGATTCTACTCTGCCTTCTCCAGCAGTGCTCTTGGCCCACTTCCAAGGACAGCAGGGGCGTTGGCGATAAGGAATTTTCCTTCTGAGGTGGATTTTTACCAGCAGTCAGTTGTTTATCTTGGAGGGAGTCAGTCATTAAATCTGTAGTAAGGCACTAGTTCTTCCAGCTCTCTGAAATAAATCCTCTGTGTGTTTGCCTCTTATATAATAATGTTTGAGTAATTCTGTGAAGTTATGAGAGCTCTTTTATTCTGTTGTGATTTTTTTTTTCCTGCATAAGTCGTTGCCAAGGACCTGTCCAATATCTTAGCTGACATCAGAGATAACTTTCACCTTTCATTTTACTGTTGTCTTGTGTTGCCTACCACCTTTTTGAATAATATCTAAGTGATACATTCCTTTAATATAAAATCTGTATTTAGGAAACCAAGAAATCTTCATCTCCTTGTGCATACAATCTAAGTGATTTCAATCACATTCAGAATTCTCAACTGATATCAAATAGCATTAGACTGAGACATAGTGCTGGTATGTGTAGTCCCTTCCATCACTACAGGTGTGACTGTGTGACACTGATTATTGTTTGCTTTAGGTAGAGCGTTACCACAGGAAATCTCCAGACTTTTGGAATTGTCTGCGGTATGAAAATGCTTGTTAATAAGCACTTGAGATAGTGAAAATTTATCTACAACATAGATGTAAAATCTCTTGTATAGCTAATGGTTGTGTTATTCATTTCCCACTGAGAATTAAAAGGCACGGTGCAAAGGAAATGCATTCTGGTGAAAAACCTTTAAGGTACAAGGAACCTACATTGTAAAAATATACATGAAAAATATTGTTTACCATTAAATAGAGTTGGATGAAGGATGTAACTATTAGCTCCGGAAGCCAAAAATTCTTATTCTGTATTGTATTTCCATATCTGAGAATGCTTCCACTTTAGCTTTTCACATAACCAGTTATACTTCTGAAATCTGTAGCTGAAAGGCGAAGAAACTACCTTGAAGAAGAATCTGTGAAGAAAGAAAAGCTAGTTTTCAGTTCTGAGCTCTGTTTTAAGGGGTGACACTGGTCTGATGCTCTGCAACACTTGGTATTAATAGATTCTGATAAATCTGGCTTGCCTTCTTCCATGAGAATGCAACCAGGACCTGCAAATTTGGATCTCTGTGGTTCTTCCTTCAATAATAATATATTAATTATTGGGAAAATAGCTATGAGAATGAGTACCTCATGCTTTGGATGAATTGCGGGCATAGTTGTGTTTCAGCTACTGGCAGTTAATGAACATTAGAGCACCTTGCTAACATGAAGTCAAAAGACTTTACAGATAACTGGCTAATCCCTGTTGCATTTATTGCTGTATTGACGATAATGTCTTTTCAGTTGATTATTGTAGAATCGAGACTTGTGAAATTTGTAATGCAGATGTGTACATATGATTTGAGTATTTGTTGCTGGATGTGATTGTTACAGACATAACACAAGCATCTCTTAAGTAGAGTTTGAAGAGATTAAAACATTTCTTTTCCCCAAGACTTCTGCTTAAGTAAAAAATGTATGTGAAAATGTATGTGTATATCAGGCCCAAACGCTGCTTTAAAATACTTCAGTAGTTATCTATATCATCAGTAACTTTATCTTACTAGCACTCACAATATGTCCTTTTTATTATTTAAGATTATCTCAATTTCTCAGTTGGCAATCTCTGTAGCTTTAAGAAATGAATTGAAGCATTAAGATAAAAGAAAATTTAAGCATAAGGTTTTAATACACCATGTAGTTTCGGGTTTGTTTTCTGTTGACCAGATTCGGATATGGGGTTTTCAGATGACTTAGTTCTCTGGACATATTTGGAGATTAATTAAAGCTGTTGTTCTTAGCCATTAAGATCTTAGAACAGGGTGATATATGATGAAGCAGAAATTAAATAATAGCAGTTGAATCAAATCTGAGTTTTTCTTTCAAAGTTTCAGATTGTAGACCATGAAATTAAAAGTTTACTGATTGATATGTTCATGTTGTTTTCAATAGGAAGATAAAAATACAATCATTTCTGTTCATTTAGACCTTAACAGCCAAAATGTTTAGCAGGGAACTGTTCATGAGGAGTATGAAAAGATGATACAGTATAAACTTAATGGTGAAGACTTAATTTTTCTCTGTAGAGGAATATGAGGTCTAGGAATAGAAACAGGGCATCTGCAGAGCTGGGTGTTTATTTGGTTTGTTTTGTGATGTTCTGAACTACAGGAATCTCAGTTTTTATTACTGGCTTATCAATATTTCTGTGGTTGCCTATAAGGTGGTAGGTAACTTTTAGGTAAAGATATTTTTTTTCATTTTTACATCAGGACAGTTCCTTTGAAAAGTGACTGCACTTTTGCAGAGAGCATGCGTCTGATTAATGATCAGTGTAATTTTTCTTCCCATCTTAGGTATGAGGGCAGCAGATTTCTTATGTACAAACCAGAAGTAGGCCTTGCTTTGTGTAAGCCAAACACATTATTATCTCTCTATACTTTTAAGAACCTCATATTTCATGACAGATTTTGCTTTTGGTAATCAAATAAGTTCTTAGTTATGATTATGAAAATGTGTGTAGCAAATATAGAATAATTCTTGGAATTTATTGAGGAAAAATGTTCTACAAGCTGAAGTATGGCACTGGAAAAATAAATACACCATTTAACACCTTTAGTATAAGGATCTCTCTTCCTGAACAGTATTGATAAGAAGAATAACTTAGGGGAAGACAAGGTCATGTTCTACTTGTCTTCCAAATTAGCATGAACACAGATGTTGCAGGTGGCTTTCTGTCATTTTCTGGTTTATACTATGCCAAATAGAAAAAATAAGAAATAATCTTGAGACTGCTTTAACTTTTTCAGTTGGCTTTACCTCAGAGACATTAACTTTCTTTGCCATTCTTGGGCAAAGAGCGATTTGTGTTTTTTGGAAAGGTACTTCTTTTTTGTGAAAGTAGCATTGAGGTCTTATATCAGGAACTTTTTTTTAGGAAAAAAAAAAGTAAAACAATAAACTTGCTTACCTGCTTTAGTTAGTTTTGACATGAATGATGTGAGATTTCTAAGTAGGACAATTGATGCATAGACTTTAAGAGCTTTTGTTTTTAATTGCTGGATCTACAAGATTTTGGATTTTTTTTTGTTTCTAGTATTTGTGTTATTGTGTTACTAAATGTTCCTGTGAATGATTAGTTAAACACATACACTATTTTAAAGTTCTCTGAAGCACTGATCTCATAGCTACATGTCTGCCAGTCTTGTGTTTTGTTCTTATTTTGATGTTTTCCATGTTACCTGAAGCATGGATGTAATGTGAATCAAGATACTCTCCTTCAGCTTTTTGAAATAGCTTTTTGACTTCCAGGAACTGATTAATTGAGTCTTAAGCAGAAGTATACGAATTTAAAAAAAAAAAATAAAAAATTAAAACTAATCTAAGTTTATGTTTTAAAGTTCCAAGATTTGAAGTTTCACTACTTTGTTGTTTTCTGGAAAGCTATACAGTGCTAACTGAAATTCAGTGGTTTTACTTAATTCTGCTGTAAAATTAATAAGTTACTCAAACTTAATTGGTTACAAAAAGTACCGAAATGCGAATTTTAGACTAAGTGATTTGATCTACTATAGAGTAAGTTGGCAGTGCAAACTGCCCCAAAAATTCATTACTCTAGTAACTGGTAGTATTCTAGCCATTCACTAGATATAATGTTGTTTTCAAGGTTGATCTCTGATTCTTATCATGATCGGGTAAAGTGCTTTTACCTAATAAAGCTACTTTTTTTCATTATCCTAGTTTGTCCGTTTCTGTTCTGACTTTTGTTTTGAAATTTACATATATCTCTACTTGTATGTCCTAAAGTTTCAGGGAGGAAGTGAGATGGAAATTATAGAGAAATGCTCTGGGATTTTTTTGTACATCAGTTGTGTTGACTTAAGGACATGACTCTTGGATTCTGTCAACCGGGAAAAAAAAATGTTAACATTAGGAAAGTGGAGATAGAGGAAGTAACAGCCCCAAAACTAGATTAATGATGACAAATGTGTGTGGGGAAAAAATGTTGGCTTTCCACACTTAAGGGAACAAATACGAATGAGGCAATCCAGGGCTTAGCAGTACAACCTCCACTGCTATGTCGTACACTTGCAGAAAAGGAAAGTAACTGGCAAAGTCCTAAATGCACATTAAGTCAAAACTAGCATAAGAACATTAAATTTTTTTTCTTATTTATAATTTTATTTTGACAAAGATCACACCGTAAATTTAAATCAATAATTGTGACTTTGCTGATGTAACTATGTTTAGTTTCGGTAATTGTAGCTTTAAGTTGATGCACTCTTCCCACAGTATTTGAATTAGTTTTTTTGTGATCCAAATACACTGGTAAACCTTTTCTTTCAAATTAGGAGTAAATGCTTAGTTTATGTGTAAGCAGAAGAATGAATTGGAGTTGTACTAAAGTCTTAATTGACGTTAGGTACTAAGATGTGAAATAATATTTAAGGTGATAGTAGTTTTTGGCATTCAGCATATAGGTAGCAATTGCGAGTGAGTTTATTCATTATTCTCTTCAGCTTCTGATACTTCGGTTTGAATGTTTATGGTTCCATGCAAAGTTGGACAGTCTCCACAAGTAATGGGTTTAAGAGCTATCAGTTTAGAACTGAATATATTAAGTGTAGGGTGCCAGATGTACAGTAATGACATGTTGGATGACTTTCTGATGGCTTGCAACTAATTCTGTGAGTACTTAAATTTTTCCAAAGATTACCTCATGTTTCAGGATGCTAATTATACTCCGCCTCTATAGTTTAACGGAATATATATTAAAAACAAGTCTCTAACAATAATGTTTTTTTTCCTACATTGATGGTTTCTTTATGTCATTTGCTTTGTCATTTATCCCTGTAGCTCTTTATGCTGGTTTATTATTGAGATTTCCTATGCTTAAGTCAAGTAATTCAGTGTATGCTTGCTTTTATTTCTGCAATGTAGTCGAGTAATAAAAGCATGCTAAAATAGTTTATGATGATGATGTATTTCTGCATATGAAGAACATAAAATGGTTTCAGTGGTTTCACCTCACTCTGCATGAGATTTGTGCTAGTATGAGTATGTTATCCCTTGCAGAAGAAATCCCAAGTTAAAAGTTATGAATTTGTGGTCTGCCACATGTAAATCTTTTGATGTAAGTATCAGTAAAGTATTTATTTGGTTTGTTAAAAGGTAAATTGGAAAAGATTATTTATCATGTAAACTCAATTATTTGAGTGAAAGCTTCTATAACAAAATACGTAATAAATTGTATCAAATTTTGATTAAAATCAGCATAAAATTAAAATAAGTTCAGCCTGTTACCTGCTTTTCTTTTCAGCTGTCATGAAATTGTAATTTACTATCAACTTTTTGTATTAAGTTTTCAATGCCTTTCAGGAAAAGTATATTTCATATATAGACTAAAAGCTCTCAAATTAACTTTCTTATCACAATGTACTTTTCTCCTTTAAGTTTTATATACGCAGAAACTTAGGTGCGGGGGTTTCTCTAGATACAGAACATCTTTGTTTTGTTTTGTTGGTGTTTTGTTTTTAAGACATTGAACTAGCACTTTTCCTCAGATGTGTTAGATTTTTATTTCCTTTTCAAGGTAGAATAGGGAAGTTTTTGGAAACTTGTGGCATTTTTGTTGGTTCCAGAATACTTTTGTTTGAATTTGACCTTTCCAAACTTGAGTGCAACCTGAAAATCAGACTTCACCACAAAATCTGATGGTTATTTCTACTTTCTGTACTTGAAATATGATTAATAATTTGATGTAAGCACAAAAATAATGTTATGTAAGGCAAACTATATTAGCTCTACAATTCTGCCTAAGATTAGTACTTTCTATTTATTAGATAATATATAATTTATTAGAATAATATCTATTTATTAAGAACTTTCTATTTATTATCATAAGAATAAAGCAGAATAGTCTGAATATTGGTTTAGAAAGGTTATAAGAATAAATTTAGAGCTTAGATAATTATTTATACTGAAATCTTTTGTAATGCTCATTATTGGCATTGTTTTATAATAGTAGTGCCTTCACAGAACAAAAATTGGGGGAAAGCTGGTAATCAGAGTGAAATCACTAGAATCAGATTCATCTGGTTAAAGTCCTCACGTCTCATGGAAACTTTCACAAAATCTTAAAATGTAGATGCTGTAGGGATGGTTTGTAATATCACTTGTGTTCTTCTGTAGTTGCTGTATGTTACTGAAACTCAGCTGCGAAGTTCCCCTTTTGGCAGTACACATTCATGACAAGAGCTGGTATGAATAGTAGGAATATGCTGCTTGTGTGTTAATCCAGGAGGTTTAATTGCTTCCTTTTCCCAATTGCAATTATGGAAAGAATTATTGAAAGAAGACAAATCTTCAAATTTCTGTAATGGCATATGAATGTACCTCCTCATATAAGGTTTTAGGGAAGATGGTAAGGAATTTCATGGAAGCCTATGCCTTGTGAGCCCTGAATGCATGGTTAGTTAGATATACATCACTGAGTTGATACCTTTTAAGTCGTTGCTAACGAACATCTCATAAATGGTGCTGGAGGTGTGCAGCAGGGCTTAATGCTGTTCAGTTCACCCTCATTGCATTTCTTTACACTTGAGGTTTGTGTAATATCGTTAATGTCTTATCTTTTTCTCTTTGTGTATAATGTGTTGCTAGTAATTTTGCTATCTGAGATTTTTAGAAAAAAGAAGGAATTCAAGGAGGATAATGGGGATGTGTATGATGGAATTGGTCATAGGCTTGGAAGATACCCAGTTAACAGATAGTCTCCTTCTGTTGAGAGAGATGAGGAGACCTCATGGAAATTATCAAGGAAAATGAATTTGCAGATATTTACATCTTTCCTTTGATTTCTTCATTTCTGCTTAAATTATTTTTTAAAATATCTAAAAGTTAAAAATCTGCATATTCTCAGTTGATCAAAGTAGAATGCCTAATATTCTGCATATGTATAATACAAGGAAATAAAACATCTGAACTTTGTTTAAAAAACAAACACCAAAAGAAAAAAAAAACATAAACCAAAAAACCTCAGAATTTAGCACTACAACCTAACTATAGCATGTAAAATTCAACTTGATTTTTTTGCAGGGAGTGGGAAGAAGGTAGGTCATTCAGACTTTTGAAAGCAACTTAAATTTCACTTTTTTAAACTCAGGTTGGCTGAAGACTTTTGATGATTACTTCAGAGATCAGACACAGCATATCTTAAATAACATGGTTATAAAACTGCAAGAAGACAACCGAAGGAAATTTATTTGGTCTGAGATTTCTTACTTCTCAAAATGGTGGGATGGAATAGATAGCCAGAGAAGGGATGCTGTTAAAAGGTTTGAACACTTTTGCTACTTCTTACATTCTGTATTGCATGTTTTGATACTTCATGTGTAATTGACTACATTGTAAACTTGATATTTCACTTGTGATGCAGAATTACTAGAGTAAGCATGCTACTCAAGTACTGATTTTTTTTGGTTTTGTTTACTGTTTTTCAATTAAAAACTAAAACTCTTGTGTCAAATAGAGCCTCATTACTGACTTGCTGAAAAAACTGACTGAAAGTTTTTATGTCCAACCTTTATGATGTCATTAAAATTGTAATAGAATAGTGACTGTAAACCTAACTCCTTTATTTGAAGTCATGTTGAAGTACTGGGAATTGAATAAAAATAATCTTTCATGGTAGCAATTTATATATTTTTTCCATCAGTTTCAACACTATTCTGAAATTAGGTTGTTCCTTGTTAAATTTATTTTTAAAAAACGTGGCAATTTCAATTGTACACCCTTACTCCTCTCATTTATTTTTAAAATACCAAGTCAAAATGTAACACTAAAGTAAATGATTTGCCTAGACATTGAAGTGAGAAAGTGTGCACCTTGATAAATTTAAGTAAGGATCTAGTTAAGTTATGAAAAACAGATGTTTAATTTTTAATATGCTTTGCTTCAAGACTGGATCTAACTGTCCATAGCTCATCTCTGTGTTGCTCTTCTGCTCATACTCCCCCTAATCCCCCTTCAAGATGCATGGGGTGCAGTATACATTAGGGTTATGAAAGCCTGACAACTGCAAAGTTTAGGTAACCCTGGAAATCTTGAAAATGACATGTAAATAATTAAAAAAAATTTTTCTAATACATGAGTATATACATGAGTTCTTTTTTGAGATTAAAGAAATACTTTGGAACACAGTAACAGGCAAACAATATTAAGGAACTACATGCTCTCTTCAAGGAAATTAGATATTAGTTTAAATTGCTGCAACTGTTATGGAAACTGCACTGTTGCCTGTTTTTGCTGTATGAATTGCGGTACTTTTATTGGTATTATCTATATTAGATTCTTTTAACAGTTACATGGTAACATACAATAATAAGACTAAATTATTTAATTATAGGGACAGTCTGATGCAGGAAGCATGATCATTATGTTCATTGATGTCTTAATAGGGAAACTGGATCATCTTGTGTTGTGTTTCAAGACAGCATTTTAATAAGTGAGATTCTGGAGCCATTATATATAATAAACTTTGAAGCTTTATTAAGCTTTCTAAAATAATAAAAAGAACAGTAGATCAAGGATGGAAGACAGTGCTTTAAATGTGCTGTCTTTCTCAGTTGACCTCTAGCACCATGACATGTATGTGTTTTAGTTTTATAATTATGCATGAAATAGCTTATTTCCTGACTTGAAAAAAAAATTGCAGTAGAGCTGTAATTATTATTGTACAGAGGCATTAAGAAATTCACAGTTCATGTGTTCATTCTTTCTCTGTTTAATTAAAAAACTATAGTCTGGTAATGGAAGTGGCATAATTCAGATTTTGTCATTGTGTCCCTTATAAATACCTCTTGGATATTCAGAAATTGATTTTAAAAGTGTATTTTCAGATGCAAGGTTTTGATCACAATTTACATAATTTTCAGGTTAATAAAAGATGGGCAATTTGAAATAGTAACCGGAGGATGGGTCATGCCTGATGAAGCCTCTGCTCATTACTTTGCTTTAATTGACCAACTGATAGAAGGACATCAATGGTTAGAAAGGAACTTGGGTATGTACATTGAATTAAAACTTAACTGTGTTAATACAGCTTTTTAAAAAATATATCGTGCTTAGGAGGCTTTGCTTCCTCCGTTTTCCCAAAATATTAAATCAGACCTTAGTAGTGAAAACCATGAGACTGACTCTAGTATTTGTAACTGCAGTGTGCAGATAAAAACAAACAAAAAAACTTCCTAGATGAAGTGTATTTAAATAATGTTTTATCCTAATGTGTTTTAGTGGTCATTGTAAGTTGTGCTTTTGAAAGTGATGACAAAGGACTTCACGTTCTTTGAAAATTATTTGTTCTGTGTGTCTGGATCTACTCTGCAGACAGTATACTAATTAGACTTTTACATTAGATTGTTAAAAATAATCTTACTAGTAATTGTAAAACCTAAATTTACTGTAATATTAAAATTGCTTGCATTAAAAAAGTAAATAAAATACAGTGCATTCATTTTCAGAACTTTGAGGAATTATTACAGTAAGGTATTTTTGGCTTCTGTAAGAAGAGATAACACCTTCTACATGGAAACTTTATTTAGTGATTTTAAAGATAGTTTAACACTATTTAATTAAATTATTTTGAAAAGCTATTTTACTGTCATAGGATCGTAGAATGGCTTGTGTTGGAAGGGACCTTAAAGGTCATCTAGTTCCAACCCCCTTGCTGCAGGCAGAGTGGCCAACCACTGCATCAGAATGCCCAGGTGTGCATCAAGCCTGGCCTTGAACACCTCAAGGGCTGGGGCATCCATAACTTTTCTGGGCAGCCTGTTCCAGTGCCTTCCAATACTCTAAGTAAAGAATTTCTTCCTAACATCTAACCTAAAACTCCCCTTTTTCAGTTTAAATCTGTTCTCCCGTGTCCTGTCAGTATCTTCTTGTGTAAAAATTTGGTCCCCCTCCTGCCTGTAAGCTTTTCAAATATTCAAGTATTGGAAGATCTTGAGGTCTCCATGGAGCCTTCTCATCTCCATATGAAACAATCCTAACTCCCTCAACCTTTCATCGTAGAAGTGCTCCTGCCTTCTGATCATCTTTGTGGCTCCCCTCTGGACTTGCTGCAGGAGGTCTGCATCCTTCTTGTATGGGGGCTCCAGGTGTGGACACCATACTCCGGGTGGGGTACAAGGGCAGAGTAGAGGGGGCCAATCACCTTCCTCTGCCTGCTAGCTGCCCCTCTTTTGATGCAGCCAAGGATACCATGGGCCTTTTGGACTGCAAACACACACTGGTTCATGTCCAGCTATTCATCCATCAGGACCCTTAAGTTCTTCTCTACAGGGTTGCTCTCAAGGAATTCATCTTCCAGTCTATACTTGTATCTGTGGTGTCCATGACCCAAATGCAGTAACTTGCACTTGGCCTTATTGAACCTCATTAGATTCTCATGGGCCCGCTTTTCAAGTCTGTCCAGATCCCTGGATGGTATCCCTTCTTTCTGTTGTATTGACTGCACCATTCAGCTTAGTGTCATCAGCAAAGGTGCTGAGGGTTCACTCAATCCCATGATTTAAGTTGTTGATAAAGATGTTGAAGTGCACTGATCTCAGGATAGACTGCTGGGGGACACCACTTGTGATTGGCCTCCCCCTGGATGTAGAGCCATTGACAACAACCATCTGGCTACAAGCATCCAGCCAATTATTTATCCTCTGAATAGTCCACCCTTCTAATCCATCTCTCTCCAATTTAGAGATATGGAGTTGGTGTGGGACCATGTCAAAGGCCTTGTGCAAATCCAAGTAGATGATACCAGTTGCCCTTGCTTTGTCCACTGATGCTGTCACTCCATCATAGAAGGCCAACTGATTGGTATGACCTACCCTTGCTGAAGCCATACTGGCTGTTTTGGATCTCCTGATCATCCCTCATGTGCCTTAACATCTCTTCCAGGAGGATCTGCTCCATGATCTTCCCAGGCACAGATGTGAGGCTACCTGGCCTGTAGTTCCTCAGTTGTCTTTTCTCCTTTTCTTAGAAATGGGAGCAATGTTTCCCTTTTTCCAGTCCTTGGGGACTTCATCTGACAGCCACAACTTTTGAAATATGATGAAGAGTGGCTTGGCAACCGCATCAGCCAGCTCCTTCAGGACCCTAGGATGCAGACCATCCAGCCCCATAGACTTGTACACATTCAGCTTCATGAATTGGTCTTGGACTTGCTCCACTCGTACACTGGGAGGGATTTTGCTTCACTGAACTCCACTTAAAAGTTCAGGGACATGAGAGACTTGGGAAGCCTGGTTGGCAGTGAAGACCGAGGCAAAGAACTCATTAAGTACCTAACCCTGAGAAATTATTCTTAAAGTGCTGCCAGCTCTGTTCTGTTCTTTTGTCCCTAAGGACAGTTTCCTAGGAGATCTCTTCCAGCAATTAAACAGCCTGAGGATTGTTCTCCTGGGGTTCAGTGTCCTGACTCTCCTCATTGCAAGGCCCACACTCCTTGAGGTCACGAACTCAACTGGGGCACGGTCACCCAGGCTGCCTCCTATCTTAACCTCTTTAACCACTTCCTCCACATTGATGAGCACCAAGTCTAGCAACGCTTCCCCTCTTGTTGGTCTGTCCAATACCTGAACGAGAAAGTTATTGTTGATGGACTCCAGGAGTCTTCTGGATCGCTTGCAACTCCCCATCTTGTCTTGCCAGCACATATCTAAGTGGTTGAAATTCCCCCATTAGAATGAGAGCTTGCCAGTGCAACACCTCTTTCAGCTGGAGCAAGAAGGCCTCATCAACAGTCTCCCTCTCATCAGGTGGCCTGTATTAGACCCTGACCACCAGCTGTCTTTTGTTAGTATTGTCCCTAATTTTAACCCACAGATTGTCAGCCTGTTCTTGACTGTTTCTCAAAGGCATCTCCTTGCACTCTTCCCACTCTTTAACATATCAGGCAACACCCCCGCCCCTCCTACCTTGCCTGTCCCTTCTAAAAAGCTTATAGCACCTAATGGTGGTATTCCAGTTAGGCAAATCATACCACCATGCTATGATGATAGCAACAAGATAATGGTTTTCTAAGTATACTGTGGTTTCCAACTCTTCATGCTTATTTCCCATGCTGTGTGCATTCATATGGGGACACTTCAGTTGGGCTTTAGGACGCATTACCTTCCTAGGTCTCACAAACGTCTGGGACAAATCTGAGCTTTCCCCTACTACTGCCCGAAGTGAGTATTCCCTGGCTCTCTGTCACTCAACAGTACACCCCCTTCCCCCAGCAGCTCTAGTTTAAAGCCCTGGTGATAAGCCCAGCCAGCTTGCTGCCTGGTATATTCTTGTCCCCTCCTGGTCATTTGCGTCCTGTCCCACGTCAACATTCCCAGTTAATCAAAGGTACATCATAGATCATGGAACCTTCAGTGTGACACCACCTAGGCAGCCAGTCATTCAATTGGTCCATTCTCCTTTTGTGAGGATCCCGGTCTCCAACTAGGATGACTGAGGAGAACGGTACCCGTGCTCATGATCTCTTCAGCATCTTCCTAGGGAATGTGAAGTCGTCTTTGATGTTTTTCAGTTACCTGTGTGATCCAGCTTGAAAGACCAGGAGGGGATACTAGTTTCCTTGCTTTATCATACCTGGTATCCTCTTCTTGATATCCCAAATACGGGCCCCTCACAGGTAGCAAACCTCTCTAGAGAGGTCTTCCTTAAACTGCAGTTTCCATAATTATGTCTCACAATTTGGAGACTGGGAGATGAAGGTGTACTATAGTAAAAAGATGATATACTCCCTACTGCTTGCTTGTTTGTTTTTTTTTGGTCTTTTTTTTTTTTTATGAGAAGGTAAAAACATATTCAGAGGAGCCATAGTGAAGAATTAGTTAAACAAGAGTTAGATACAATTTCTTTATTTGCTAGTATGAAATCAAATGAAAAGGTAATAGTAACCAGTATGATTCTAATGTTTGCCAGCCAAGTAAATTCTTTCATTTTGAAAGAAAAAATAGTCCCAAAGCAAATGTAGATTAAAATTATTTAAATTACACTGACTGGAAATTAAACAAGTCACATCATGTTTTCATCTGTTTTCATCTGTTCATTTTATTCCAGCATTCCTTTTCAGTTGTAACATCTGGAAATGACTTAAATGAGAAAGAAGTTTAATTATGGTTCCATGTAAAGATGTTTGAGACAAAATGAAAATAGTATAACAATATAGGGTACTAATCTGTTTTTTTAATGTAATTAGACAGACTGCCTTGCCTCTAGGATATTTGATTTTTTTCATAAGTAATTATGTTTAATTCTAGATAGTTAACTTCGAGGTGTGTTCTGCAGGAGACTTAGTACTCAGCTGTGTATTTTCTTTTATCTTCTTTGAGATTCTATATTAAATGGTCTGATTTGAACTATATTGGTACATGTTTCTTTGAGTGAACAGTAAGAATTTTTTCATCCTCTTTATACTTTGTCAACAGGAGTAAAACCAAAGTCTGGTTGGGCAGTTGATCCCTTTGGGCATTCACCAACAATGGCCTATCTTCTGAAACGTGCAGGATTTTCAAAAATGCTTATACAAAGAGTTCATTACTCAATTAAAAAGTATTTTGCAACTCAGAAGACACTAGAATTCTTTTGGAGACAGAACTGGGGTATGTGTTTTTCCTTTCTGTTGATATTTTTTTTGTTAATATATGGAAAATATAGGGGTAACTTGAATAAATACTCTGAAAATCTTTGCAGAACACATTTTTTAGAATAGCCTAGGTTTAAAAAAAACAATACAATTGAAGTTCCATTAAAAAAAAATAGGCTGTTCATTTTATTTGAGGATAGTTTTTGTAACAAAAAGGAAAAGTGAGTACCTAAACATTAGGGAAGGGATTAAAATATGAAAGCTGTAGTTTTTCTGCTGTAATCTTGTCTTAACTGTTTCTTCACTTTTGAATGTGTTTTTAATTTTGTTTTCCTGCTCCTATCTCTTTTACACAATATGTGGGAAGGGGAAAAGTTTTTTGCACATTTTAGTTTTTTCTGTTTCCCAGTTAAAAACTTTGAATAAAAATTCACCTTCCTTTCAAGTATATAAAAAAGTACACTTTACTTTTAGAAGTGTAATGCTGTCTTATAAATTTCATGTTACACAGTTTGAAAAGTTTCATAATTAACGTTGTCATTATTATCTTAGGAAACTGTTATGTGTTTAAATGAACATACTTTTCCGTATGAATCTTTTGTTTTGCTTAATATACTGTTCCAAGTTCTTATAAGCTATATGGTGAAGGTATGCGCTGAAATTTTTTTTTTGCTTTTTTAAAATAAACTGATATGTCACTATTTTATCAGTACAGAGTGCAACGAGTTTATTCTTGCTACTGAAAGGTAGTGATGATTTTGAAGTTTTATGGTATCTGCATGTTGTTAATCAGAAACTGAAGTGAGAAAGGTACTCAGAGAAAGCAGTCTGCTGTGCAAGCAAACTTTTCCTGGGAAAAAAAAGACATGAAACTGTGAAATAAATAGTCTTTTACAAACACTTTTATTTTAATGTTGGTATATGCCATTCATTTTATAGAATGCTTAACTGACCTGCCCATTTAAAATGATTGCATGCATAAATCATGTGTATGATATGGTGTAGTTTTTGGGTTTCAGAAGGCTTTTCAGAAGAGATCACAGATAGAAGTACATAGCATGCTCATCTGGCATAATATGTAGATGTAGTACCTGAGATGAAGATGACTGCTATAGTTGAAAAGTAAATACATGTATTAGTGGATAATTGCCATTTAAGTCATGACAAGGTAATAGTAAAATAAGAGTATTTTAATAAAAGGTCTGAAGTGGAATGACAAAGATGTAACTCTTTGAAGAGTATTTAGTTACGTATTAGTGACATATTTTTCTTAGGAGTCAGGTTGTTTGGCACATAGGCAGCATTCATCCCCCTTTTTAACCATAAAACTACTTAGTGCATAGTGAAGTAAACAGTGTTTAGAGGTTTTACCACGTGAGTAAATTTAGGACTCATTTAAAATCCGAAAGAACTTAAGGTTCTCTTTGAAGTTAAATTTTGAAAGACCTTCTTTTGAGAAGGACAGAGTTAGTATACAGCTCTAATCCTAGTGGGATAAACTTTAGAGAATGGACTGACTAATCAAATTCAAAAGTTATCTCAAGATTACATAGAAGTATATGCAGTTCATATATAAGTACCCAGAATCTATTTTACAAGTATGTGGAATCATACAGGTAGTGTAATGAAGCCACATGTTCCAGAAATCCAGATACTACTAAAGCTTATCAATTCAGATGTGCTCGAGAGAATAACATATTTAATTATTTATTTTGAAGGAGGCTGCTGCATCATTTTTTTCATTTTTGTGTAGGTTTTTTTTTACTCCCTAAGTATAAAAGTATTTTTATTCACTTCTGTAATTTTGGAAATAGCTTTATATGAGTGGAAAATTCCCTAACATTTTCTTCGTATATTTCCAAAGCAGTTTATGCTTTTTTGGGATTCCAGTTGTGTTGTATCAGTTTTTAGCCTCATTATTATGTAAAGCATACACAGAAAAGTTTCTGCTCGACAAAGAGTCCAGAAATGGATATTGAAAGCAAGAAATTTTCTTGGTCTAATGTTTTTAATACAGTTCATGGATTGAGATTGTGGAACTGATTTTGTTCTGGCAAATTAAGAGTTTATAGTAAAGGTATGCTATATTTATTTAATTCCAGATTTGGGATCCAGTACGGATATCCTTTGTCATATGATGCCTTTCTATAGCTATGATGTTCCTCATACTTGTGGTCCAGATCCAAAAATCTGCTGCCAGTTCGATTTCAAACGTCTTCCTGGAGGAAGAGTAAGCTGTCCATGGAGAGTTCCACCTGAAGCCATTCACTCTGGAAACATTAAACACAGGTACAATTTTTTCATATTCTGGAAGAAAATAACTTCAAAACCAGACAAAAAATTGTTCTGGTCTAAGATGACAACTATGATTAGCTTGATGAGTTTAAGTAAAAAATAATACCTAGTATTTGCTCTTAAGTTCAATGTACAGTAGGCAGTGAAGTTTTAAAATAGATGATAATTAAGGAAGATGCATTTCCTTTTTTTTTCCATTTCTTGTCATGTGAGTTTGCAAGTTTTATAGGCTCTGGTAAATCCTCGTTGTAGGAATGCCAATTTTTTTCTGTTTTCCTGTTCAGTTGGGCCTTGCTAACAGGGTACGGCAGAACATCCAGTTAGACTTGTACCTATTTGGTAATGAAACAGGAAGAGAAAAAAAAAACTTCAAATGTGTCTCTTACAGGATGTCACTTGAATTTATCTCACTCTTTCAAATACTTGCTCCATTCTCTGCCCACACCCCACCCCATT
This sequence comes from Numida meleagris, assembly GCF_002078875.1. Classification (NCBI taxonomy): domain Eukaryota; kingdom Metazoa; phylum Chordata; class Aves; order Galliformes; family Numididae; genus Numida; species Numida meleagris. The sequence goes on along the minus strand of NC_034438.1, from coordinate 47,255,043 downwards.
CACTCTGGTTCTGAGCACCTCAGGGATCCAAACAGTTAAGTTGGTGTGGTTTATTGTTTTGCTTTCTGAGACTTTTTTTTTTTTTTACCATGATTCTTTTTTGTATTTAATCATTTTGAAGAAGCTTTATGTTGATAGCACAAACCATAAAAAGAATCTTGAATTGCATCAACTTTTCTGGTAGTTGTTTTGTTTCATTTTTGAATGGAAGTTCTTTCCCTACCACTGTTTACCTTTTTTTACTTCATTTTCTTAAATACAGGTCAGAATTCTTGACTAACTTGATGCATCTAAGGATTTGTATTTGGTCAGGACTGTATTGTCAATATCACTGGGCATTCACTGGTACAGCTCTGAAGTACCAGTATTATGCAAGTTGAAGTATATAAGTGGCTTTTGGGTGCAGGTGGGTTATTTAGCATGAGTATCAGAATAATGGTATGTGGTCCTAGTTGCAGAAATTCTTTGAGATCTTCTGAAGAATATTCACAAAGCAGAAAAAAAACCAGACAAAGAGCAGTAGCACAGTAGTACTGTGTGTATTTATCAGATGTCTTTACTGTTCTTTATTTTGTGTTTCCATAGGTTTAACTTTGATGTGGGCCAAAGCCGTAATTCATAAGTTTTTTATAGTAATTAAACTTATACTATAGAAAATGTGAAACACTGTTAGAGAGCTTATCTTAAGGGAAATGGAATCCAGGTCTACAGTTGGAAAAATTTTGATATGTGCTGAATGACTGATGAAAGTAGCATAGAGAAGGAGAGCTTTCCTGATTTCTGACTGTAAAAAATTTACAGTATTTTACTGTACATAATTTATGTAACACTATAATTGAGATTGGCCCAATTCCCCTAATTCTATATTAATTTTGGAAATTAACTGTGCAAGGGCTTTCAATACAAAATCCAGTGAGTAGATATGTAACTTGTGGTTTGCTGTAATTTTTGTGAATTGAAGATGGTTTGTCTCCAGCCAGCAGAATACTTAAGGAATAGCAGGAATAGCACAGTTTAGTATTCTGTAACTGCAATACAGTGAGATATTTTCCCATGGTATATCCTTATAGTGCTTGGCCATCTGTGGCCTAGGTTTCCTAGTGTGAAAGGTTTAAATGAATCTATGTCCTGTATCTTGTGTGTCCTGTTAAAAAACTAAAAAAAATTCAGATGCAATCCAGTTCAGTTTTTCAAACAAAAAAAACCCAGTTGTTTATCTACTGTTAAGAATTACATTTCAAAGTTTTACATAACCATTTACTTTACCTTTTTGAAACTAAATAAATTGGAAGATGGAACTGCTAAAGTTTTTTTTTTCAGAAAGACTGTATTCTGTGGTCCTGTTTACTGCCTTCAGGCCTTGTATAACATCTGTGAGTGCAAGAGAAGTCTGTGGAGGTGTTCAGAATTATTGCAGACTGCTGAGTGTGACAGACATTAAGAATAGCAGGGTGACTTTTAAGTTTTAGTCTAGATGGTGACGATTTAAAGTGAGCTGCTGTCATCAGAAATGTGATTTGTAACATTAAAAAAATTACATATATCACAACTGTCATTTTTTAGAACTAGAAATGATGATAGGAAAAAGTAATTTTATTTGAAAGTAGAAAAATGAAAGATGAAGGTGACAAGAGAGCAATAGTTATGGTAGAGTACAGATAGAATTTTCAGTTACTGTGTGCTTATCAATAGTAAAGAAAAGCTTACATGTGTTTAGGTCCAAGTTACATAAGGAAAAATCCTGATTATGTGACTGAGTTTGTTGCGACAAATGTATGAATGAGTGACAAATGCTTTAACAAATACTTGAAATGTGCAGGCCATGATGATAGTATGGAGAGCCTGCTTGGAATGCAGTTTGAGCTTTTTTTTTTTTTTTTTTTTTGTCTGAACTTATCTGGGAGCTTCCAAGATGCCACTTTTGCATAACGATCTAAATTAGACCTTTTTGTAAGAAATGGTTCTTTCATCATGTTGCATGGAATCAGTATAAGATGTGTGGCAAGTAGTTTTTGAAGGTACGATCAAGTTGAAGTATATCAAGTCTCAGTATGATCTCAAAAACGTAACTTTCTGCATTAGTTTTCAGTATGTAATTGGAAACTGTAGATAAATTCTTGTGTCTTAATGTGGAGTTGCAGCAGGTTGGTAGATACTGTCTAAGGAGAAAGTGAAAAACTGATTCATTGTCTTTGTGTTCAGAACCTGGCTTATTTACACTTGTAACGCTGAAAACAGTATGTGAATTTCACCTCCAATGATGTACTTTCAAATAACTCCATTAAAATATGAGGAATACTGGTTTGCTGGAGAATGCTAAAAGTATGACTCATATTTAAAGAAATGTTGGAATATTCTAGAAAAACTTTTCTGATTGGGCCTGTGTAACACAAGTTCTACAGTTCTTTATGAAGAAGGGATGTGAGAAATACAGGAGTAATTTGAAAATCTATGTCATAAGCTTTCCAAGACTAAGGTCTGTAGCACAGTCATATCTCTCATTTCTGGTTTGTTTCTTGAGACTGAAAAAATACAGGAAATCTGTACTGCATGGATCTGAATAAAGTAGTACTTGATACATTAAATTTAGAGGCAGGGTTTACATCAGTGACCTTTAATCAATGCTAGAATTGCAATTAAATTGATAAAAACACATCTCAAATGTCCACATGGGATTGCTTTTGATTCCAATACTATTATAGCCTTATGTGCATTCTAAAGAAATATTTGATTGAAAACTTAAGACTCGTAGCTGTTGGATTTATAGTTGCCCTGCAAGTTTAATTGCGATTAAAGGAAGGAATGAGGTAGAAGCCTAATTGAAAGCCTGACCTTTTTAAATTACACCTCAGAACAGCACTGGTTATAAAGACTCTTTGTACATGCCTAGTCTTTCAACTGTACCCTCACCTATATGTTGTAGTTCTAGCTTTTGAGCAAACAACTTGTATCTGAGTTAAAGATTAGTCATACCTTCGAGAAGATACAGCTTATTTTTTGCCTCTCCTTGAATAGAATTGAATTGTTTTGTTTGAGGAAGCTTAGCTTATTTTGGTGAACGTCCCTTTCCTGTGCTTAGATATAGGAAAGAATCAGAACTGCAGAAGAGTACACTCAGTACTCTACAGGCATAGAAAATTGGTTTTCTACCTCTTCCCCTACTGCTCAAAAGGCACTTTGATCATTCAGCATTTTCCTCTGTACTATCGGTGACCTTGCTCAACAAGGAACTGGCGAGTAGAATTAAACTGCTTATGTGGCATTGGTGTTTGCATTTGATCTCAAATTCTTGAGATTGGCAGCCTAGTAGGAAGTACTTTCCATGCATAAAGATCTCCTTCACAAAATTACCTGAATAGCAAATTGCAAATCAACTTAATAGCTTTGTTTTGTAGTTGAGATTGTAGAGCGAGTGAGACCCTTGTGCTTGATGTGCTGTATGGGCTTAAGCTGTGACTTCACAGTCCCTATTGTCAGCCTGTCATTTTGGACTTGCTATTAGCTGCTGCAAAATTCCTTCTGATTTCCACAGATAGGTAGCTGCTGCTCCTCCTTTGATAAGAGCTGGAAAACTATCCTTGTCAATTGCTTTTTGTATGTTTTAGCCAAATATTTTGAGTTTTTCTTTTAAATAGAGACATTTGTGATATGAAGGATTACTTATTTTTTCAAAGGTCTTAAGCAGTCAGTGATAATATGAAGGCTTCTGAAAGAAAGGTGAAAATTATTGTTGATGTTGTTACTGACTTTGCCGATTAACATTATATTGATACATTAAGAAATGCATTATGTATTTTGTCAACAATTGCAATATTTTTTTACTGTTTAAGAAGCCAATAAAATGTTGTTGCTGCTGTTATAATATAGGCATTGTTACATGGCTAGAAAAAGTTTATCATGACTAATCCATTCGGTTTTCACATTTTCATTAAGGGCGATAGAATGAACGTATATCAAAGTCTACCTAATATCTTTCTGAGGAACAAGAAAGTGAAAGTGTTTTTGAATCTCAGTGTTGTTTTTTTTCTTCAAAAATATTATTTGTCTTCAGCAAGTTCGGCCTGTGGGTTTTTGATGACTCTTTCTCACTACTGCCTGTGAGTGATTTCAGAAGTTTAATTAGAGGCCAACTTTTCCTGAAACAGAATTCTTAGTAGAGGATATACCTGACTTGCTATGTCGGATATTTAATTGGTGCTTTGTAATGGAACTAGTTTGAAACTGGTTTGTTTTGTGCTGATGTGTTCCTCCCATCCCTGTACATTCAGATGATGTGTTTACTCAATACTTACAATGACAGAAACATATATTTTCCTTGCCAAAGGACTGAGTAGGTGCCAAAGGGGAATTTTACTGCTTTTTCCTTTTTTTGTTTAATTGTTTGATTGCTTGGTTTTGTGTGTTGTTTTTTTTAAGGCTGTTTTTGAGGTTAAGAGGGTCTGACTCCAAGACAGGAAAGAAGTTGGCTGAATGGGAAACAGTGGTTATTAACAGTGGTCTTCCAAAATAAATCTTTTTTGCAAGGCTGAAGTTCCTACAAGATTAATTTATGGGGTATTATTCTGTTGAGGAGGTACAAAGTAAGATGTCTTAGTGAATTACAGAAGGGGATGAGAAGTGCTTGCTTATTATTTTAAATAAGGGCTGGAGGGGATTACGATTGTTATCTAAATATAAAGCAGGTAAACATAATGTAAAATGAAGGTTTGTTTTGGCACTGGAACGAATTGATGCAGTCTGACCTACTGTTTAAGATCTTGATAAGCTTTTTGGAAGATTTAATTAGTATAGTTTCTGCAGCATAGTTGGTTGAATGTGGTGCCCCAATAGAGGGAATTGCATCTAGCTTTTAGTTACAAAGAGAAACAGAGTAGTGTATGTCTTGTTTAGGGTCACCCTAACTCATAGCTTGATGTCAAATAATTGTTTCAAGTACTGACCTTATTATGTTTTCTGAATTATATTATTTTTTTTTCCTAGGGCTTGGATGATCTTAGATCAATACAGAAAGAAGTCAAAGCTTTTCCGTACTAAAGTTCTGTTGGCTCCACTAGGGGATGATTTCCGTTATGCTGAGAGCTCAGAATGGGATCAGCAGTACCAGAATTATCAGAAGCTGTTTGATTATATGAATGCTCATCCTGAATTGCACGTTAAGGTAAATACAAATCTTCTTCTGGTTTGTGGAGAAAACTGTTTCTCAGTATTCTGAAATACAGTGGTAAAACACAAGTAGTTTCAAAGCAAAACATTCCCAATAATACTGTGTGCTTCAAGGTTGTGAGTAATATCCAAACTAGATTACTTTTATTTCACAAGGTTCAAGCTTTGTTATTTTAAAGCTCACAGGGTTTGCCTTCGTTATTTGAAATGACAGTATTTTCTTACTGGAAGTTTAGGAAACTTGTTGCTTTGCTTGGTCCTCTTGTTTTTATGTCCTCTGGTGTTAAACAAACAAAATGTAAACTGAGAGGTGATTGCTTGCACATATTTTTACTATTAAAATAATACTGTGTATTACAGTAAAATCTATGATTAACCTGACTACAAAAGTAGTGAATTATCAGAGGAGACTGTATTTTAAATCATGATGTTTAAGTGTTAGTATCCATATTCATACATTCTGGTGTGTAAACTGCGTACTTCAAAGACTTCTACAGTATACACTTTCTGAAATCTGATACCTTTTCATCACCTCTCAGCATCTGAATAAGAGGTAGTGGAGCACAATCTTGTTTTTTCTTATGTATGAAGTTGAGAGCACTATTTTTTTTTCAATATTTGGTCTTTTTATACCTGGTCCACATTTTTCACTACTTTTTCAGTTTGTGTGTACAGTATATACACTGCCTTCTCTCAGATGTCCTCCATTACCTTAATTCTGCAGATTTGAGTGGTGCATTAGTTCTTCCTGCTGATTTCTTCACCAGTGTTCTGCGTAAGAAGGATGATTTGTTGGGCTCACAGATTGTCTGAGAGCTGAATTTTAGTATCCGTTTCCTGTGAGGTATAGATGACATGACAAATATTTGCTATGAGGAGGGAATAAACCTGGAAAATGCTCTTCAGCTATCTTGCAATCACTAGTTTTACTAGGCTGAACAAGTAGTTACTCTTAGGGCACTAACAGCAACAGGCTTTCTGTTGTCTCATTTCCTACTAATCAGAGCTGTGTGAATTCATCAATGCGGCAAAAGCTGAAGGCTCTGCCTCTAATTTTGTTCTTCAAGGACAATGTCTGGTTCTGCTGAGCAAGGTTCTGCTCAGGTATTGTTAGGGTCTCTAGGAGTCTGCTTCATTAGCCCTTGCTTGCCCACCTGGATTAACGCCTTGGGAATCACAAGAAGTAACAAGCCCTTTTTCTGTTTTTTAAAATTTATACACAAAAAGAAATTTAATCCTCATATTCATCTGGAGTACTGCATCCAGGCCTGGGGCCCCCAGTACAAGAAAGATGCAGAGGAGGGTCACTAAGATGATCAGAGGACTGGAGCACCTCTCCTATGAAGACAGGTTGAGGGAACTGGGCTTGTTTAGTTTGGAGAAGATAAGGCTCCGGGGAGACCTCATTGTGGCCTTCCAATACTTGAAGGGAGTGTATAAACAGGAGGGGGAATGTTTACATGGTGGGACAGTGACAGGACAAGGAGGAATGGTTTTAAACTGAGACAAGGGAGGTTTAGGTTAGATATTAGGAGGAAACTTTTCACTCAGAGGGTGGTGACATGCTGGAACAGGTTGCCCAAGGAGGTTGTGGATGCCCCATCCCTGGAGGCATTCAAGGCCAGACTGGATGTGGCTCTGGGCAGCCTGGTCTAGTGGTTGGTGACCCCGCAAACAGCAGAGGGGGTTGAAACTAGATGGTTTTTATGGTCCTTTTCAACCAGGCCATTCTATGATTCAGCCATTTGATACCTAAGGTGCTTTGTTTAGATGCAGCACCATTAGCCTTACATTCTATCTCCTTATTTATTTAGTTATTTGCTTCTTTCCTTTTTTTAATATATATTGGTGTCATTTCTGCTTGGAAATAAGACCTTAGCAGCAGAACTTGCACCCTGCACCCTCTGCTGCACTTTCTCAAGTGAACTTAAACTCCACGGGCAAGTAAAAGGTCTTGGTTAACTTCCTAAGAACCTAGAGTACATAAAGATTTTTTCATTGTCCTGCCTTAAGAGCCCTGATGACTAGGATAATATTGGTCATACAAGGGACTGTCTGCTTTGCCTTTTTGTATCCCTCAAGCTTGCGGGTACTGTCTTTTGATGCACCCTGTAAAGGGCTAGTATTATTGCATTATTTTTCTGATTATTTTTAAAAATGACCAGAACATAATTAGTTTTTGTACTCCTTGATCATTTTAGGTCTCAGTAAACAATTTCCTTAAATATAGATTAAAGAAATAACAAAAACTATTGAAATGCAATTTTTATTTTCTGATCAGCAGTCATCTGGACTTCTACAGATGTTGTAGATCTAGAGAACAGCAGTGTTCATTTTTAAAATAGAGGATTAAGATAACTGTGCTTTTGTTGTATTACATTTAGTTTCTTGTTTAGTTCAGATGTCAACTTAGAATCATAGAATTAGCTAGGTTGGAAAAGACCTACAAGATCATCCAGTCCAACCATCCACCTACCACCAATAACCCCACTAAACTATGTCTCTCACCACAACATCTAGATGTTTCTTGAGCACCTCCAGGGACGGTGACTCAACCACCTCCCTGAGCAGCCCATTCCAGTGCCTGACCACTCTTTCAGAAAAGTAGTGTTTCCTAATGTCCAGCCTAAATCTCTCCTGGTGCAACTTGAGGCCATTCCCCCTCGTCCTGTCACTAGTTACAAGAGAGAAGAGGCTGACCCCCAGCTCACTACAACCTCCCTTCAGGTAGTTATAGAGAGCAGTAAGGTCACCTCTGAGCCTCCTCTTCTCCAGACTAAACAATCCCAGCTCCCTCAGCCGCTCCTCATAAGGCCTGTGCTCCAGACCCCTCACCAGCTTCGTCGCCCTCCTCTGAACACGCTCCAGGGCCTCAATGTCTTTCTTGCAGTGAGGGGCCCAAAACTGGACACAGTACTCAAGGTGGGGCCTCACCAGTGCTGAGTACAGAGGGACAATGACTTCCCTGCTCCTACTGGCAACACTATTTCTGATCCAAGCCAGGATGCCATTGGCCTTCTTGGCCACCTGGGCACACTGCTGGCTCATGCTCAGCTGAGTGTCGACCAACACTCCCAGGTCCGTTTCCTCTACGCAGTCTTCCAGCCACTCTGCCCCAAGCCTGTAGTGTTGCCTGGGGTTGTTGTGGCCAAAGTGCAGGACCTGGCACTTGGTCTTGTTGAACCTCATCCCGTTGGCTTCAGCCCAGAGATCCAGCCTGTCCAGATCTCTCTGCAGGGCCTCTCTACCCCCAGGCAGATCGACACTTCCTGCCAGCTTGGTGTCGTCCGCAACTTAGCTAATACTGAGGTAATACTTTGCTCATATACTAGCCTTACTCACACAAGAGAATATCTGTGAGACTTTTTGAGAATTAGTTTGTATTTTGGATGTTAATGCATACTTAAAATGGCAAAAACATTTTTTGTATTTCTCGAACGTGAAATTCATGAAGAACTTCTGAAAGAATCATTACCCTTGTCTGAAAAGCGTTCAGGGAAACTTTATAGCTTAGATTTCTGTTATAATTCTTCTTGAAGATCGACATATTCCGGGAATGTGTGTGTATCGTTCTCTTCATATGTCTAAATATACAAATTGGAACTATAGTTATTTTAATTTTTTTCAGGCCCAGTTTGGAACTTTATCAGATTACTTTGAAGCTCTTCACAAAGAAAGCAATTTGGGTGAAAGGAGCAGCAGCTCATTTTTCCCTGTAGTAAGTGGAGACTTTTTCACCTATGCAGACAGAGATCATCATTACTGGAGTGGATATTTTACATCGCGACCCTTCTATAAACGACTGGATAGAGTCTTGGAATCCTACTTACGGTAAATACTGTTGTCCAATAAATGTATAATGTGTCATTTAAGATGTGAGAGAGGTAAATGTGTAAATAAGTGTGTTGGATAGATGGAAAACTATTTGGAAATCTGTATTTTAAATTTACTTGCAACGAGGATAGCGCAGTAGCCTCCCAATGTTTAGTAACAATAATTAGTCAATATACCTGAAATTTTGATCAGTCCACAGAAATAATGATATTTTTTCAATCCAAACAAGTAAGTTATTCTTGGGTATTATTCAAGTGACCATCAAGTCCTGAATCCATGAAAAATAGCAGGTAGCATGCTTTTTATTTCTGTTTTGGGTCTAGGTGTCATCTCAGTCCTTCCTTAGAGTTTTGGAAGGATTTCAAAGGCAGTTTAGAAGTAGTCAGAAACATTGTGTTACCTCAAACTGTCAGCATTGCCTTGTTGTGAAAAGCATTTGCATCTTTTTTTAAAAGAAAAATAATTGTTGCTCTATTAACATGGTAATTAAATGATTTTCCTTAATGGTAGCTGTGGATCAAATGCACTGGAGAAAGACTCAACTGTATTTGTGGCTCCAGGAACATATTTTGGACAAGACATATGATGTGAATTTTTAACTTGTCTGTTCCCAAAACTTGGGGATTCCATTTACAAGTATGACACTTCAAGGGATGCCTTCTGAAAGGATTTTTTTGGGTCTTTTGGAGGACCTTTTGGAGTATAGGTATTGGAGTGCAGCCTCTTTGTGCAGGTCAGACTCTTTTGGGCTATAGAAAAAAATGTGCAGTGATGAATGATACTTAAAGTATTTCTGATTACATTTTTTTGTGTGTTGTAATGGTGGTGGTGGAGGGAGCAAGAAAGGTGTAATATATAGCATTTCAGAGAATCTGAAATCTAGAGAAGTGTAGGCATCCCAAACCTGAGATGCATCTTGTACATGACTGGTAAGGTCTGTTTATCTTGTAATTGAAATGGCTTTTTTAGCCTTCTTTCTGAATTCAAAGTATAGAGAGTAACGGATCTGAGGAAAAATAGTGAAGAAGTGGGAACAAGAGAAAGACTAAGAAATTTAAATTTGAGGGCCTGAAACTTAAAAAGATGTTTAAGAAGAGAAGATGTAGTAGAACTTTAAAAGAATTGCAGTGAATAGGAAGGAGAAAAGAAGCTTCACAAATTTCAAAGCAGTGAGGAAGGAAAACAAAGGCAGGCAGCAAGGAGAAAAATAAGACCAAAGTTGTAAGGGATGACAAAAAGCAAGGAGAAGTTCCCTTCAGCAGGATAATGTAAAAATACTACAGTAGAGATGAGGAAATGACTTTTGTAGTATTTTGGTTTTGGAAAAAAATAAAATGATGCTTGTTATTCATATTTCATATTGTCTTGATGCTGAAATGTTTTCAGTGTTGGCTTAGTATTTTCTTATTGCTTGTGTCATCTAGCATTGTGTACTGGATCACTGGCTGATCTGAGTCTTGCTCTTCCTGTTGTGGAAATATTTCATTCTCTATGCTGCTTTTCAAAATGTTTTCTTGCACAATTTTTTTAAATTCTCATTGAAAATACATCTTTTTTACCTGTTTACAGACTCATTTTTCAAAAGTGAAACAGTCTTGTTGAAATGTAAGGACTTGAGTCAAAACAATTTTAGTAGGATATGGTGTGCTTGCAAGGAGTGTTCATGATATAATTAGATTTCTATTTTAGCTTTACTTATCTGGGATTTTTTTAAATTTGTACGAATGATGTTAAGAGTGTTTGCAGTCTTCATTTTATTATCAGAAAATAGTTAAACTTGATTAAATAAACTTACTGAGAAGAGGCAATTTGAAGTTGAGATACCTTGCTAAGGTCTCTCAAAAACATTAAGTGCTTTTTAGCAGAATGGGATGGTCAGGGGTAATAAAGGTCTTCAAACATTTTTCATCATGCCACCCCAGCAGAAACAAATAATTCCTCTCTGCCTTTCCCTTCTTTATAAGTTTGTTCATTGAAAAATTATGGAATAGTTCAGCTGGAAGAGATCTGCAATGACCATCAGGTCGAACTGCCTGACTATTCAGGTCTAACCAAAACTTAAAGTGCAATAAAATAATTGAGGGCATTGTCCAAATGTTTCCTGAACATTGAGAGGCATGGAGCATCAACTGTCTCTCTAGGAAGCCTATTCCAGTGGTAGACTGCCCTCACGTTAAAGAAATTTTCCTAATGCCCAGTCTGACACCCCTTCCCAGTGCAGCTTTGTGCTGTTTCCATCCTGACATCAATTCCCAGAGCCCTGCACCTCCCTTGCTTCCCCTTCTCAGGGAGCTGCAGAGGGCTATGAGGGTCACATCTTGGCCTGTTCTTTGCTGAACTGGACAGCCCAATGTCCTCAGCCTCTCCTCGCAGGACATGCCTTCCATCCCTGATACAGTGTGTGTATCTGTCTGTCGCCTATCAATCTATCTGTGTATATACACCACCTAGCCATTGCTTTAGCTCTCTGGTCTGATGGTGGAGGGTCAACAAAGGTGAATATGCGCGCTCACTTTTATTTAGCTTACTGGGTCCAACTCCCTCTCATCTGCATTGTTCCGTGTTCTGCAAGATTCAGGAGACTTCACCAGTCTGTGGTGATTGTCCAGGCAGAGTGTCCCGTAGAGTTCCTGACCTTTATTTGACCTTGTCCCTACTTATGCTGCATTAGAGACTCAAGGTTATGTGAGCAAGCTCCAGCCTTTGATAAGGCCCATTAAGTACAGCCTCTTCCACACTGCAGAGCCTGGGTTGTGTGTTTTGAGACCAGGCCCTGCAAGCTATGCATAGGTATCTTTCAAGAAGGCCTTGACAACAGTAAAACATGCACAAAAGTAGAAATAAAGGTTGAGATAAATACTGTTTTTAAGTAGTATGTAAGTAGTAATTAAATTAGTATTTTTATTAACAATTTATTAATATTTATTAGTAAGTAATAGATTTATTAACGTTAGAAGAAAATTCCGCATCACAATAGGTTGTCTTGCCTTTTAATACACGTGCACTGAACTTTAGAGATGTACAGGGCTAAAGTCTGAGATTAAAAAGTGTAAAACAGAAAGCTCTCCTTGGTCTTTTCTTGAGGTTACTGGTTCTCTTTCCTTAACTGTATGAACATTCAGGAAAAAAGAATTCTGTCCAAGTCTGCAGAATACAGTATTGCTAGCAATGTAGCAAAATGGCAAATTGATACAAGCTCATAATTTAAAAATTGTGAACTTAGTTTTACTATATATATATGTATTTATATATACATATATAAAAAACAACCTACTTTATTCTGTGGTCTTAAATATTGTTGTGTTCCAGACTTTTTTGTATGTGTTTAATTCTTAACTGCTTATCTCCATGGTTGCATTTTCTGGATCCATGGTGTTGGTGTTCTAGCGATTTATATCAAGTAATCATATTTTTGTATTCTGTTAGCACTTTAATTGAATTTAAAGCGCTTTTCATAGGGTGAAAGAGACAAAGCTAGAGATCTGTATGCCGGTTCGCTTTTCTTTGGTGAACTATTGCCAGATAGCTGCTGGCATCCTAATTTCTGTAGCTGTACCAGTATATTAGGTGCTGTGGAACCCCAAATTATAGTCCCTTCTACGTTCTGACTCTTCCTGGGGATAGTATTTTGCTGTCTGATGCTAGACAGTGAAGTGAGAGTTGTATTCCAAGAGAGTGGCTTTACAGCATAGATTTCCTAGTCTTATTACTGGATCCTGTGGTCAAAACCATTTGAGTTTACCAGATGTTTATTAGTTCACTTTTTCTTACTAGATGAAATGAAAAAGGTGGAGAGAGCTGGGAATGGTTAAAACTTGACCTTTTGTATTGATCACTGAAAGACCTTTGCTGCCATGCTTTTTTTGTATGTTTTTGATGAAGGAAAAAGCTTAATGTTTTGTTCGTTTGTAGTTAAATGTCTGTAGTTCAGGCAAGAAAAATTTTGAGAGAAAATAATTACTTGATCAGTCTCCTGCCTTCTGTGAAAAAAGCTTAAAAGTGTTATTCAGATTGGGTGGTATCTGTTTCATTAATTATCTCTTTCTGCTATGAAAAATTGTCAGCCTCTGTATGTTATTGCTTTGTGAGAAATGAAGATTTGGGGAAGCAAATGAGGTCAGAAGTCTCCATTTGCAGTTGTCAGATAATTATTTTAGATTTTGCAGAGTAGTTTTAAACAGCAGATTTAATCTTCATTACATCAGCTGAGCTTTTTTTTTAAAGGATGTCTTGCTAACACTGTTCAACATTTCGTAGTAATCTGTAGCCTGCTACACAGTTGAACTTATAGAACAGATAAAATCATGATGATGAAATAAACATGTGTCTGATAAACATGTATCTAATTGTTGATTTGTGCTGTCTTAAGGGTTTTACTCTTTTCATGTTGGATGTAGTTTTCCTTCAAATTCTAGCAGAGCATAGCAGCAACTCAGCTTTTAAAATTGGGCATATTAAGTGTATAGGCTAAAATATGTCAAAGCTAGTCATTTACAGAAATCTTGAATAGTAACATATTGTTTTTATTGAAAATTTAGGAAATTGAATTCCAAAACTTTGTTCTAAATTTTTATATCCAGGTGCAATATGCAGGTGAAATTGTGACCTGACGTTTTCATATTAGAATACTTAAAACATCTATGAAAATTCAGTTGTGGCAGATGGAATAAAAAAAACTATTTGGGTATTTGACAGTTTAACTCAAGTGAAATACCTGCTTAGATTTGAAATGTTCGTGTGGTCTAATAAAAAAAATAGACCAAGAATAAAATGTTTAATTTTAAGCTTCTTTTATATAAAAAATATCTTTTTCTGTATTCGAAGAAAACCCTTTTAAAAGCTTTTCTGAACATTTAATCAGAACTTGAAATGTTGCGAATGTTGTGCTTTTGTAAAAAACTAAGAATGTTAGGAGCTTACAAAGGGCATTTGTAAGGCATTTAAAAAATACCAAGAAACATGTTTTTCTTAGGAACATTTTATTTTTTAGATTAATGGCATTATTAATAATAAGCTAATGAGAGCTGATCTATCATAAGAATCTTTGTTCTTAAATGAAAACAGCCTTGTTCAATACTGATAGCAGACAAAATTCATTGCCTAAGATTCATGTTTGTTATAATGGATTAAGGATTTAATTGCATTTTAGCTTTATCGTAGCTTTATTCTTCTCAGACATTTTACATCATTACTTTATTTATATTTGTTTTTCAGTAGTTATGCTGCAACTTTGTGTGAATTGCTTTCAAGTTTATTTTTGATATTTGCAACTTTACACCATTAAAATACTTATCCATGTAAGAGTGTAAGGTAACTTCAAAACCTGCAAAAGCTGCTAAATATACAGATGAATCTAAACTAAACTTTTGTTCTTAAGCATTAAATCAAAGCATGTTGGCTATTTTACCCGGAAAGGTTTTCATCCTTCAATACCCTCTATGTAAGAACATGTAAAAACAAGATGTATAAATGCTTGTAGGGGTGACTAGAAAAGGCCACATCTTGAGAGTTCAGAAGCTCTTGGTGAAATCGCTTATTTATTCAGGTTACATATGAAGTGGACCTAAAGATAAAATGGTATAGTCTTTGAGAAATCAGTGAAGTAATACTTGGTTTATTCAGTGTTCTGTCAAGTGGAATTACAGAGTGAAATTACAGCAGACTGGATAATTTTTAAGTAACTTTTTAAGTTATGCTTCTAATATGCTGTGGTTTGAAGTAGAAGTGAGAAGTATCAAGGCTTTATACAACTTCCATGGGGAGATTTTTTTAAAAGACGTAAATTCTTGCTTCTAAGTTAAAGTTTTATATAATAGAATATTACTATTGGTTTCTTTTCTGGGTGTTTTTCTTAGGTCATTGAAGCATTCTGCTGTTTCAAATAACACTGAGACTTGAAAGGAAAAATCTATATCTAAAAGACTAACCTATTAGTTAGATACGTAAAACAGTCACATTTTTCTGAAAGACAGAAGTGTTCAGAGTGTTCCTTCTAGAGAAAGTGGCTAAGTCCATTAAACCTTTAACAATATTTCATTTTTCTCTACAATTTCAGAGCAGCTGAGATCCTTTACTCCTTGGCTTTGATACAATCCCATAAATACAACAAGATGAGTGTATTTCCTTCAGTTGATAACTATAAATTGCTGACAGAAGCGAGGAGGAACGTTGGACTCTTTCAGCATCACGATGCTATTACAGGAACATCAAAAGATTGGGTAGTTGTGGATTATGGCACTAGGTAATTTACTATAGATATATACACTTAAATCTCATTTTCCTGTTTTTATTAAAAAAAAAGTTATTTCAAACAGGTACACATTTACTACAGTTTGCAAATTGCTAAAAGTGTAATACTATCAGTTAATCTATGCATTTTATTGTTGTCTATTGGAATATTAAGCATTACTAAATCTGATTAATTGTTGGTCGATGGTTCAACATGTCTATTAAATAGATTATTATTAATTATTTTTTAAATTGCCTTTAAGATAATCTTCTTTGAGCCTACTGAGTTCATGGGGAATATTTTTAAATTTCAAAAAATTATTTATCTATAAAAACTGATCAAAACATATAAATTAGTGCAGTGCGCTCAGTTGTGAGAGATAAAGGGTTTTTTTCGCTTTACAATTAAAATTGCACAGCTATGTATTTAATAATTTTTAAACTTTGTGTCAGTTGAGAAAATGGAAGTGATGGTAATCATTGAAATGAATTATTTTTGAGTTTCTGATGATTTCATTAATCCTGCTTAAATACAGTCTTTACTCAGAACAACTTTTCAGGTCAATCTTCACTTCAGATATTGGAAATAAAAAGTATAAAACACATACTAACCTAAGATTAATGTTTTATAAAATACGTGGTATTTTGGGGGCATACATTTTGTGATATAATAGTGGAGTGAAAATTACCTCATTTTCAGAATGCAAAGTAGGAATATAATGAAATTCAGAATAATTGACAGAAAACAATTTCTGAAAACTGATGCTACTTCAAACATTTTAACAGGCTTTTCCATTCTCTAATGAACTTGAAGAAAGTGATAATTGACTCTGTTCATATTCTTATCCTGAAGGACAAAGGTGCTTATAATTATGATACATCAACTCCATTTCTTAAGATGGTAAGCTATATTTCTTCATTTTTTCTAAAAAAAAATGGATACTGTGTTTTCAATAATGTTAAATGGCCTGGGAAAGGTCAGACTGAAATTCGCTAATGTATGGTTCAAGAACTTCTTAGCACTGTTCATATTGAAATGTTGGAAAATAAAAGGTGAAAACTTCAGCTGTTGATGCTGAAAAGAAGTTCACAACTTAAATAATTGGGCTTATTTTGTTCCACATTGTGAATGACATAATTAAATTGAGTGTTTAGATTTTCTTACAAATTGCATTTGTTGGTAATTTCAGGAAAATAGATAGAATGCATGAATACGTGATGGTATGCAGCCCTATAGTTTGACACAGATTGTTACTCAGAATTCCTAAAGTATTTTCTATCTTGAATAGAAGTCTAAACCAGATTTTCAGGACAAAGTCTAGACAGGCCTTGTGCTTTTTGCTTTAGCTGAGCTCATTATAAACAAGAATCTACTGAAGTTAGTCAGCAGTGGATCTCCATACATCATTTTGAGACTCACTTTACATAGAACACTCTAAAGAAAGGTACTTGGTAATATTGTTTACATTCAGTATTGTTATTTTTTCTCCTTTCTAAACATGACCTGTCCACTTTTATACCTAGATAATCTTAGGAATTACTACACCTGTAATAGATTGAAAATGCGATTCTTTAATTTGTTTACATATCTATGTATATATAGTATACACAATATAGCATATAACTAAAGTATATCATAAGCCTAATATTTCCATACTACTGTGGATACTTCATAGAATCATAGAATGGCTTAGGTTGGAAGGGACCTTAAAGATCATCTAGTTCCAACCCCCTGCCATGGGCAAGGTTGCCAGCCATTAGATTAGGCTGCCCAGGATCCTGTCCAGCCTGGCCTTGAATGCCTCCAGGGGTGGGGGCATCCACAGCTTCCCTGGGCAGCCTTTTCTAGTGTGTTTCCTCCCTCTGAATAAAAAATTTCTTCCTAACATCTAATCTAAATCTCCCCTCTTTTAGTTTACAGCCATTCCCCCTTGTTCTATCAGACCATGTAAAAGGTGGTCCTCTTCTTGCTTCTAAACTTCCTTCAAGTACTGGAGCCTTCTCTTCTCTAAGAAAGCCCAGTTCTTTCAGCCTGTCTTCACAGTGGAGGTGCTCCAGCCCTTGGATCTTCTTTGTGACCCTCTTCTGGACCCTCTCCAAAAGCTCCACATCTTTCCTGTGTTGGGGCCCCAGACTTGGATGCAGTACTCCAGCTGGGTCTTTGCAAGGGCAGAGTAGAGGGGAACAATCACCTCCCTTGCCCTGCTAGTCACCTGTCATTTGATGCAGCCTGGGATATTCTTGGCATATGGTCTGCAGGAGCGCACTGCTGACTCTGGTCCAGCTTTTTGCCCTTCAAATACAGACACCACCATTTTTGTCAGCCATGAACAAGAGCCTGCATGCTGCCCTTGTAAAAATCTACACCACTGGAGGTGACCTGCTGTTGGTGTCGCCACTGCTGAAATGCACCACCTGCCACCTCACTGTGCTCACACTGATGATTTGGTCTCCATAAATGTTCAGTGAGCAGTGATGAATGTCAGTGGGTGCCATTTTTTCCACATGGAGGAATTCCGTGACATAGCTCTGCTTCATACACACTTCCATGTCAGACAGTATTTTGTCAGACCTCTCTGCTGCAATCTGTCACATGGCAACAAAATGTAATAGAATATTGTTGGGAAGGTTCACCTTCCTCTTGCTATACCACCAGCATTCACACTGACCTCTGAAATTGTGGGCCAGCATAATAATGTAGGAGGCATTGCTTTTGGAACAGCCTTCTTACTGTTTGGACCAGTCCTGTATATAATAGTATTTAATTGGGTGCAGAAAGAAAGTTTTCATATGTGTGGCAATAGTTTAATCTGAAAAACTTTTTTTAAGGATGTTTTTTGAAGTATTCTCAGGAACTGGGAGCTTTTCACTTTGGTTACAATTTCTGTAGCTGTCACAACTATATGAACGAGTGCAAATGAAACGTTGCTGATCAGCTGTTTTCTTGCTTAAAAACTGAGGTAACAGTGATAGCAACATCTCATCACTACCTAATCTCACTGAAGCTAGTATTAGAGAAAAGAGAAACTAGAGAAAGACAGGGATTTATGTATGTTGTGAAACAGTTCTTGAAGTAGTTGGTCATATAAAAATTGAACACACACCCCGAAACTGTTTTTGAAAGAATTGTTTATGACAAGATCTTCAGAATACTAACCTTGAAGTCTGTGTGACAAAAATAGAGGATTATAGGACTTCTGTGAGTAAATAGAAACTTAGTTAGTGCACAACTGTCTGCAGAGTTTGAAGGAGGCTGGTGATAATAACATCTGGCATGCAAGAATGAAAATATGATATTGCAATTTAGTAACAGTAACAGACATTAATAGAAGCAAAGATTTCTCACTGAGTTCTTAGAAGTGAGGGCTTTTTCTTCTGTCTTAAATAATTTAAAATCTTTACTGACTCTATGTCTAAACCATAAAAATTACAAATCACCTTTTGAGAAGACATCTTTCTGTGTAATACGCTAAGTCAGAGTTCGATTTATGGTATGGCTAGCATGTTTTTGTACTTCATAAAATGTATAATTAAATAAACTCATATCACAGAATCACAGAATCATAGTCTTGTTGAAATGGACCTTTAAAGGTCACATAGTCCAACTCGTCTGCAATGAACAGGGACATCCAAGGTACATCAGGTAGCTCCAGGGCTGATCCAGCCTCACTGCCCTCACTGAAAAATTCTTTTTACTAATATCTAAACTAAATCTACCCTCTTTAAGCTTGAAACTATTTTCCCTTGTTCTATTCCAACAGACCCTGCTAAAGAGTCTCTCTCTATATATATTATATTAAAAATAATATATATTATATATAACTGATATGTATTAGTGTATTCAAAAGCTAATTCATAATGTTCTGTTGTAGGATGATGTTCAGTCTTCCCAAGATTCTTTGCCACACAAGACAGTTATAAAGCTGACGTCGCAACCAAGGTAAATAATTCATATATTATTTAGTGTCTGAGATTCTTTTAGTAATAATGTTTTCTCCACTAACTGGCAGTTTTTATGTTTTCTGATTTTCCTTTTAAATAAAGGTACAATGCAGTTTAGCATGTTATGCTGATGTTAATGTCTGTTTGAAAGAGGACACCGTACTTTCAGTATATGGAAGTTTCCCCCATTGCACTAATTCATCTGCAGCAAGTGAAGTAGTCTGATTACTGTATGCTTTAACAGCATTGTAATTATTCATAACTTAGGACTGAGAGCAGCAAAATTCTAATTGAACATGATTACAGCTGGCTGGAATGCATTGTGAATTTTTAAAGACCTAAGAATCGCAATACATAAATGCTAGGTTATATTTGAAGAGTTGATTTTAAAGCTATGTTTTCTCTTACTTCCAAGTTTCAATTGTAGTAAAGATTCTTGCTTCTTTCTTTATACCTTATTCTAGAGCATTCAACTGTAAGTGATAACCTACTTTCCCTATAGATATTCAGTATCCAAACTGAAATAACTTAGACATTCATTAAGACTGATACATCTAAATAAAGTGAGTAAGATGTATAGATATGAGAGCTGCTACGTTTATCAGGAAAATAATACAAGGCTATTTTGTTCTTCAGGAGCAAGAGATTTAATATTTATTTAAAAGTAGTGAATGTTATTTTGCTGATTTTAATATTTAATTTCCCTGTTTCTGGCAGGCAGCAAGCTAGTAAAACTTAACTTGCCTAACTCATGAAGGTGACACACTATTATAACTGCTGCTTTTCAGAGGTTCTCAAAAAAAAAGAGTGAAGTTTTGTCCTTGTGAGCCTTTGGAGGAAGCTGTCTTCTGTCCTCTAAAGTTAAATGCATGTAATGTGTATGCATGCACAGTTTTGATACAAACTTCTCTCTAGGACAGTCATGTAAACTTGCATACTTTTTTTTAGTGGGCATTTTAGTCTCTTTGTGGACTGGATAGATGCTGAATAGGTTATTTCAAGCTTGTTGTCCAAAATGGTAAAAATTGTAGGTGCCTATTTATTTATTTAACTAAATTTTTTCAAATTTTTCAAAACATCTATCCAGATATCTTCACTAGTAGACTGTTTTATATATATTGTAATAAACATTTGCTTGCCTGGAAGCAAGTTGTAACATAAATTGTTCTTGCCATGTGAGTATAATGAATTGAGTATACTCACAATTGAGTATAATGAACACTTCTGCTTTCCCTGCCTGGTTTACCTCTTGAAATTTCCTGTATCTTCCTTATGTTCCCTGGCAGGTCTTTTGTTTGCATCCAGTGTGCTACTTCTCTCTCTGCATAGTATGCTTAAGTATTTTTTTTTCCCTTCTGGATGTCAATGTATTTCAAGCAATTTATTTTTTATTTGTAGTTACACATTAAGTAGATAAACATGTTAAACTTCTTTGTTATAAAATTAATGTTATCCTAGGAGCCTTTTATTTATTCTCAGAACTTGTCTTGGTTTACTAAAAAAAAAAAGGATAATGCTGGAAAAATTCCACTAATTTTTAACTTGTCTGGTATTCTGAAGATACCATAAAGTCATATAGTTCACCTTCCAGGCAGTGTGTAATCAGAGCTATGGGTGATGAAATAGAGAGTTAAAAAAAGGCAGGAGGAAGATGACAAGGTAGTATTGTTACTGCTGCCTGAAAACCTGCTTCCTTTTTGCAATGACTTCCTGTTTTGAAACACTTTAGAGTAATGCGTAAGTATACAGTACTGTATGTTTCCTATGTTGTTAAGGTTTTCATTGGAAAATGTGCATGCTTAGTATTTTCTCTTATAAACATGAGAATAGTCTTGTATCTGTATTCTGAAACTCCATTAACACCATTACTATTGTGAAAGGTGATGTGTTAGCTAAGGCAGTAACTTTTGACGGAATGCATATGAGTATTATGATTATCTATGTGACTTATCTAGGGAACTGTTTTATTCCAATACAATCTTAAATGCAACTTGATTATTTATTATTAAGGATTTCTGTTTTTAAAACTCAGTCATTGAAATGTCTAAGGTGAATTGATTTTCCAGTTAGAAGTTTTATTATCTTTGTTGTTTCTGTCTGTAGCACAACATCTTTAAATTTCTTTCCCTTCCTGTGTTTTAATATACTGTTACTGGGGACAGAAGTTAGGTCACTGTAACTGATGAAGTGTTACTCCTCTTTAATTCGCTGAATATTTAGCTTTTTGTAGTTTTGCATTTGCATGTCAAGATCTTTAAAAATACCTGTATACTCAGTTGATCATTCTTACAATATTTTGATTCATATCATAGATTTACAGAAGTAGACTACTGATAGGAAGCTCATGAGATATTTTCTTTTTAATCTCAGTAATTAGACTTGATATTGTCCATTTCGAATCTGATGCTCAACAGAAAAGTAATTGATTATATACTTTTGCCTCTTTCTTATCCAGTCGTCCTTTTATTTCTTAGTTCTCCTCACTGTTTTTGATAGCTAAATTCAGTTGTAAATGTAGAAAACTGGTTGGACAGACTGCACATGAGAGCTAGTACAACTTCATTACATGGAAAAAAAGAATAGAGGAAATAATTTATATTTTCCACTAATCATTGTTCTGGTACAAAGTTCCTTCAAGAAGTGTCTTTCAAGTTAGTTCCTAGAAGATATCACTTTTAGTATATTTGGTGTTATTTTGCACCTCACCTATATATCTCGTTCGTCTGTAGTGTTCTTCTGCTACCTTCTTCTGAATCTATATCTTTAACAACAACAAAAAAGCTTTTGATTTTATTGAAACAGAGTATTTAAAATCTTACTGTTACTTTGCTGTTTTGGAACACTGACGTGGTCCTGTGATTAGACGTTTGAGTGCTGAAATTATAGCCCAGTGAATTAACTAAACGCCTTTTAAATACTTAATGAATTGGAGAAAAAGAGACCACCGAACTCTGAAATGTTCATTAAATACCAGATATTAATAAGATAAAATTTTGACAGTACTCCTTTATTCCCCTTACCTATGTAATTCTTGTGTAGTTATGGCTACTTGAGTGGTGTTTTGTGAACGTTACTAGGATGAGAATTTAGTTGAAAAGATCTGAAATTATCTTTGCTGATGCTGTTAATTCAGTACTGTTCCATCTAAACAAAGGGAATAAAAGAAGAAGGAAGAAAAGCAAATAGAAGAAAAAGGAAACAACGTGTAACTGAAAGAGCTGTGTCACAGTTAATTTTTTAATTCTGACGTTACTCTGAGAAATGCTGGAACTCAACAATATAATACTTCTAGTTTAGCAGACTGACAGGTTTTTGGGCAGCTTTTTCTGCTTTAATGAATATGGGCAGCAAAAATGTCTATTTAGTTAACATACTGTTCTTGAGTGAAAGAAGACTGGGCAATATAATTAAAATGGAGATTCAAAGGGAGGCAAAAAGTAAGATTACTCTGTTTAGGGGCCGCACAAAACCAGGAGTATGAAAACTTGCAGGGTCTGTGATGTGTTCTGAAAGATTTTAGGATCAGTGTCATCCTGTATGACGTTCTCATGCTTGATTTGGGGTTTCATAAGGATCTAGCGTTTGATGTGGCTTACATTTTGTTAGTTTCTTCTTAGCAGGCACACCATTTTATTGTTTTTCTGTTTTGTTAAAATTTTATGGACTTCCCATGGCTAGCTTAGACTTCTGCTACTGTTACACAGTAAAAAATAACTGTGTGTACTGTTATTTTATTTTTTTTTAATGTGTGAGTCTAGCTAAAAGCTGCTTTCTCTAAGATTTGTTACCAGCTCTTTTCCTTGTGGGGAATTCACGAAATGTCTTCCTGCTTATGTTGTTCCTTTTACCACTTGTTATGTCTGAATGAGAGAATCCAGGATAATTAAGACTCTCAGGAATTCAAAGAAAATCAGTAGAGTTTAAGCCATTGTTGTTTTTTTTTTCTCTCCCAGAGCTGAGGCTGTTTTCAAAAGGAGATACTATTTAATCTGTGGCAGAATCCTTCAGTTTACTTGCTTTAAATAAGCAAATAAAGCTGAAGCTGGTGATATTAATGCCATGCTCTGCATGTGAGACTTGATGTGATTGTTTAATGTATAAGCAAAGCTTCATGGTTTTTGAAAAACTGTAGTTTCCATCTGGAAAACAAAGCTTTCTCAAGATAATATCCAACCAGACGTGGAACTACTTCTGTTCTGTTGTGAAATTAACAATTTCTATAGTAAGTCTTAGGGATGGATCCTGTGCGTGTGCTGTTCAGATTTTGCATCATACTTAGTTATCAGTTAAGAGTACAGTTCTTAAAAACAATCCTTGCTTCTTGGGGCTAGTCTACCAGAGGTCATGTTTTCTAAATGTCAAGAGACTGTCGTGGGAGGATTAACTTCTTGCCTCCATTTTGGTTGACACTGTTGCTGAAGGGTATATTAACATCATGGGTAGCAGGATTTCCCAGTCACTTGTTTACTGTTTTTCCTGGCTATGGTAT
Source organism: Numida meleagris (assembly GCF_002078875.1). Classification (NCBI taxonomy): domain Eukaryota; kingdom Metazoa; phylum Chordata; class Aves; order Galliformes; family Numididae; genus Numida; species Numida meleagris. The sequence goes on along the minus strand of NC_034438.1, from coordinate 47,231,387 downwards.
TGCATGGTAATGCAGTACGTGACCAAATACCTGAATTGGTTCTCTGTATCAGCTTGAATTTTTTACTATAATTGTTTACCGCAACATGGTTAAGCTTGGGTATTAATTCTGAATACTAGGGTATTAATTCTGAACAAGATATACTGTATTTATACTATAATCAATGATTTCTTCAAAGATCTTTTTAAAAAAACAAGTATTTGAGAGTGATATCCAGTTTGTGAGAGAGAGGTCCATTTTTTTTTGTACCAAATTGAGGAGATGAAATAATGTGTGCCATTATCCTTGCTTCAGTATCTGGTAACAGGTAATGTTACCAGATTTTAATTGACAAGGTTTTGACATAAGTTGTGTATGTCCTATCACATCCACATTTTTTTAATTCTAGTTGAAGATTTTGCAGGTTAGTTGCCTTTTCATGAATTCAGCCAACAAGTATATCCACTGCTTTCTCAATGTAGCATCACACTGTAGAATTACAGTATCATGTACAATACATGATAAAAAAAATGCATGTACAAAAGTCAAAGCTTGTACAAAGTCTCACTTGGCATGATGTGCGTTACTGTATTTTGTTAGTAGATATCAGGAAGAACAACTGAAATGGAAATCTTGGCGTGAGTTGCCAAAAAGGAAAGCTGGTCTCATGATGTCATGCAGTTCATTAAAGCTTCACAGCAAAGAAACATCTTTCTGAGCTTAGAGGGTAACCATGGATTGGAATAGTATTTTAATACTCTCATGTGGCATCTTTAACTTTGAAAGTTTAGTTTTTTTTAACCTCTTTTGTCCACGTTTGTACAATCTAAATTGATATTTAATGTAGTTTCAGGGACAGAATATTCTGACAGCATTTGACATTTTAATCAAATATATTTTAATTATATTTTGTTTTCCTGAGTTCTGAGGTAAAATACACACACACATATGTATATACACACACACACACACACATATATATATGTATGTATGTATGCCCATGTATTCCTAGTTAAGTATTGAAACATTTGGGGTGAGGGGGAAAGACAGCTGGAACAAGGATTTTTTTAAAATCCTTCAGGATTTTAAAAATGGTCAGTGGTGGAGTGGGAAATCTTTAAGGAAAACAAGAAAGAATACAGTAGCATTTAAAATGAAGCCAAAAATATTTGTGGAAGTTTTTATGTTGTTAATAAGCATTCTTCTTTTTCGATGAAAATCAGTACACTTTTCATTTTTAATTGGATGAAGTAGTGATAGCAGTATGCTCAAGCTTTTGTTTTCATTATAACTTCTGTGTTGTTAACTGCAAGGGAGGTGGATAGGATGAATGGTCATTTAGTGAAGCCTTAAGACAGTTTTATTCTGATAATTACTCATAATTAAGCTTTTGTGTTCTTAGCATAGTAGTGCAAGTAGGCCAGAAACTAGAAAATCATTTGAGATTATGTGTGAAGAGCTTTATTTTTAGATTCTAAGACCGTGTCTGCTTAAGCTGAATACAGCCTAATTATTTTTTAAATATCTTTAAGTGTTAATCTCAGTGTTCAGCTGTCGCTGACGAGTTTGCTAGTTTGCAGGTGACCTGTAATTGCCATTAACAGGTTCTGTCTGTTACAAACTCAAGGTCATTTTGACTAAATGAAATATTTGGTTTTTTATGAACACCAACCTAGTGCAAAAGCAGAGAGGAACTTTGCTGACATAGGGTAACTCAGACATCTGAGATCTGAATTATCAGTTGATATCAACATGAAATAAATGTTTACGTAAAAATCACTCTAATAGAAACAGTGATTTTGAAATAGATAAAACAAAAAGCAGGTTACACAGGTGGAATATGGCTCTGCAACAGTCTTTGTGACCAAAAGGGGCAAATTCTTCATTGACTGTCAGATAGGAGAGGGGATGAAAAGTGTGGAAAAGTTAACAGCACCTTTATTTCCCCCTCCTTCTTTAAGGTCACAACAGTTTTTCAGGGATTTCAATTTTTATTGTATTGAGTTTTCTACTGTTTGTGTGGACTATACGTAGGCTTCTCAGAACTGACACCTGAAAAGACACTATCACTTCGTTAGAGGTTTTATTTGGGAACTCTGAAAGCATAACAAGTAAACAAAGGGATGAGGGTCTGCTTTGATATAAGGCATAGATCTTAAAAACTGAGAACTATGATTCATTTTCTGAATTAATGAAAATTTTTATTATTTATTGGGAAGAAAAAGGCAGCTTTTATTTGCAGTTATTTGCACTCAGAAGCTTTCTGTGGAATTGATCTTTATTTTTCAAAACTCAGTTTTGACTGTCATGTCTCTGAGTTCATGCTCTAGAAATTACATTTCAAACATCTAATCATTAGTTTTTCATTGCATTTCAGTTTCTTACTGTTGATACACCAATGAGTAATTTTGTTTACTGTCTTTTTAAATTGCATTTGCAAAGTTATACCAGAGACCTAGATGATATACTTGGTAGTATTTTATCTTTGCAGTTTCTCAAGACTGTACAAGTTTACTATTTTCAGCATGATGTACAGCATTTCAGCAATTTTTGTGTCAGTTGTAGTGGTAGTGTGAAGTTACCTTTATCAGATAATTGTATTTGATGCTTTAAAAAATTAACATTAAATACTAAAAAGAAAAATTCTGCAATTAGATGTTAAATAATTTCTGGATTCCATTGAAAACACTGTAATGAAAATCTAATATGAAAGGCATTAAGAATAGGCTAAAAACCAAAAGGAATAGGTTGAAAAATGAAACAAAGCAACAACAACAATAAAAAACCTTTTTTTTTTTAAAAAAAAAAAAACGAACCCACAACTACAAATAACCAGTGATCTGTATGAAGGGATATGCTGGTAAAGAACTGTCCACTAATGAAAGACTTGGATTGTATATACATACTTGTAGTGGCTTTGGAAGCAGAAGCCATTCTTCTTCAGATTGTTACAATACTTGTGTATTATTTCTTTTTTTCTTCTCCCATGCTCTGGCCCCTTCAGCCTTTTTATTGGAGTTACTTTGAGGCAATAGGATAGTTAGTCCAACCCTGTCAAGGCACAGTCTGAAGTGATATGGCATAATAAAGTCTTTCTGTTCTTCTGAACCAGATTTTTTTTCCCTTTTAAATGCAGATTTATAAAGCCTACACTACAAGAAGAACAAGGAAAGGATTTTAGTGAAGGCACTTCCTGATCCTGAAAAAGTCAGGGGGCTTCAAGCCCATCTTGGACTTCAGACCTCACAACATTGTGGTAAAAGAAAAATTTAAAATAGTGCCTTTGGACTTGATCCTTTTATCCTTAATTGGAGAGTAGTGTTGTGCTCCAAATTAGGTAATGTGTGCCACTAGAGTCCATCCAAGTCTCAGGAAGTACGTGTATCTGGCATATGTAGTACGTACATAACATTTTACAACTCATGTCTTAGGTCGATGTTGGTTTTTGTGTGTGTGTGTGTTCTCAAAATTTATAGTTCTTACTGTGCTGTTGTCTGTGTTTATTGTAAGTGCTGTTTACTTGAGGGTGTCCAATAGTTAATTCTTGAGACAGACACACAAAGGTTGTGTTCTCTGCAAGAGCAGGAGGATTAAATACTTGTAGACTGCTTAATTGTCTGCCTTCTGCAAGAGCTGTGGATATAATAAATATACATCTGTACAGTTGCAGGAAGAATTGATAGGTGTGTGTGTTCTCTTACCTTTGTTAATGACTGTAGAAATGACTTTTGATTTGATTTTGGAGTCATTCAGAATTCTGAAATACCAGGGTAAGAATCCTGGAATCTTCTATTAAGCACAAAATCACAGTTTTTAATTATTTGTATGTTAATCAGAACTGTCAGCCTTAACGGCTTTTACCAAGAATATGTAATTTTAATACAATAGCTTCATTTCTAAAATAAGTATTTAATAGCATTTTAAGAAGAGGATCATAGTATAATTCCATTTTGCATTAGTGGATTCACCGTAGAATTATTGTGATGTTACTTAATTTACTGATACTATCTCTTCATGTCACCAGTTTCATTCTATAATGAAAAGTTGACTTACGAATTATGGACTCTAATTTCACTTGTTTTTATAACTTTTGAGAACAATGCAAATTGTATGTCTGTAATTTCAAGTTTCTATTAGTTCTGCAAGATCTTATCATAAATACAAAACAAAGGTTTCATTTTAGGAAGAGAAGAATCATAGTATCTGTTTGTATTTGATATTTTATTGTAGATATCCAAGGTATTCTATAATAGCTTCATTGGATTATAAGAATTACAGCTGAGATATGAATTCATTTTTGTTACATTTGTAGCAGTATCTATAGTCTAAAATTCAGAACCATAAATTTACAAGAAACACAGATGGATGTGATACAGAACATATTAGGATATGTAGTTAAGTAAGCTGATAAATATCCTTAGACTTCATGTGGTCACGGATACATTTATGTTGAGTAAGTCCTCTATAAACATCAAGTCCAACTGTTAAATTAATCTTGCACTGCCAAATCTGCCTCTAAACCATGTTCCTAAGCACCGTATCTACACATCTTTGAAATGCCTTCTGGGATTATCAACTGTTCTTCTCAACTACTACCTTGGGCAGCCTGTCCCAAGGCTTTACAACCATTTCAATGAAGAATTTTTTTTTTCCTGTTATCCAAGCGAAACCTCTCCTGGCACATCTTGAAGCCATTCCTTGTTGAGTCCTATTTTTTGTTGTTTGCGAGAAGAGGTAGACCTCCACCTTGCTACAACCTCCTTTCGGGTAGCTGTAGAACCTCCCCTTCTCTGGGCTAAGTAACCCATGTTCCCTCAGCTCTACTCAGAAACGTTGTTCACTAGATCCTTCACCAGCTTCAGTCAATGAGAAGTCCCTTGAGAAGCTATCGGAATCTCTTTTGGGGAACAACCTGTCTTTTCTCTGGCAGTGTATGGTAAGACTGTTTGCTTATCAAACCACTTGTACTTGTGTGTATTTGAGTTGTATCCTTTTTATCCAGCAGAAGAGAGTGGAGTGTTTTTTTTTTTTGTGCGTGAAAAACAAGGGCAAAACTAAGCAAGAAATGGATTATTTTAATCAGATCATGAAATGACAAAATGCTTTCTATTTATATTGGTCATATGCTAGTAAAATGGAATTTCAGTAATAGAATATAAATTTGAAGTCATACTGGGAACAATCTATATAAGATTAGAATTTAAAACTTTCTTAAACTGGAAATGGTTTAGTAATCAAACAATAGAAGAAAACAGATAAATGGAAGTACACATCAAATGGAAAAATAACGTAGACTAACCAGCTAGCCATTATGGAAGCAGGAGGGGACTAGACATTAAAGAATATCACAAAGTCAGAGGGCTGTATTTGTATGGTGTCAATGGCCGTTTTGCCTTTGGATGATTTATATGAAATGTTTTGTGTAAAAATAAAGCTGAAATACCATGTTATATTTAGAACGATGAAGGCTTCATCAAAAATAGGGTATCTAGTTTTGGAAAATGTGTATGTGTGGGAATGCTTAGCAGAAAAATGAGTAGTAAGCTGAAGAAACCAAACAAAGTGTTGTGTAGCTATCATCTGTTCAGCATCAACAGACTAAGAATTGGAAACATGAGACTATACTTAGAGATTTGTTAGAAAGACAGTTATATTACAATTGCAGTGGAAGAAAGGAAGAAACACTTAAAAGAAATGTTGTTTAATTTGAAGTAATTAAAGCTATAGATGTATATCACCAAAATGGATGCTAGACCTGCAGCTCAGTATAGGCAGTTTTGGACGTCTTCTGGATTAGTAGCTGCAGCATTTCTCAAATGTGGTTTTGCTGAATTCCTCTTTTAAGAGGTTGAAGTGAAGCAAACTCCAGGCCAGTGGTATCCTGGGCTCCATCAGAAGAGGGGTGGCCAGCAGGGACAGGGAGGTGATTGTCCCTCTCTACTCTGCCCTCGTGAGACCCTATCTGGAGTACTGCGTCCAGGTCTGGGGTCCCCAGTACAGGAAAGATATGGAGCTGTTGGAGAGGGTCCAGAGGAGAGCCACAAAGATGATCAGAGGACTGGAGCACCTCCCCTAAGAAGACAGGCTGCAGGAGCCGGGCTTGTTTAGCCTGGAGAAGACTGCATGGAAACCTCATTGCAGCATTTCCAGTATTTAAAAGGGGATTATAAAAAGAAGGGGTTTCAACTCTTTCCTTGGGTAGATAGTGATAGGACAAGGCGAATGGTTTTACGCACAAGGAGGGAAGGTTTTACATTGGATGTCAGGGGGAAGTTCTTCACAGAGAGAGCGGTGAGGTGCTGGAACAGGCTGCCCAGAGAGGTTGTGGATTCTCTGTCCCTGGAGGTGTTCAGGGCCAGGTTGGATGGGGCCCTGGGCAGCGTGGTCTAGTACCAGATTTTGGCCCTGTCCCCCTGCAGGGGGGTTGGAATTTGATGATCCTTGGGGTCCCTTCCAACCCAAGCCATTCTATGATTCAGGTTTTATTAATAGATTTGTCTTTTTTCTCTTGAATTTATTCTTCAGAGTTGCAGCAAAACAGCATATTTTGTAGTAACCAGCATGCTATAATGCCATTAAGCTGTTTTGTACAAATCATCTAATTAAATGAACCAGAATAACCAGAGAAATAGACGTATGCAAGAACTTCCAGTGATATCAAATGCTACCTAATGTTTCATTAAGAACAGGTTGCTCAAATGAGAAAACAGCTCTACTTATAAGTGCCGTCCTTGTTGCATCTGCACAGTAATTAATGCAAAATAATTTTCCTGCTTAGGATAAATACTCCTGACAGTCTTCATTTTGAGACTTGACAGATATATCTAGTATAAAGGAAGAGTGTTTCTTCTCATGAAAGAGCTGCCTGAGTAACTGTATTGCATCTTAACTGTTTCCAGAGTTATACATTTATTTTTTACTATGGATCAGTTTCTGATCAGTTGAGTAATAACTACTTATTTATCAGCAATATCAGTTGCTCACGAGAAATGCCAGTGCATATTTTCTAACACTACAAAATTCTGGATTGTCACTTTAGCCCTCCCCAAGTATATATGCAGTATATATATCATATCTATGTGTACATATCCAGTTGTATTTATAAAGGAAATGTCCTAAATCTCTTAATATCAGGTTTCTATAGTTAAGCTGGCATAGTTTGACATGGAAATGTTTTTTTTCCCTTCTGTGAAGAAGAAAGAAAAAAAGAAAAATCAACATAGAAGCAACTTTCTGATATTGTGTTATTCTACGTATAGGTATTACTACTTTTTATTTCTTTTCTGAATATAAATTAGGAAGAAAATGATTTTTGATAGGTAACAGAATTTGTTACACTATTGTTACATACATTCTGTAATTTGTTACAGACTTAAGAACTTAAAATTCAAAATTATCTGATACATTGATTTCTTGTTTTTTTTTTATTCCATTTGCCGTTTAAAAGAAGATCATGAGCCAAATGGTATTGATGGTAGTTTAAGATATAGAGGCTTATATTTCATTGTTTTGTGTTATATATATATATATTGGAAAAAGTATTTTTCATGAATCTACATTTCAGAAGTAAATATTCTTGTGGCAGATTGGGAAAAGAGAATTGTTTTTAAATAATACCTGCAGAGTCAAATTTTCTTTTACACAAGCATGAATCAGATTTAAATAATTTCTGAAACTGGACTAGACAAATGATTTTCATACATGAGATTTTGAATGACTTTCTCCAAAACTTTGTTACATCACTTTCTTGTTAAGTAAGTTTTGATTAGGGCTGAAAGATATCTTTAAATGCTATAAAATATATAATACTTTTAAAGTTTAATTCAGAAACTGATAGAGTTATAGGAAAAAACCCAAATCTTTTTGAAATAATTATTTTTCCAACTTGATTACTTTATACCAGAGATGCATGCAAACTTGAACAGATATGGAAAAAAGGGCAATGAAGTAATCTGTTATTGGAAAGTCACTTCAGTTATACTTTTGACTACGGAGGTCTTGTCTCTCATGTAAAAGACAGTAAGAATTGTGAACAGAACTAAGTAACTCAACATGTATGTTTTTTTTCATTTTTGTCCATTGTTTTGCGTAGTCTCAGTAATCCTTATAGGTATAGGTATATGTATATAGGTGTACATATATATTTTTAATTTTTTAGCTTCTGAAAAATTCACGCAGTTCAGAATTATTTCATGGTGTTTCTAGCAGCTACCGTGGCAGATGGTGGCTTGCACAATTTGAGTACTGATTCCAAGTTCATTTCTCCCTTAAGCCTTATCAGTGTTCACCCCAGACAATGTTTCTTGATTGACTCACTTACCTCAAACTAATCCTTTCTTCTATATTTACCAATATAGACCAATTTTGATTCTCTTCTGGCATACCATTTGCTGCCTGGACAGTTTTTATTGTTGTACCATTCCAGTGAGATGACTTTGTTCAGTGAATTGCAGCTTCCTTTCAAATTCTGAAATCTCAGTACATCAAGGACTGTCCAACTGCCAAGATCTCCAGATACCTTTCTAGATGAATTCTGGTCTCTAACCACCACTCCATCTAGTGATTTTTCTGAGCTTTAACATAGATAGAAATGATTCAGTCCCTTTTTAGGACTCTAAGCATTTTAATGTGGCTTCATAATTTTCAACCCACATCCTCCCGCTTTGACTTTCCAGGAGAGCTTAACATAATTTACTTGCTTCTGTTTGTTCTTTTTCATTCTTCAGTGCAAGACTAGTTTTATAGTCTATATGCCTTCTTCGGTTGTATCTTTTCTCAATTTTGGATGTACTTTTAGCAGTTCTGTTTTTTTTATCACTTAATGGAATAGAAAGACACTAACAAGCTTCAGAGGTTCTGTTCATACAATTTTGTGCTGAAGTTGAGCATGTGTGCTCAATGAAATGAATCTGATGTGTTATCATGAGAAATATTCTAATCTGTATATGAAGATTTATCAGACACTTTAGTAAAATTGATCAGAGTATTAACTTGAGTATCTGCAGTAATTGTAGATTTTCAAAATAAACTTGAATAACTGTAATGCAAACTGATACCCAAAGAGGTTGTACATCGTAGTGTCCTGCAGAGGTGGTGATTGAAATAGTACTTTTTCTCTCACTTTCCAGTGTTTAATATTAATTCTGGTTTCTCTCATCAGTTGAAGGCATCACTTGTGAAGGTAGCATTAAATGAATGGTAACTTGTGAAAGTTTTACCAGTGAATGTGTGCTTGTGTTGACATATATATATATGTATATAAACATGTATATAGACATATGTTTATGCACATCAGTGAAACAAAATACTGATGGTTTTGAAATACAGTAACTTTTTAGTTTAAAAATTAAAATTCGCTGTACTGGATTTTTAGAAGACTAAGATTAAAGTTGTTAAGAAATCAAAATCTACTTTTTCCACATATCGCTTATGGTTATAGCTAAACTCCTTTACATGTATTCTTGATAATTTATTAAAGTACCTGAAGAAAGCATTGGAGTTGGCTATAGCTGTGAAAATATTTCACAGGAAATTAAATTTTTGCTAGTCAAAATATTCTTTGATATTTGAATGTACATGTTGAGGAGAAGAGTTTATTTATGCCATGTGGTATGGTTTCTAGGAAAAACCATCATGCATATGTGAATAAAAGATACTCACTCTGGATTTCAGAGACCCAGGTAAATATAGGATCAAAAAATTCATGGCGTATCTTTCCAGAAGTGTCTAATAGGCAGATGACAGGATTTGCTTTCTGGAAATTGCAAATATTTGTGCATCAGAGATGCGTGCCATTAAAGATTAATTGCTCAGGTCTGCATCTGTTTCTCGTTTTCGAGAATGAGTAAATTGAGAGCAGTTTACTCCTGCTCCTGATGCACAGATGGAATATGTGGTCTCTGTGTGAAACAACTGGCCATGGTTATATCTGTAAAAAGTTACGTGATTTAATTTTACTTCAGTACAGTTTATCCTAAAATAGCTTCTGTATTCTTTTTACTTCTGGAATAAATGAAAGTAAATTTTTTCCTCTGAATTTTTTCAGTGAGCATTAAAAAAAAATCTCTTTCCCAATCTCCACCCTTTATTTTGACAAAATATATGAGCTTTCTTAGTTTTCTTGGTGCTGTTTCCAGAGATCAATAGCCTGAAAAACAGCTTGCTGCTTTGGTCTTTCTTTTTCTTGCCTTCAAATCTGGAATAGAAAACCTTTACCTACTGTCATATTGTTTCTCCAAGTAATGTGACTATAACATACTAAGCAGTTGGTGTTGTTCAGCAGTGAGATTAAAAACAAGAGCCAGAGTTTGATGCAAATGAAAGGAGGGTGCCAGTGCGAAATGGGAAGTGGTAGCCTGTTTAGTGTTCATAAGGATTCTCAGTAGAGCAAAACTGCATTTGTTAAGATTAGAGTAATACTGTAATAAATAAAAATGAAAGAGCAGGGTGGAAGGAGAGTGGGTGAGATTTAGCAGTATAAAGAAGGAGGGATGTTACTTGTGCATCTGTATTACATCCATAGTTTAATGGGGGATTAACTTTTGGTGAAGATTGTGTGTATAAGTAGTCTCTTAAAATGAGGAGTTAAAATTTGTACTTCCTCATTAACTCTTAGCATTTTGCTGCTGTCTCTCAGTCCGGAAATCTTGCTGTTTCACGATGTCCAGTGTATAATCGCAGTATTTCTCTGTTCAGTGCTTTCCCAACTTTGCTGAAATTGCATCAAATCTGCCAGGAGACCTCGCTGTCCTGTGGTACCCATGTGTAGAGGGCCCCCCAGTTGATTTAGATAGGAAATAAAATGGTTTAAAGGGTTTAGCTATATATAGGCAACTTGTTCCTTGGATGTTAGATGGTAATTGAATTTGAAGTTAAGATATGAGAGGAAAAGAAAGAAAACCACTCTCAAAATCTTGAGAAATTTGTATATAAAATGGCAGAGAGAACAGGGAGATTCTACTTGAGAAATTCTGAAGGAAGGATTGGAGAATTATGAGGGAATTACCGTGGAACCCAATGAAAGATAAGATTTCATGAAGAAGTAAACTTCGTTTTACAGTGGGAACGTCAAGAAGGTTGAAGATAGAATATTGGTTCTCATATGTATTGAAGAAGTAGTTACAAATTTTGGGAAGAATGTTTTTTTATTGTCAAAGACAACAGAAATGAACAGGGAGAAACATCAGGGAAAAGCTGTAAATTGCATGCTCTTGGAAGTTCGTAATGAGAAGATGAGAAATGCAGTGGTAGTCCTACAATTGTGTGAGGCACAAATGCTCTGGTATCGTTTTATATTTCAGTATCTAACTAGATATGAAACTGTACAGAAAAAAACTTTACAATTGCTTTTTTCAGTTTCAAGTTAAATTATTTTGATTAATGACCTAAACAGTGTCCTGAAATATAAGAGCAGGCCTAAGATTATGTGCAAATTACCTATTCTGTACTCACCTAGTAAGATTTTCTAGAATTGTACAGTGGCTTAGGTTGGAAGGGTCCTTAAGGATCATCTTAATTCCAGCACTCTGCCATGGGCAGGTTTGGGGTTTGGAACTACTTCAGTGTATATGCAGTCAATTTTGACAGGGAATTTTGGTAAATTATAATTTCAGTAACTATGAGCTTTCCCTTATGCCAAAGATAAACTAGCTTCCTTGAAGAATATACATCAGATATATTAACTGATAAGTTACGTTCAAGGGAAAGAACTGTAGTTAAGATTTTAACAGCTCAGTCTGAAAAGTCCACTTGAAATAACCTAAATATTAATACTTACAACTATCTATAAAGTGTTTAGTAGTTAAGATGTGAAAGTCATCTATTTTGATTGTACAGTGTTTTCAAAATTGTTTTTGTATCTGAAAAATAGTAGCATTAAGGAAGGAACCATCCAAGAATTGATGTTAAATATCCATTGTTTCCTGGTTGTTTTACATATTTATTTGTTGTGATATGTACCTGTTGTTCTAACATTGTTTTGAACCTCTGTATGTAAAATTTGTGTGCAGTAGTATTAAACCTGAAGGAGGAAGCTTATTTGCCAAAAGGTAATTTGACTAATATATTTTTGCAGGTATCTTTTGATATATAATCCTACTGAACAAGAGAGGTTTTCAGTGGTTTCGATCATTGTGAATTCACCCAGAGTTAAATTATTATCTCCTTTGGGAAAACCTGTTACTGTCCAGATCAGTGCTGTTTGGGATGGAGCAGCTACAGTATCACATGAAGCATATCAGGTATGTTGCTTGAAGTTTTTTTTTTTTAAAAGTAAAAGTTTTGTTTATCCAATAGATACTAGTAGATCCACAGTTGAATAAGGTGAAACATTAATAAGCATACTTCAAATATTGTCATTTATGTCTTTTGTAGGTAATGACTTTAATTCTGTCATTTTAAGGAAAAAAATATTTAAAATCAAAGTCTTTCTTAAGCTGATAAATGATTAACTTCCACTTGCTCTGAAAGTAATGTCTCCTATTTATTTACATGGAAACTACAACAGATACAAAGAGCACTATAACGCTATTTGATAGAGCAAATTCTCAGCTACAAAACATGATTTTTCAACATAGTCACCACCATTAGCTATGCATTTTTGCCAGCAATGAAGAAGAGCCTGCATACCATGCTTATAAAAATCTGTATGGCTATCTGGAACATGGCTTGTCTTTTGTGTCGCTGTTGTCACTGCTGAAACACACCAAAGATAATTCAATTGTTTTTTTCTCAGTTGTTCTTGGACAAGATTAATTATTGGTAAATAATACTATGTAGCAATTAGAGAGGCTAAAGAAAAAAAACCAGATATCTGTAACTCAAACTCTAAAATTGTTTTGAGAGGGTTAGCTTTGGCTATTACTGTTCTGTGCCTTTCTGTGCCTTTCTGTGCCTTTCTGTGCCTTTCTGTGCCTTTCTGTGCCTTTCTACTCCTAAACAAATAGAAACAAAATATAAGACAGTTGCCTTCATTTCCTGTTCAAGTTTGTGGATTTTTACCTGCATCTTTGGTTATATGAGGGCTTCATATTCAGTTGATATGTAGCATATATCTGTAATAAATAGCATATTTACTTAGAACTATACGTCACATATTCAAAATCATTACATTATGTAAGTGATCTCGATGCTAAGTGAGTCAGTAGTCAACAGAAATTTTGTTAATTCTTCACATATTTGAGATTTTAATTTTGAAATGCCAGTTATAATTTCATATTCACTTACTTGTAGCAGAAGGAGTCATTTTCAGCATAGCTTTACTATAAAATGTTGATATTTTCATGTTTCTAGTAATGTCTTCGTCTTTGTTCCCAACAGATTTCTTTCTTGGCACGTCTACCACCTTTGGGGCTTGGAGTTTACCAGCTTTTGGAAGTTCCAAGTTCAGAAGCAGTTTTAGCAGACTATAATATATATATGAGTGGAAAGGAAGGTGTGCAAGAAAAGCCAGACAGATTTTTCAAGATAAAAGAGATGCAAAATTCCGTGGATAATATAATTTTAGAAAATTCTTACATGAAACTATGGTTTTCTGGAACATCTGGATTACTGGAGGTATGTTGCATTACAGTTCAAAACACTGTATGTTACCTTTATAAGAATTTTTGTTCCTTTTTGTGGAAACCTAACTCTGCCAAACTATTTCAACCATGATTCTCTTTCCTTAGAAAATAAATACAAAAGAGGATGGTAAAAATCATCAAGTGAAGGTGGAATTTGCTTGGTATGGAACTACCAGTAATCGTGATAAGAGTGGAGCTTATCTTTTCTTACCAGATGGAGACGCCAAGGTAAAACTTCTCTTTGCACAGAGATTCTGATCTTGAAGTAATTTGAAGCCTTCTACAAATACAACTTAGTTAAATAGTTTTTGCTAACATTGAGATACATCTGGATGACTGTACACAATCATGTCAGTTATTGAAATGATTTGTACAACCTCCTTCTTCACGGCCTTGGATTTGGCTTTAAAAACAAAGGGGAAGTATTAATTTGGAAGTGCAAAAATGTGCAAAATATTTGATTCACTAAAGAATTTAAGATGCTACCATTTACAAGAAATTCAGTGGGATATGACTATCCAAAATCTGTAAGATCACTTTCACTTCATATGGTGAAACATATAGGAGATGCTGATTGATCAGTTTCGGCACTTTTCCGATTCTCCTGATTTCTTGATGGTAATTGAGGAGCTTCCGGTTCAGAGTGTAGTACTTCTTAACTGAGATTTGTGCATGTAAGCTTAATATTGTAGGTAAGATGTGGAGTCCCAGCTGATGAATATTCACAGAGTAGCAAACCAAGCATCTGTTCTGGTTAAGGTGCCTTGTTGCCTATCACTGTTCTAACTGCATAATTAATTGGAGGGCAGCAGAATACTCCTACTGGTTTTCTAATTGGAAATTCAGAAATTGCAGTGTTTTTAAGATGGCTTCATATGACCAAAAGAAATCCACTGTAGCATTTTCAGAATGGGAATGGTGATATTTCAGAAAATAAATGATAAAAATAATAAACAGTTGTAAGAAGCTAGGTAACTTACAACATATGTCATCTGCTCGTCTTCTCCTGGGGAGGTGAAAATTAAATGCATGAAACAAACTTAGATTTGAGTTGGCCCCTATAGGAAATAGTCAAGGGTAACCATTCTGTTGTTTTACACTTGAATCAGTCTAGAACTGAACAGAATCATTTCCTTTTTTCTTAGCAGTCTCTCCTAGAAACATTCTGTTTGAGATCTGCCAGTTGTCAGTTTTGGTTTACATAATTGGTTGCATCAGTTATGTTCAACAGGACTCAAATTCCAAATGTTGGAGCTTTTGGTTGATAAATACCTGAACAATATGTAAAAGCAATTTTTTTTTATTTTTACCTTTCATCAGCTTTATTTTCAAACTGTTAACTGATTTTACTTTACATGCTACTTTGCCTTTTGCTTAAAAACAGTCATCAGTAAAGAAATGTATTACATGAGTGCAGGTGCAGCTAGAAAATAAAATCCACACTGAATTTTAATGAACAATGGAATAGAACTACATTTTTACATAACATAAAGTGAGGTATGTTCAGATTTTGTAAGTTTTTATAGAAAAATGAAATCATGGTACATTAAAAAAATTCTACTTCATCAGTATCGAATCAGGATTGTTTGGTTTGAATTTTAATAACGTTAATTAAATATTCCCACTGGGAATAACCATGCAGTTTGTAGTAGTTTCTAAAACATCTTCAACTAATGCTTGCTTTCTTAAAAGAAATGCCATCTGTTCAGGATTCTCAGTGTGAGGTGGATTAACTAGCAATTTCTAAGTCCTTGTGGGAAGTGTCAGGAGGATAACGTATAAGCAGTTTTCTTGATCTTGGGTAGGTGATATTTTCCTATTTTTTCCCATGTTTTACAAAAAAAATTGCAAAGTGGAAGTGTGACATAAAATCATTGTTGTTGGAAAAGGCCCATAAGATCATCAAACCCAACCGTCCACCTAACATCACAAGTCCACTGCTAAAGCACATCCCTAAGTGCAGCATCCACACGTCTCTTAAATACCTCCAAGGATGGCAGCTCCGCCACTTCCCTGGGCAGGCTCTTCCAGTGCTTAAGCACCTTCCATGATGTAACCTAAGGCCATTTCCTTGAGTCCTATTCTTTATTACCCGGGAAAAGACCGACAGCCAGGTGCAGCATGCAGCATTTAGCCTTGCTGAATGCTGTGCAGTTGGATGCAGTTCATTAACCTTAGCCTATCCAGATCCCTCTGTAGGGCCTTTCTACCCTCAAACAGGTGAACACTCCTACCCAACTTGGTGTCACTGGCACATTCACCGAGGATTCAGCCGCTCCCCAACAATGACAGGATCGTTGATCAAGGTATTAAACAAAGCTGGTGCCAGTACTGACTCCTTAGGAATGCCACTTGTGACCAGTTGCCAACCGGATTTAACTCCTTTCAGAGCAATCCTTTGGCCCTGGCCATCCAGCCTGTTTTTTACCCAGCAGGCAGAGCATCTGCATCCAGTTTCTCCAGGAGGAAGCTGTGGGAAACAGTATCAAACACTTTGCTGAAGTCCAAGTAAGCCACATCCACAGCTTTTCCGTCGTCTGCTAAGCAGGTCAACTTTTCATTGAAGGAGATCAGATTAGTCAGGCAGGACCTGCCTTTCATAAACCCATGCTGACTGGCTCTGTTTGGCTGGTTGTCCTGCATGGCACTCGAGATGGTCTGCTCCTTGATGTTCCCTGGTACCAAGATTGGACTGACAGGCCTGTTAATCCCCTGTTCCTCCTTCCTGCCCTTCCTGCAGATGGGCATCACCTTGGCAACTGCTAGTTGTCTGGGACCTCCCCACTAGCTGGGACTGCTGGTACGTTATTGAAAGTGGCTTGTCAAGTACCCACGGCAGCTCCTTTAGCACCCTTAAATGATATGACTCCATCTGGAGTCTTAGATTTCTGAGTATCCAAGTGGTGCGTAAAATCATATCATAGAATCATAGGATGGCTTGGGTTGTAAGGGACCTCAAGGACCATAGAATCCTAGAATTCTCAGAGTTGGAAGCCCACCTTTTGAGTTTATCAAGATCTCTCTGGATGACATCCCTTCCTTCTGCTGTATCAACTGCACCACCTAGTTTGGTGTCATCGGCAAACTTGCTGAGGGTGCTCTCAATCCCATCATCTCTGTCATTGATAGGGATGTTAAAGAGTACTCATCCCAAGATGGGACTCTGGGGAACAGTGCTCATTACCAGCCTCCATCAGGACATGGAGCCATTGACCACAGCCCTCTGGCTGCAACCTTCTAACCAATTCCGTATCCACTGAATAGTCCACCCTTGAAATGCGTATTTATCCATTTTAGAGATAAGGATGTGGTGGGGGACCATGTAAAAGGTTTTGCCGAAGTCCAGGCATCACTTGCCTTCCCTTCGTCCACTCATGCCATCACTCACCATAGAAAGTTGCCAGACTGGTCAGGCATAACCTTCCCTTGGGAAGCCATGCTGGCTGTCTTGGATCACCCACTCTTCCTCCTGTGCATTAACAAGTCTTCCGGGAGGATCTGCTCCACAATCTTCACAGGCACAGAGATGAGGCTCACTGACCTATAGTTCCCTGGGTCCTCCTTCTTCCCTTTCTCGTAAATGGGAGTGATGTTTCCCTTTTTTTCCAGTCAGTTCAATGTCAGTTCAGATCACGAGATTCATACACAGTACATTTCTCACCAGTGGTAGGCTATTTTATAGATGGATGTTGTCTTTTCTGTCGATCATAGTCTTCATATCAAAACATACACAGATCTGAGTGTTGTAAGTTATTTCCTGGATTAATTACAGTTAAGGCTGAGACAATATCATTATAGAACATTGTAGGATGCATTCTTACTAAGGAGTGTTACATATCTAGTACCTGCACTAAGGCGGACATGAGCAGAGACTTTATTTAATGCCAGTGTTTACACAGTGTTAAACAAAAGGAACAGGGAACTATCAGTAGCTTTATTTATCTAGAAAGAACACCTTGGCTTGTGATGTTGCATGTGGACAGCTCTAGTAAGAACTGTCTCAGAGGTTGTGGCGTAGAGTCTTGATCAAAGATGGTTCTGTCCCATTTCTCTCCGAAGTGTGAGAGTAGTTCATGGTACCTTCAGGTCAAGTCGCAAATGGAAAGTCCAGATCTGGCAGAGAACAACAGCAGCTTTATGTTGCAACTGTGGAGAGAACATAGTGCTCATCCCACATTAATGTATTTTCTGCAAAGTAAAACAGAAGCAAAAGATAATGGGGAAAATACAGGCAGTATCAGTGATGCTTAACTGACTGATAATGTTATCAAGATTTGGTGAAGAGGATCTCGTTGTCGCACATCACAAGAAAAGCACAGTAATACTTCCTATTTATGAATTGAAAACATGGTTTTTCTTTTTTGATTTTTGTGAAAGATGATAAACTGTAAATCTGTTGGATCTGTAGAGAAACATCACTGTTCTATAAACAGGCTAAACTGGTTCACTGTATTTTGTTTTTATTTAAGACAAGTCAATTTATGATGACCTATTCACATGCCATGGTCAGTATCAGTAAGAAATAGAACAAAACAGTTTTTCCTTGAGTCAAATGCTACCTGTTTGTGGGATTGATGTGTTTTTTTTTCTTGCTTTACAGATTAATTTTTCAATAAAATAGTCTTTTTAGATATGCCCAAACTGGGAAATTCTCTCTCAGGCATTTGTGCTTATGCACATATATATATGTGCTGTGCGTTCTTATGTACTCTTAGAATTTATAATAATAGATGTTTTTATCCTGCAGGATCTCTAGTGTTGGAATTTTTCACCATGTCCTGTTCCCTTTCATGCTTTGTCTCCATGTTGGACTTGATTTCCTGATTATAGTCTCTAGCTTTTACAGCAGCAGCTGCTACTAGTTTAAAAAAAAAAAAAAAAAAAACACTTTTTTTATGACAGATCCCTTTTTATGTCTATCAGGCCTACCTGTTGCTTTTAGTTGTCAGTTAAAAGATGAATCTACATTATCTAGCTGCTTAGCCTTGAAGCCCAAGGAAAAGATAACAGTATCTTTCTGCATTTTTATTAGCCAGATTAGGATGTTCTGCTGCACAAACGGAGAGACTGTCCATTTAGAATATCCCTCTGTATCCTTTTTCAGGTCTTCCCTCTCAAACAGGTAGAGGCCTATTCTTCAAGCATAGGATCCTGTTTCTGAATGTTTTCCCTGTTTTTACTTGCCTGACAACAGGAAATGAAAAGTGTGTAAGGACAGTTAGCTGGAGAGTGATCACAGTACTCCAGTATCAGTGGATACTGAAATGTCTTTTCTCTCCTTGATGTTACACATTTCCTTTAAGCATCACATCTATCATTTAGAGATCTGCCCTACATGGTTCTTTTTTGTTTTTGAATTATTAAAATGACTGTTGTCTCTCTTGTGCCATGTAATTCTCAAAATAGTTCTTGAGAAGTCGTAGCATTTTGTTTCCTGACATGCTAGTGTAATCTCAGACACTGCCACATGAATCATAATAAGCTACTGAGAGGCCACTTTCCTTGACTTTGTTTTGACTTCTTGCTTTAAGTCTCGAGCATATCAAGAGCAATTGAGTCTGTGCTGGGAAGCTTTCCTCTGGACATTTTTGGTGTGGAAGTTGTGTGCTGTAGCAGTCCTGTGCCAGAAATTTCTAGGCTACAATTAAGATGGTTAGTAGTACTTCAGCTGAGTGCAGGGAGAAACTCTTACTGGCCATGCTTCATGCCTTCAAACTGTACTATGCCATGCCAGCTTCTAAGGAAGCCAATAAACCTTTATGTGAAGGCAGGTATCCAGTTATTCCTGCCCCCTTGGCAGTTCAGCAGAGTTCTTGCTGGGTAGCAGGGTACCATTGGGAGCTACAGCATATTATTTGGCTCCAAATAGTCTCCCTTAAAATTTCTATGTCATCATTTTTTCATCTTCCAAGAGCAAGCTGTTATATTTCTCTTGAAAATTGGTACTCAAAAATGGTTTCTGGGCCCTTCGATCCATGGTTCTGTTATCCCAGTTCTGAAAACATTTGACTTCCAGGCTTAACAAAAGCTGTTGCAGAATGCTGCTGAGCCTCATACAATGAAGTTGATACCAGGGGAACTGAGGGAAACAGGTATTATGGTGGCTGTTCTTTTTAACTGTTTAAGAAATTAAGTTTTGATGCTGCACGTGAGTTTTGCAAATAGTCCTGTAATTGTTTTTTCCCTTCATTTAGAAAGTGTCTGAACAGCAAGAGACTTATTTCTGCATCTCAAACCTTCAGATCAAATATATCTTTGTTTTCCAGAGTCACAATCTGTTCACAGGCCTTTGTGCATCTCACTAGGGAAATTTACAATGGTACTAGACTGTTTATTCAATACATAAAGTTCTTCTACTTAAAAACTTGATTAATTGAAGTATTTTCAGTATGGCAAATCTGGTCACTATGCCTTTGTTGGTTCTGAACGCAGTGTGCCTCCAGATGGCTCTTAGGATTTCTGCTTTTCTAAGTGATAAGTATGCATTAGGAGTATTCCTTGTTGCCTCAGTACCGTACTTGTTCGTCTTTCTTATTTCCCCGACAATCAGAAAGCAGCAGGCATCCTTGAGGACTTTCAGTTTTTATGTCCACAAGTTACATGGGAAGAAAGTCTGAATCCCTCTTTGCCACGACCTCATTTTAGGTAGTTGTAGAGAATTATAAGGTCTCCCCTGAGCCTTCTCTTCTGCAAACTAAACCATTCCAGTTCCCTCAAAGCTCCTCCTCATATAAGACTTGTGTTCCAGACCCTGCTTCATTGCCCTTCCCTGGACGTGTTTTAAGGCCTCAGTGTCTTTGCTGAAGTGATATCCCCATTGACTGGGAGAGCTGGTCTGGATATACGTACTGCTTGGAGAGTGGCATATGAACATAGTTTTTGTTGTGTTGTCTCAGAATCTGAGAAGTGTTGAGTGCATCCCATTTCAGTTTTCTAGAGATATTGGAACAATGTATTTTGATAGTAGTTGTCAGTATCACCATCATCTTTATGCTAACAAGTTAGGTGGCATAAAATTCCTCCAGGCTTTTTTTATTAAAAAAAAAATCTGTTTGTGGCAAGTTCACAGACTTACTACGAATAGCATCTCTCTGTTTTACTGGTTCGTTTTTAGATAACTTGCAGGGTTGGAATGGACAGGCCCTACTGAGAAATGTTCTTTCAAACAATAGAAATAAGGCCATTAGTTAAGTATTACTTTGCTAACGGAATGTATGTGGCAGACTGCTGCTTATGTAATTAGTGTTCTGCTCTCCAGTGATTGGCAAAGTTATTTGCTTGACCTGAAGACCTAAGGTTTCCCAAGCTCATTTTCTGACAGTTCTCTTGGCTTTTGCCAACTGAGGATCTTCTCGTTGCCCTAACCACCATGGAGGATTTGGAAAGATTTGGCTATTCCAGCTTCCTGTCAGTAATGCAGTTCCTCTGTGATGTTTTAATCTAAACACATATTTTAATAGCAAGTAGTCACAGGTTAAATGAGTTTGTCTTTTCTGCTTATGTGTGATCGGTAAACACAGATATCAATCTCTTCTGCAAGAAGAACAGGAAAGATTCAGTTTCCAGTGACTGATCCTGTCAGTTTTTCATCAGGATAAGAGAATCCAAAAGCTAGCTCATATTCTAACCTGAGACCTGGTCTTCAGACATTCATTATTGTAGTATACTAATTCATCTGGCTTTCTTACCCTTTTAATACTTTACTCCTCCTGTATTTCTGACCTAGCAAATGTATTTTGCATGACGGATCTCTTGTCTGTTGTATTGTCAGACTAAGACACCTTGGAATTAGCCGATCATTTTCTCAGATCAACTACTGAGTAGCCTTTGTTTCCTCAGAAGGGCTTCTGTACTGCTTAACTGTATAAAATATTGGTGTTAGTTGATCAGAGGGAAGGAACCCTTTCTTCATGAAGTAATATATTTTACCAGAGTCTTAAGAAACTGTGAGTCCTCTACAAGACTGTTGTGCAAAACATTGCTGTAGTTGATAGCTGCAGAGTTGCCTCTTGGAACTCTGGCAATGTTTTTGTTAAACACTGGTTTTTCTTTTCTTAAGCTTTAAGAATACATGGATGAATGGAAAGTTTTGAAAGTCTTTTGCTTTCTTTTTTAATGCAGTACTTCTTGAAATATTCTCAGTGAATATACAAAGGAACATGTTGGACTGTATCTACCTGTAATTATTCTTCTCTGACACGTTGTGTGCATATGTATGTACTTGTGATTTCCTGTCTTCCTCAAGATACATTTGATCTTTGGAGTCATTGCCCTGTGTTCTGACAATGGTGTGCATGTAGAAGGAAGACAGTCACCTGTTAACAGCTTTCTGTGCATATTCATCAGAATACTTTTCAAGTATTATGTTGTTTTTTTAATAAAGTCTTTAATGCTGTTTCCATCTGGAACTTTTGCAAATTTTTTTTACTTAATTCTCATTTAATTCATTTTACCTTTTACTGGTTTTTTTTGTTTATTTTACCCATTTCTACCTTTTTTACCTGGAGAAGATAGATCCAGAGAAACCTTGTTATGCCCTTTCACTACTTAAAGGACCTTTAAAGAAGATAGAGCCAGATTTTATTATGCAGTCTGATAGTGATATTACAAGGGAGAATGGCTTTAAAGTAAAAGAGAGGAGATTTACGCTAGATGTTTGAAAGAAATTCTTTACTCAGAAAGTGGTGAGGCACTGGACCAGATGGTCCAGAGAAACTGTGGATGCCCCATCCCTGCAGGAGGCATTCAAGGCCAGATTGAATGGGGCCCTGGGCAGCCTAATCCAGTGGGTGGCAACTCTGTGCCCACATCAGGTTGGTTGGAACTGGATGATCTTTAAGGTCCTGTCCAACCCAAGCAATTCAATAACTCTTTGATTTTATAAATTATATAGCATACACGGTCTAGTTTTAAATCAACTGTTTTTAAAGTGTCACCACTTGCTTAGTTGAGACTTGGCATATGCTGTGACTAAATGGTTAAAGTGCTTTGATAACGATTCTGCTAGTCTTTGAGAGAGGAAACACTCTCTCAGTTGACTTTTCTGATTTTTTTCCCTGTTCTACCCTGCCTTCCTGGGAGTTCCCCAATCAAGGCAATTGTAGCTGCTTTTGACTAGCATTTCCCCTTCTATTTTCAGAAAGGTATGCATGCTGGTCTGTAAAACAGTACAAAGGAAGCTTATGGAGTGTGTAAGACTGATAGAGTAAATTGTGGTCCAACAAAAGACAGTTAAACCCCCATCTGCCATATGAAACTGTGGTATTTGATTGCTGATTTGCAAATATAATTTTGCTATCATTAAGCTGAATTTAGGTATTTTATAGTAGTATAGTACTATGTTTGTCGGTAGATCTTGTATCCATTAATCATCATAGAATACCTTTGAGTTATGTAATGAGGGTTATCGTAATTTCATCTAAAGGAAAAGTAAGGCTTTAAAGTTTGATGAATTTCTGACCGGCAGTGATTAGTTTTTTTTGCACCAAGTTTTTAGACTAGCCTTAGATACAGTGCAAGTAATTTGAAAACAACCATAAAGAAAAGACGAAAAATATTTAAATTTATACACACAATTTTACAGAAATTTTTAAAATAATTGTGCTTTTTTTTTACAGCCTTATATTTTTACAGATCCACCTACTGTAAGAGTTGCTCATGGAAGAATTTTCTCAGAAGTTGTATGTTTTTTCCACCATGTGACGCATACGATGCGACTCTATAATGTCCAGGGTAAGAGTTGTAAACTCTGTCTTTCTCACTGAATTCTCTTCTGTTATTTTTCAACACTCTAGTCTTGAGAACAGAACTTCTGGCCTGTTACTGAATTCTCATCTGGGTACAGTGCAATGAATATGATCCTTTTGTGACCCTTGTGCTAGGATGCTAGTGCTAGTCATTAAGCTGACATGCTTAAACATAAAGATTTCTTGGAGGTCTCTCAGTATTAGGAAATCTTATAGTATAGATTACCAATAGAGGGTTCCAAATCTTTGCTGGGCCATCTGAGTACTCTCGGTAGTTACTGTGGGTACTTCTGGGTAGTACTCCAAGTTACGAAAATGAAAAACTGTACAAAAGTATTTTGGTGATGATTAAAAATAAAAATAAAAAATATTAATTTTCTTCATAATTTCAGACTTACTGGCATAGGTACAGTGTCTTCTCTAAAATCACAAAGAATGGCCAGTTATTTGTGATCAACATTAATAGCAAAGTGATTCTAGATCAAACTCTAGATCATCTCCCTTATGAATACATTCCAAAATGTTATACTGTAATTTGCTGAAAATTCTGAAGAAAAATAGTTACACTCAAGGTAATTTTATGTGATCAATATATAAAATGGACCAGAGGATGAAAACCTTGTAGTCTAAATGTACTGAGTTGCTGAAATTGTTTAAAGAAAGTTATTTTGCTATGTGGATTTCACTAAATTAAACTGTTGAGCAAGAAGGAAAATTTTATAAGAAGGTTGTTTAAGGTAGTAAAGGGGAGAGAAAACATCTGAATGAATCTCTTGGGTGCTGGATAAGGTTGTTTTAGAATAGTATTTCTTTATAACATTCCTTTTTCTTTGATTTGTTATTAAGTGCCTGTTAGAAGTGTTACAGTTCACAGGAAATGACTTGTCAGTGAAAGTCACTTGCTAGCCAATTCCTAAGGCCGAAGTTGTTCTTTCATCTAGAGTGCACTAATTAGTCATATTCTTTTTTCTTTTTTTGACAATTTGTGATTCATCACACTGTTTTCTGTAACTACATCATTACCTATTCAGTCATTGTGTTGAAGTCCTGTACTATAATCAGTAAACACAGTTTCACTTTTATTGTGTGTCTTTAATGTGAATTTTTCATATGAAATCGCCTTTTTTAGAGTTTAGGGATTGACTTTAAATCATTGTTGTAGTGAGGTCAGTGTTAGTGGCTTTGTAAGGAAAGCTGTTTATACAGCATTACTTTGTTTAAGGAAGGTATCTTAAAGTCTTTCTAAATATATAAAGTAAAAAGGCAAGCAGACAGAAATATACATGTGCACTTGTGGGTATGCATTTATTTTCTTTCTAGATAGACATGATACTCGTGTTGTAATCTACCTACCTGGAAAGGGGTGCAAAGCCTGACCAACTGGCTAATCCAGCTATTGAACTTCTGTTCTACATTTAAATGTTTTTATTTTCTTTCCATTGGCATCTGTTGTTGATATCAGTGTAATTTTGTTATTTTTTATCAGGCTACTTATGCTTTATTATGCTCCATGACTGTATTTTCGTATTAGCTCAAGTTATGCAGCAGGGAAGAGCTGAGAGTAATTCACACCATATGCATTTTAAAGTTGTAAACTAAAATGTTGTATCCTTGTTGAGTGTCCACGTTCTTTAATGGTCTTATTGCAAAATATTCAGAAAAGCCACGATTAAAAACATGAAGAGTGGAACACATAGATCCACTTTGCACACATTAAGCCTGGGAAAATAGATTTACCTGAAAACAAATACTTTTCAGTTAGCACTGCGATATAATCACCATTGATAAATATTAGCATTTTAACAGCTGCTGTCACTATTGAAGGTGACATTCAGATGAAAAAAAGATGAAACAAATAGAGACTTTTAATACCTTTCTCATTACAGGTAACAAAATCACAAACTTGACTATATTTTCTACACAACATAAAAACTGAAAGAGGCTGACGCTTCCAGCGTTCCATTCTTGAAAGTTTCAGGGTGTTTAAGGATTTGCCTAAGTAAAGATCTATGTGAGGAACATTCATATTCTCAGAACTGCAAACTGTACTGGAAAATCATATATGTAGTACGATCTCTTTCTTTCTAACCTCTGTGCATGTAGGAATGTAGGAATTTTGTTTGAAGATGTTTTGCCCCTTTGCATAAGATTTGACTGCTTAGGAGCCGAAACGATGACAGTCATGCCCCTGGGTGAAATAACAAATGGTCAATGGTTGAAAAAAAAAGGAAGAATTCAGTAGCTAAGATTTTAAATCTTCAAATTTTAAAAGACTGAACTAATTAGTCTCTCACTTTCTACCATCCTCTGTTTACGGTCTGTCAGGCAAGCACAACGTAATCTCTGGACTGTCAAGAGAAATTTAATTCCTCTGTTCAATTTGGCACATTCCTTTTTTCAGCTCTTAGTTCTGTTAAACTGCAGGAAATATGGTCATGCTGAATGACAGTGTGATTCCAGTCCAAACTGTCTGAAAAAGTCAGATTTTTGGAAAAGGAATGCAATTTGCAGTGTAAGGCACTGGGAAAATCTTACTGAGCATCTATCTGCATTTTTAGATAGTTTATTTTTCCTTTAATAAAATGGCCAGCCGTTACCTGTTAGCAAAGACTTGCATCATGATTGTCAGCATATCAGTGCACATTTCTGTGTTTCTCTTCCCTTATGGAAGATTCTCTTTGTTTGGCTTAAAACAGAAAACCATTAAGATGCTGTGAACAGTTCCTGTTCCAACATTTTAGCTATTGCAATTGAAAGTTGCATAGTATTTTCGACTGATTTATGAGAACCCCCATTGGTTCTTATCATGAATATTCTAATTATTCAACTTCTCTTTCTGTTCAGGGTTTCACATTGACTGTTTAATGAGTACTGAATTAGAAGCACTTCTGTATCATGTGGTACATAACTGACCTGACTTCAAATATCTGTTTAGATATAAAAGGAAATCTAATAGGGGAAAACTATATCATATTCTGTGACCACTGGAATTATTTTATCTGGCAATAGCTTTTAAAAATCAGGAGATTTTAAAAGCATCTTTTTTCATGCAGGTTTGGAAGGCCAGTCTCTTGAAGTTTCCAATATTGTGGATATTAGAGGAGAATATAATCGCGAGCTTGCAATGAGAATTTCATCTGACATAAACAGTCAAAATAGATTCTATACAGATCTTAACGGATACCAGGTAATTATTCTTGACTAATCCTAAAAGGCTAGGGTCTCAGTTTTCAACTAATTTTAAAGAATGAGTCACGTTAATCAAACACTCATGTTGCAGTCTACTTTATCCCTTAAAAGAGAAAAGACTCTTAGAATATATCCCTATTATAAAATTGGTTTAGATGAGATGATGTAGCAATTGTTTTCTTTCAAAAGATTTCAGAAAATTGCAAAGATCATTAACTATACCTCTATATCCTTTAGAAGACAAGGAGTGTAATATAGCAAGACAGTAAGCCATTCTGCTGTTCTTCTAATATCTGTATGCCTTTTCCCCTTCATCTATTTGGTTTGGGCCTTTGGTCTTACACAAAGCATAAGTGTACTTGCCAGTAACACAGACAGTTACTAAGATTAAGCTGGAGAACAAATATTTGATGCTGTGATTGAAATAAGTAGATTTTTGAAGTGCAATAACATACATTATTGGTAATACATCTGATGAAATAGTATGACTATTTTTCTTGGACTTTGAAGCACAGACAAAAGAAAGTGTATTTTCTTTACCTGACCTTCCTTCCTTGCTAAAAATTGGTATTCTGAATAAACTGATAAGCGTGCCTGCTGTTCTGGCAGTTAGTGTGTAGAGCTGCATTTTGCTAGAGACAGTGGATATTTAAACAGGAAAGTAATTTTAATACTATTATTCATTTTTATGTACCGTTCAGGAATTCTACCAGTGCTTTAATAAGTCCCCATTATATACCAGCAATTGCTTTTCTGCTATCTTGAATCTATTCACTGCTGGATCTCTAGAGGAGAAAATATTTTCTGTCATTCTATAACTGATTATTCTTTTTTTTGTACGTTCCCTTGATGAATCTTTCAGTTTTTAAAAAATGTTCTTTGATCTGAAAGTACACTGAAGTTATCATTCCCAAATAGGTAGTTTTAGCCACAAATCTCCAAAAATCTAAATAATACAGTTGAATGAATATTTTGGTGCTGGTTGTCAGTCATTTCTTCTGAAGCACATGGGATTAATGTCTGAGAATGTCTTTGAAATTTAAATGCATAAGAATATATTTTATCAAAGTCTGCATTCATACTGTAGATCCAGCCCCGACTGACGATGAGCAAATTGCCTCTTCAAGCAAATATCTATCCTATGACTACAATGGCTTATATCCAAGATTCTGGTGTTCGTTTGACACTTCATTCAGCTCAGTCTCTAGGTGTTGCAAGCTTGAGAAATGGTAAGTAGGAGACAGATATTAGAAAGACCTGTTTCATTATTATCTGAAATAGTTCATTCAGAGTTTACTAGATTGCTATGCCTACTCATATTTGAAGAAAACTAGTTAGTTTCTCCAGCCCTGACTGGTTTTAAAATATGTTTATAGAGGAAGAGCTGGAAGTCGTTCCTACAGGAGATCCTGTCATCTTCCTCGGAAAATGTCTCAGATTAGATGAAAGTGATCATGAAAAAGACAAAATGAACTAGAAGTTGTCAGAACCAGGTATATTTCATCCAAGAATTCTGATGAAACTCAAGGTTGAAACAGCATCACTAAGTGGTTTGTACTCTTTTCTACTGTTGTGATAGGAGAAGGCTGAAGATGGATCAAGTGATGCTGTGTTTTTTTCATTTGATTTTCAAGTAGAGAGCTTGAGGCGCAAGTGATGTTGACTAACATCCCTGTCAAGAAAAACAAAAGCTTTTTGAAAGATTTAAATTATTGAAGTAAAGAATAAGAACTACCTCTGGTGAAGATCAACATGCTTCTTCTAAAGGAGTGTCACACCTCACAAATCTAATGGAGTTCTTTGAAAGAGTTGATGAATACATTGACAAGAAATAAATAAAACAGCCAACCAGAAACTATGGCAAAACTTACTTCCAGGTTTCTTTTCAATGAACTATCATCTTAATGTCTATTCTGACAGACTGTGGATACCATCCTACAGTGGTCAAAATATTATCAAGCCTCACTTATTTTAGGGCAAAGAGTTTTTATATGTTGGTATTTCTGTTAAGTAGGTGATGAAGACTAAGGTGTCAGAGGCTCTATTGCTTGTAATCATGCCTGTATTTGTGCTTTTGCTATCTTAGTCTCTGCATCACAAAATTGCATGCAGCGTGCAAGGCCCAGAGTGATCCACTGTCTTTCTTCAAATTAGGGGAGTTGAGAGTAGTGCTGTGTGCTGTATGTGAGATAAATGTCAGGGAGAAATAGTCTTTCTGTGAGCTCCGGTTTAGTCCAGTTGAGGACATGAGACATTTTTTCCCTAATCCAATTATATCAAAGAGCAAAAGATGTATCCCATACTTGTTAATGGTATTAATCATTTAATTGCTCGACACTTTTTAGCAAACTGTTATGTCACTTAAAGTCCAAGAATTAGTTAGCAACATCAAATATTTACTCTGCATCCTCTAAAAGAAGATGAATGTATTCATCTGACTTGTTATTGTTAAATAATGTTTTATAAAATTACTGTGTTCACCGTATTTTTCTTGACGATATGTGAGACTCCTTAATAAAGAACAAAAATGAAGCTGAAAGTTCCTTGGCTGTGTTTGGTGTTTTGTGACAATTTTTTAAAGGATCCTGAAAGAAAAATCAAAAGCATTACAATTGAAGCAGATGCCTTAAGTAGCAGACAGTGTGTCTCAAGGCATAATTCACAATTTGAATTTTTCTGAGCAGCTGATTATTTCTTATATTCTCTTCCTGAATTACAAGCAGTTTCTTCCTATGAAACAGTTAACTCATATGCTGTTAAGACAGTTGCAGCAGTTTCTCACTGAATAGTTATCAGTCTTCAGTATCAGCTTCTAAGAGACTTGATCAAAACCCACAAAATGCATTTGCTACGTCGTTATTGCTACTTTTCTCGCTCTCTTTGCATTTGTGGGATTGGGTGTATAATCTTCCTTTTAATGTTAGGTGTTGAACATCATGCACGCTGTAAGTCCCATCCAGTTCTGCTCTAATTCAATATTTAGTGGATTATGCTACATGCCTAGGAAAGACCACCTCCAGGTAGTTCGCATCTACCACTGTGAAATGGCTTTTCCAGCAGTCTAATGGATAACTAATGGAGTAGCAGCAATCACTTATGTCCTGAAGTCTCACAAAATGCTTTAATTCCATTTTAAGCCAGAAGTTTTACCATTCTTTTCGTTGACCCAATTTTGAGATGGTTTTTACCTGACTTCAGCAACACTGATTATTTTGTTTTTATATTCTGTTCATGATCACCGTAGAAATTATAAGCTATATTTTGTCACCTGTCATCATCCTAGCTTCTTAAAGAATGCTGGAAACTTGTTTATGTAGTTTCAGATCCAAATCTCCTAAGCACTCTTGGAAGACTTTGACAAAAATTTATCATGCATTTGTTCTCCTTACTGTGATTCTAGCTTTTTTCAGAGACATACTGTGTTTGTCTTTCAACCCATGTTCATACTGCAATCCACAAAGACTACTAAATTGAGTCACAATCCTAGCTTTATTTCGTAGTACAAAATATGATATTTTTTATTAATTTCCATCTGATTTCTGATCTGGGTACGCAAAATCTGTTGCTTTTTGATTTTTGTTGGGTTATTTTTGGGAGGGGAGGGAAGAACAAGTATTTCGGCAGATAGGAGACATATAACAACCTTAATTATTTGCCATCAGCTGCTTTCCCTCTGGAGTTATAAACTTATAAAGAAACAAACTTATGTTCCATAAGGCTATTTATCTTTTAACATCATGATAAAAGAGCTATTCTCAATGGCAGTGCATAAACGATATTTAGATATTTAGTTCAGTGTATAAAAGATATTTATACTTAGTTTTCATCTGATATTTTCCTTTTTCTCTCAAGAGAAAAAAACACTTAGGAGAGATTGTGAGTATTTATTATTAGTATTGCCTACCTGCTTTTTCTTTAAAACAATTTTTAAAAAAGTGCAATGTTTTATGTAGCATTAGATTAAACATTTTATGAAGTATTAGATGATACAAAGGGTCTCTCTGCAGCTACTTGAGGTGATTCTTCTCTTGATGTTTGATGCATCAAGCATCCTTGTTGCAAGAAGTGGTTAACTGTTTTTCATGCTAAATTTCAGTGTAGGCAACTATGCTAAAAATTCACCAAACCTTCTACTGGAATGTACTCTAAAATGTTGAAGGATTACAGCCAAAAGCATAAAGCATTCTTATAATCAGTCTTGACAATATTTATCTACTATTAGTCCTCTGTATGCAAGAGAAAAATTGTGATTTTTTAAAAATCTATATTTCAGAATTTTTTTCTGCATTTAATAGAAACCTAACATACTCCTATTACCACTACAATTCTTATATTGTATTTTCAGGCCAATTGGAAGTAATCATGGATCGTCGGCTTATGCAGGATGACAACCGTGGCCTTGGACAAGGTGTCCAAGATAACAAGATTACGGCTAATGTCTTCCGACTTCTTCTAGAAAGAAGGCATGGAACAGATGTGGTAGGAATTACTGCCTGGATTTTTCTGTCTGTTTAAGACATGAATAGTTATTTCTGTTGTAAAAGTAATGAGCTTAGTAAAGAAGTCATTCAGTAAGCAGTAGGACTACAGAAATAACAGCTTCCCTGGGGAGTTTTCTAAGATTGCTTACACGTTCTTATCATAAGGTCTGCATCTTTAACAATTTATCTTATAAATACCTCATTTCTCACCCTTGTCTTCCTCACCTGGATAAGAGGTGATAAGTATTTGGTATGTTTTGAAGATTATGTGTATACCAATTGCATTACTAGCAAGCCACTTAAAACAGATAACTTTACACTTCAGTGCATCACTGAGGTGCTGTTGTGAAAGTTTCTTTAAGTAAGTATTGGCTTTTATTTTTTTTTTTTGCCAAGAAGCTTGTAGGAGATTGATAGTTAGTAGGAATTCCTCTTATCAGAGTTCAGTGAAACTGAAACAGTGGTGAAAAATAATTTGGTATGAATGGGTGGAACAAAACTGAACTTAAATTTCTTGGGAAATAAAATTTAACAAGAAATATTTAGATGCCAAACATAAGCCTTCTCAGTTCACTGTGGTTTTGGGAAAATAAAGACCATTTTGTTGGAAATTTTCTTTCACAGCTCATCTTGTTTTAGTATTTTATATATTGATCTTCTGAATTAACTGTTCTTTCCATTTTTCTCTTTATTCCTACTGTTTGAAAAGGATGAAGTGTACATTTTCATACTGAGACAGTAGAATCATGATGCAAGCACTGAGTAGATTTTAAGATCGTCGCATGGCTTGAGTAGTTGTGTACTGAACTGCTAATGAATATGCAGATAAATCGAAATTAATTCTGTTTCATGATGGATATCACAAAGGACTGTGAGAGGTTGATAATATCAAGCTTAAAGCAAATTTCCACCATGATTGACAGTTTTTTCAGGTTATGTGTGCCATTATAATTTTCTAGTTCCTCATCCTGTGTAACCCAGGCAGTACACTTAACAGTTATCAGTGTGGTGTGGAAATAGCTGAACCTGGAGGAAGTTAACTGAAGAACTGGAAACATTCTAGCTTTGACAGCAATGGTTGTTAGCCAGGTTAATCTATCTTGGCAAGAAGAGACCTGCAGAGAGATCTATACTGCCACAATAAACTTCTTATAGTACACAGAATAATTTGTGTTTTATTAAATTAAAATGTGAAGTAGGTAAATTAAAATTATTGGACACAGAAAATTATTTTTACATAGCAGATAATATTAGGGGACTACAGAAGTAGATAAAATTAGTGCCGTGGTGCTTGCAATGTGTGCAGTTCAGGTATTTTCCACAGAATCATAAAATGCTTTCGTAGGAACCTCTGGAAATGTTATTGTCCAGTCTTTGCTCAAAACAGGTATACTTCTATATCAGAGGGGGCTTAAAAATGATTCAAAGGACTAATCATTGATTCAGACTGTGATGGTAATCTGAAGGGTTGTAACGCACCTGTTGCATACTTCTAAGGGAGTTTCTTTGGTACTTTTCCTTTAAAAGAAAACCAGTGCATGCACACTGAGAGTCCTGTGCAAAATAATGTGGGTTATTTTGTATTTAGTGAGTTGTTAATTGTGGTTGATCAGAACTGCATCTTTCTGGTGTTACATCTGGAATTCCTCTATAGTATGTTTTAGCTTTCTGATTCTTGACATTTTTCCAAACATCTGTAACATTTTCTAATTCTTGTAACTTTCAGATGTATTGAAATAAGGAAGGGTGAGTACTCCCATCCCAGTGTTTTGTAAAATATGCAAATATATTTTTAGTGCATTGCTACTCAGGAGGTTGTTGTTATAGTCACTTAATAATAGCCCTGTCAGAAAAGATTATGGAGAAATTATATGCAGTTTATGTATGTGATGAGATGCACTGTGTGATTCATACACTGACCTTAATTTTGTTGTCAAGACCTATCTTGTTATTTACTTAAGGAATAATGGAAAGAAGGGGAGATTTTTGATCGCTTGGCATCTTTGTCAGTACAGGCTTTTCCTAAAGTGGTTTCCAATTTAATTCTATCTCTTCTCAAAAAAAGTTCTTATGAGTAGGAGTTTTTCTAGTCTTTGGGAAGCTTCTCCTTAAAAGGAATGTGTTTGAAGTGTAGGATATGAAAATTCTTCAAAATGAACTGAAATAAATGTGCCTTGCTTTAATGTAGTTGCTGTAGGATTGGTCCCTAATCCTAGTGTGGCTGTTGATTTATAGCTCATCTCACCAGTAGTAAGTGTTCATGCTGATACGACCTCCATGCAGATGGCTTCAGGTTAGTTTACCTGATTTTGCCCCATGCCCTGAATTTGGATTCTACAAAAAATGTATTAACTGACAGTATTGTACATTAAGTAAGCTATGTACATAGCAAGAGCTGGGCAAATCCCATTTCACTTTCAATTACACTCACCTGATTTATTGCCAGCTTGTCTCTCAGCCCTCTGTTGATGTTAGTGATACGTTTTGATACAAATTCTAGATACATCTTCTTCTAGATTCAACTACTTCTGCTTATGTTCATTTTGTCCTTGAAGGCATTGATTGGCTCTGTGCATCTTTTTGACTTTTCTCCTCGTATTCATTACTCTTTTTCCTCAGATTGTTCAGCAAGAACTAAATGCATTTTATTTTTAAAGGGATTATTATGTTAGTGGAAAATGAAACAGAGCACAATTATTAGTACCTGTTCGTCAAACAGTAAATGCTGCTTTATTTTTAAAATCATACAATCATAGAAAGGCCTGGGTTTAGAAGAACCATAATCATCATCTAGTTTCAACCCCCTGCTATGTGCAGGGGGTTGAAACTAGCCAACCACTAGAAACTAGCCAACCACTAGACCAGGTTGCCCAGAGCCACATCCAGCCTGGCCTTGAATGCCTCCAAGGATGGGGCATCCACAACCTCCTTGGGCAACCTGTTCCAGTGTGGCAAAATTTCCTCCTAATATCTAACCTAAACCTCCCTTGTCTCAGTTTAAAACCATTCCCCCTTGTCCTATCACTGTCCACCCATGTAAACAGCCCTACCCCTCTCCTGTTTATATACTCCCTTCAAGTATTGGAAGGCCACAATGAGGTCTCCCTGGAGTCTTCTCTTCTCCAAGCTAAACAAGCCCAGTTCCCTCAACCTTTCTTCATAGGAGAGGTGCTCCAGCCCTCTGATCATCTTGGTGGCCCTCCTCTGGACCAGTTCCAAGAGCTCTGCATCTATCTTGTGCTGGGGGACCCAGGCCTGGACACAGTACTCCAGATGGGGCCTCACAAGAGCTGAGTAGAGTGGGACAATCACCTCCCTCTCCCTGCTGGCCACCCCCTTTTTAATGCAGCCCGGAACATAGTTGGCCTTCCAGGCTGCAAGCGTACGCTGCTGGTTCATGTCCAGCTTCTCATCCACCAGGACCTCCAAGTCCTTCTCTGCAGGGCTGCTCTCAAGGAGTTCTTCCCCCAGTCTGCATAAATACCTGGGATTGCCCCAGCCCAAGTGCAGCACCTTGCATTTGGCCTTGTTGAACCTCATTAGGTTCACATGGGCCCACTTCTTCAGCCAGTCCAGGTCCCTCTGGATGGCTTCCCTTCCCTCCAATGTGTTGACTGCACGGCTCAGCTTGGTGCCGTCTGCAAACTTGCTGAGGATGCACTTGATTCCATCATCTATGTCATTGATAAAGATGTTGAAGAGCACCGGTCCCAAGACTGAGCCTTGGAGGACACCACTTGTGACTGGCCTCCACCCTGACACAGAACCATTACTCACAGCCCTTAAGCTGCATGCAGCCAAGCAATTCTTAATTCGCTGAACAGTACATCTTTCAAATCCATATCTCTCCAATTTGGAGAGAAGGATGTGGTGAGGGACCACATCAAAGGCTTTGCAGAAGTCCAGGTAGATGACATCTGTTGCCTCTCCCCCATCTACTGATGTCATCACTCCATCCTAGAAAGCCACCAGATTGGTCAGGCAAGATCTGCCCTTGGTGAAGCCATGATGGCTCTCGGATCACCTCTTTGTCTCAAATGTGCCTTAACGTGTCTTCTAGGAGGATCTGCTCCATGATCTTCTCAGGCACAGAGGTGAGGCTCACCGGCCTGTAGTTCCCTGGGTCTTCCTTTCTACCTTTCTTAAAAATGGGAGTAATGTTTCCCTTTTCCCAGTACCGGGGGTTTCACTGGACAGCCATGATTTTTCAAATATGATGGAGAGCGGCTCGGCAGCCACATCAGCCATCTCTCTCAGAACCCTGGGATGGATATCATCTGGCCCCATGGTCTTGTAGACACTCAATTGCATGAAGAGGTCTTGGACTTTTTCCACTATTACAGTGGGATGGAATCCACTCCCCACACCCTCACCTCAAGGTGCAGGGTCCTGGCAGACATGCGGAGCCTGACCACCAGTGAAGACTGAGGCAAAGCACTCATTGTGTACCTCAGCTTTTTTTTTTATGTCTGAGGAAGCTAGTTCTCCGTTACCTTTTATCAGAGGGGGAACTCTCTCCTTGGCCTGTCTCCTCCTGCCTATCTACCTGTAGAACTCCTTGTTATCTTTCACATCCCTCGCCAATTTCCGCTCTGTCTGTCCCTTGGCTTTCCTAATCCTATCTCTAGACAGGCAGACAACACCTCTGTATTCCTCCCAGGCTACACAACCCTGCTTCCACTTCCTATACATTTCCCTCTTTTCCCTCAGTTTAAGCTGCAGGTTGTTGCTCAGCCACGCTGGCCACCTGCCTCACCTCATCAGCTTCTTCTGCTGGGGAGTGGTGAACTCTTGCGTGATCATAAGGGTGTTCTTAGAGAGTTGCCAGCTCTGTTCTGTTTCTCTGCTCTTAAGGACAGTTTCCCAGGGGATCTCATCCAGCAATTCCTTGAGCAGCTGGAAATCTGCTCTCCTGAAGCTCAGGGTCCTGTTTCTGCTTTCTGCCAGACCTGCATTCTTCAAGATCACAAACTCCACCAGGGCATGGTCACTACTGCCCAGGCTGCCTCCAGTCTTAACTCCGGTTTAATGCTCTCCTGTGCATTGGTGAGCACCAGGTCCAGTAGGGCGTCACCTCGGGTTGGTCCATCTAATACCTAGACTAGGAAGTTATCCTCAACAGACTCCAGGAATCTCCTGGATTGTCTGCCACCTGCCGTGCCACTATCCCAGCACATATCCAGGTGGTTGAAATCCCCCATCAGGACAAGATCTTGTGAGTGCTACACTTCCTGCAGCTGAAGCAAGAAGGCCTCATCAGCAGACTTGCCCTGATCAGGTGGCCTGTAGCAGACCCCAGCCGCTAGATGCCCTTTACTGGACCAATACTTGATTTTAACTCACAA
Source organism: Numida meleagris (assembly GCF_002078875.1). NCBI lineage: Eukaryota > Metazoa > Chordata > Aves > Galliformes > Numididae > Numida > Numida meleagris. Next base: position 47,195,085 of record NC_034438.1, on the reverse strand, counting down.
GCTCTCAACCTGACTGTGGCTGTTTCTCAGACACAGCTCTTTGCAATCTATCCACTTCCTAACATAGAAGGCAACTCTCCCACCCCTCCTACTCTGTCTATCCCTTCTGAAAAGCCTGTAGCCCTCAATCAGAGTATTCCAATCATGGGATTTGTCCTACCATGTTTCTCTGATAGCAACTAGGTCATACTTTCCCAATTGTGCTGCAGAATTTTTGAAAATATAGAATGTTTATTTTACATTTATTATAAAATTCATTAAAAGTAAATCTATGACATGGTTGGAGAAAAAGATGCCATTCCAAGCAGGCATGTTCTTCATGTTCATAGTTTGTAGCTTAGCTTGACTGGTTCAGCTTTTGTAACCGGATTTATAGTGTAGTTTCAAGCAAAGAGCCAGTAGTTCAAAAACCTGCTATGATTTGGGGAAAGTTGTTAGACAGACAGTTTTACAGGCAGTTAATGAAATCGCAAATATGTGGCAGTCATATAATCAAACTCCTTTTTTGTTTCCATCACATACAACTGTTCTATTTTCTTATTAAATATCTGTCAGTATTCACTTTATCTGAAAAATATATGCCCAATGATGTAACCATTTGTCTGATTGAGTTGTACTTGCCTCTTATATGGAGTGCATATTTACAGTGCACATAGATACTTCATGTGGTAGCTATATACTGTGCATTGCTATTCATTAGCAAGTGTAATTGTCAATGGTTTTGGGCCAGTTCGGCCCAGTTCCATAACTAATGGAGCGGAGGGACCCACAGACCCACACCCTGGGAGAGGGGGAAGGGAAAAAGGGGAAAACGCAGGGAGATGGGCCTAAAAACAACAGTGGCAACAAGCTAAGGGAGAAAACTAATTTACGAAGTATGATAGCAGAATGCGAGATAACACAATATAATACAATATAATTGGAAATGAAGCTAATAAATCAAATAAAATGAGAGAGAGTGTTCAAAACCAAAGGCCTTACTCTAATGCTGAATGCGAGATGGCCAGGGAGCACACACTGCAGAGATGAGCAAAAGAAGAGACGGTCTCATGACTTGCAAGCAGTTTTATCTTTCCCTCTAAATAGAAAACGGAAATGAAACAGTGTAAGTCTTCTGGGATTTGTAGTTCTTCTCTTCTGAGAACCAGTTACCCAGAAACATCAACAATCCACAGAACTGCAGCATTAACTCTTTAACTATCAATACTGGTAACAAAAATCATAAAACCATGACAGTATGAACATCCCTGCAGTGAATTATATTATTCCCTTGGATTGCTTTTTTTTATCTTCTTTTGTGTATACTTGTCTGCCAGTTCTTTTTGGAAAGACAGTATTTTATTTCAGCAGTATCTTTAGTATTAAAGCTTGGTTTCTCCATTCCTAGTCCATGTAACTTGCCAAAGTGGGAGAGTGTGTCTCTCCAGAAGCTGCTCTGAGTTGGTGCAATTTGAAATCTAAACCTCGCTGTATGTCCTATTCTAGAATGGCCTAGTTATTCCTTCTGCAAGTTCTTATGGTAGGACGGAGTTCTTCATTAAGGAAGGAGAGATGCTGCAAACCAGGCTTCTTTTCCTTATATTCTCAAGTAAAATAACTCCTAATGGTATGATCTGTTTGTACGTGGAGCAAGCAGTTTCTGTCAGCAGCAAGAACTTCCATCAGCAGCAGATTTCCAGTGCAGATAGCTTCACCGGAGATTTAAAATAAATAAATAAATAAAATAAAAAAATAAAAATAGGAGATACCATTCCAAATTATTCTTCTATTGTCAGGATCACTTTGGTAAGCTACTTCCTCATCAAAGCAGAACTCCAGAAAATTTCTGATCTGTGTTCTGTCATCATTTGGGATGCCATAATTTCATCCCAGTCAACAGGAAACAGTAACTGGCTCGGTGTCCCTTCCACATCTCTGGCATGCATTATTTCTTTGTATATTAATTCATTTCTCCTTCCTCTTGCACCATTACTGGAAAACATAAACACTAAGAGCAGCTTAAATAAATCAACTTGGAGGGAGAGGCTATGAATGAAGTATAAAATTCTTTCATTGTTCAAAATGCATGTTATGATCTCTTTTGTGCAACTGTATTGATGGCTTCATACTTGTCAACCACTAAGTATAGTGGTATGCTTCTGGTCATGGTGGCTAGTTACTTTTTTTTGTTCTTCTGTAGACCAACAAACAGCTGTTTGTTCTACAAATGATCTGTTCATAGAATGTGACTTAAATTATAGCATCTGACTAAAAATTAATTAAATTAAACACGAGGACCTTACAGTGATCAAGGGACCAGCAATACATGGGAGCAACCCCAGGAACCTAGTTAGGGAGTAATGCAGAACACTGAATTGGCTACTGTGAAGACTGTTGAAGGAGGACACTTAGTTTCTAGGTGTGAAACCTAACAACGTGATTCAGCAGAAAACACTTCCTTAAGACTAAGAAGGTTATTGCCTGTAAGTATATGAGACTTGAAGGATTTGGAGAGGGAAAGAATTATGTTTTAAAACAAAGCACACACAGAATAAATGATAGGGATATGCAGGGGAAGAAGCATAAGCAGAGAGAGAGTAGGATTGAAAATGAGGAAGTGCGGGAATTTAAATGAAAAAGGGGAATAAAAGGGTCTGTGCTTGGTTACTACAGACAATCCTATTTCTGTGTGAGTGCGTCATCTACTCTGAGCCTATGGAAACAGTTAGTTTCAGGTCAGACTAAGAAACGAGTAAGAGGTCTACTTGTTAACTATTGGAGAGAGAGACCATGGGACTGAGGAAAAAAAAAAAACAGAACTGGCTTCCAGTTACTGGGAAGACCCTTATTCTTTGTGTGCATGTGGACTGCTAGCAAACTTTAAGTTGATGTGTAAGGGACCTGTACCAGAAATGATGTAAAGTCTGTTCTAGTGAATGATTAAGAAGCCTAAGATTCAAGCCTGGATATCAGACAGACTTAAAGTCAGCACTAACTATTGAGGTATCAGTGGTTATTGAGTAAGCTAATACAGTGATGATGTTTCACAGTGAACTTTAGACCTCATCAGCTGTAGAATCAAGTCAGGTCTGTTCTGTTTATGTTTGAGTGCTCTGTGGGTGCTGGTAAATGCTCTGTTTTCACTTGTGTGGCTAGCCAGGTAAGTGGTGTATGTTTGTGCATGCCTGTTGAAGATACAGGCCTTGATTCTGCATGGAGTTGGAAGACAGGACCAGAGCAGTCTCCTGTCTTTTGAACTAAGATAAGAGTGGCCTTGGAGACCACCAAAGTTGATTCTAGCAGACTGGGAAAAATAAATTTCCTGGGGACAGAGTTCACTGTATGTGCTTATTTGTAGAACTCACAGGTTTCCTCACTTGCAGTCTTAGTTCCAGCTCTGCTGGTACAGATGCTTTGTGGTGATTTTAGAGTGACTCTGAACCAAGTTGCAACCTCATGGATATTTTATAGGGCCACACAATTTTTGTGTCCTTTATAATGAATCTTCAGGGATCCCTTTCACCTTGTGTTTCTAGTGTTATAGCCTCCAAATAAATTTACTGAAAATATTCCATTCTCAGAGTTAAAGACCTAGCATCAATTCTTGTCTACTTAGTTGAGACTTTCTTTGCCAGTCACTTTAACAGCTAACACACACACACACACACACAAAAAAAAAACCTTAGAAATCCAAATCATGATCCTTAAAAAGGCTTGAAACGTGTTGCTAAATTAATTCATACTTCATAAACAAAACTGCAACATAAGTGATGACTGTTCCATTATTGACAAATACATATATATGAACTATTCAGGCAGATCTAATCTTGATATTTTTCAGGATTTTTGTCCCCCAGGATTTCAGGAAAAACTTAGTGCTTTACTACAGCAGAAAATAATCTGCATTAGTATTCTTGTTTATAGGCTTCATAAGATCTCAGGACAGCGTCCTGTTCAGAAGTCAAGTTCCTGGCTGATACTTCTGATTGCAGTTTATCCAGGTTTCCCTAAGAGCATAATTCATTGTAGAAGACTTACCCTTTTATGGAGTATTTGCAGATTGCTCTGCTGAAGAACCTTGTGCAGTCTTAAGGTCTTAAGTGTTCTAGAATCAAGGAAGGTCTTCTTATCACCTTACCTGATTTTCACTCAATCATAGTGTCTCTTTACTACCACTAGCAAGTGTGAAAACTGCAAGAAGGAAGTGATGGACAGTGTTTTCATCAACATTTGGTTGCGTTGGCCAAACATGAGTGGTATTCTTTGTCACTGAAAAGGAATTATTCATCTCAGAAGAAAAAAGGTTTTTTCTTCTGTACTTCCTGCTTTTGGAGTGGATGAAAGTTTGGAGATCCATTGTAGGCTGAGGGAGATCTGAATATGCTTTTCACAAATGGATAATTCAAAACTGTGAATAATCTAGTTGCTTCAGAAGGAACCTTGATGTAAGTATGTAAACATGCAAGATCCCTTTATCCAGTCTGCATTAGTGTCTAATTGCTATTTCTTTTGCTATCAGTGTAAACTCCATCATCTAATATTCTTGCCTTTTCAAAAACACTAGTTTTTGTGGGCACACTAAATTGAGTTCTAGACAGAGACCTCAAATGTCAAGGAATACCTGTACGTCCATATCTGGAGGACTTTCTAGTGAAGTCAGAACTTGACATGATCATTCTTTTCGTGCGATTTTGTCTAAGTTTAAAGAAAAGTGCACCTGATTTTTATACCCAGGTAATCTTGCATGTATATCCTACAATGAAGTTAAAACAGTTTGGTGCTTGATGTTAATGTCATGAATTTGACTAAAATCAGTCCCAAAGAAAATCTAAATTTCCATACAAAGTTGGGAGCCACAGGGCAATGTGTGTGCAGGAAGGCTGCATGTTCTTTTCACTCTTCCAATTTACAGACACGTTTCTTTTCAAGTGGAGAACACTTTACATAGTTGAGGATTCAAGTTTTTTGCTTTCCAAATGTATGTATTTTTAAGATAAAGCAGCAGTCCTTACCCATCGTGGATTTTTGTCATATTGGCATAGTCAATGATATTGTCTGTCATTATGACTATAAACATGTTATTACGGTATGACCCATATAGTTTCTTACATAGAGGCAGTATCTCAACTGATACAGAAACAGATTGTCAGTCTTTGAATTTCACAGAAAAACAAATTTTTCTTTCCTTATTTGTCTTTGAGAAGCCTTAGATTCTTTAGCTGACCATCTCAGTTGCTGTCTGTTGCTAGGTTATGATGGAGAGATATATAGTAACATTGTCTGTCTTTGTTTTGGAACTAGAAATGCTCTGAAGAGTCTTTTTACTCCACAGACTGTATTTGCCAGTCCAGGAGGATTATTCTTCTGCCAGTGAATTTTCTTAACCTATGAAAGTTAATAAAATTTGTTTCTTCACACAACATGAGAAGGAGTGAGGGACTGTTCCTTTTCAGGAGTAGTCCAGATATTTTCATCTGCACCCCCTATGTTTTGTAGGCCCAGAATTCCATCACTTACTAGATTTTGCTGGAGAGCACTAAGATCCAAAGTCACTCTCCACATTTCAGCATGCTCAGTCGGATTGTTTGGATGCTGGTGTAGTTTTAGAGTAAATTTCTTTCCACATTTGGGCTGTTCCTCATAGAGAAGTATCTAAAGAAAAACTGAATAGTCAAGATCTGTGATTTGATATTCTGTCTTCCCCAGTTTGCTTTCCTTATTTTTTTGCAAAGGAAATTTAAGATTACTTGCCTTTTGAAAAGTTAGTTGTTTCTCTCTTAGCTCAGTGGAAGTCCAGTTATCAGTTATTTCAACTTTACTGTATTCTCTACAGCGTTTTCTGTTCTTTCTTCCATTCAATTACTAAGTGATTTCTGAAGAGTTCAATTAGTATTTTTTCTCCTCTAATTAAAGACCCCAGTTCATCAATTTAAACTCTTAAGAGAAAACTGTTTGAGTCTTTTCTTAATATGTTCCATTCTCCTTTTATTGATAGAATAGCTCTTGTCTGCTGTAAGGGCACATGCTAGAGATGAGGCCATCCTTAGAGTTTGTTGCAGACTGTTACACAGGGTTATATTGGAGTGTGTTTTGCTTTATTGTTGTTTTTTGTGGTTGTTTTGTTTTTCCCATGAATCTAAAAATTTAGAACTGTTCACCTTACTTTTGATGATAAAGAAAGATCCCATATGAGGATTTGTGTACATCTTTGTACAATCATTGCAGGTTTATATTTCAAAGTAGACTGCTTCCAGTTGGATAACTGTATGTGAATGTGGTACAAGGTAGTTTTAAAAAGCAGTATTTTGTTTGATTAGAAGAAGTTAGGCCAGCTGTATCAGTGGCGTTTGTCAGAATCTTGCCAATATGTAATGTTTCCAAAGCTGCCAGTGGAGCTCCATTCCAAGTTTTGAGCATTGAACATTGTCACTGAAGTTGAGGAAACAGTGCCAGTTCTGAGAGAGCGGTACTTTAATTAGATGGGGACTGTGGGACTGTGTCTTATAGAATAGTGAGGTTGGAAAGGCTGCTGAGATCATCTAGTCCAACCATCAGCCCATGCTTGTGGCCACTCTAGACCATGTCACTCAGTGCAGCATCTACCCCTTTCTTGAAAACTTCCAGGGACTTCCAGTTATTCCAGCACCTCCTTGGGCAGCCTGCTCAGATACCTCAGCACTCTTTCTGAGAAGAACTTTTTCCTAATATCCAACCTGACATGGCATCATTAGGATGCTGCTGGAAACTACTCACATAGTGAATGTATATACAGAGTAACTGTTCTTCCAGATCAGTCCTGTTTGCAGGAAAAACCTTCTCTTCTCTTTCTTTCTAGAGTCCTATTTAAATGTTACATCATTCGATTAAGAAGGGAAGACATACTCCAATTCTTTTGTGAATGTGATGCTTACAGGGGAGGGAATTGGGCTTTGAAGTGCTCCTTCTGTATCTTTCTTAACAGCAAACAATTGTCTTGGCAATATTTATAAAACCCCCTTCCTTTAGTTAATCTTCTGACAGGTTTTGACACCTGCTTTATTCTCCATTCCTATTGACTGCAGCTGTTCTGTTGGTGCTGATTGATATTCCAGATGTGGGATACAAGATTCGTGATAAAATCTCCATCTTAGTGTAGCTTTTAAAAGTTTGAATTTTGATAAAGCTCAAGTTGAATGCTTCTGACTGATAAAACATCTAAACACATCAGGAGCAAAAATGAGTGAAGTTGATTCAGCTCTGGTTCTACATTTGCCAGAGTCCTTCAAGGACATTTCCTTCAATCTTCAGTTACTTCAAGAATCTAGAAAGTTGAGAGCCACTCTTTGTGTTTCTGATAAGAGTTTTCTGACTATTTTGTCCATGACAGTATATGATTCTCTCCAACCTGTATTCTTCTTGAAGGTTTTCAGTGTCTTTACTTTCATCTGTTCTGGACGAAGACTTATTTTACTGCATCTTTACAGTAAAAATACCTTCTTTTTTAGAATTTAGAAGGGCTGTTCTGAAAGTAATGCCTCCTATTTTATTACGTTTGCTCACGATGTCAGAGTCAGATGTTGGTGATATCGCAGTAGAAGTTGAACCTTCCCACCAATATTCTGTTATATTTTGTTGCTATGTGACAGATGGCAGCAGAGGAGCAGTCTGACAAAGTGGTGTCTGACATGGAAATGTGTATGAAGCAAAGGTGTGTCATTTAATTCCTCCACGTGGAAATAACGGCACCCACTGACGTTTATTGACCCTTGCTGAACATTTACAGAGCACTGAGTCTTGTTCATCACTGGCAAAAATGCATAGCTATATTGAAAAAGTGTTTTGTAGCTGAGAATTTGCTCTATCAAATGGTTTTACAGTGCTTTTTGTATCTGTCAGTTTCCATGGAAAAACAGCAGGCATTACTTTTAGTGCAACCTACATACAGTACTTCTGCTAGCCTTAGAAGAGGCTTTGAAGGATTCAGACCTAGAAGACTGACCCACATTGTCTCTTAGAATTAGAGTAATACGATTGGAAGGAACCTACACAGGTCCAGCCCAGCAGCCTGAATGCTTTAGAGCTAACCAGAATTTAGTTAAAACTATGTTATCAAGGGCATTGTTCAAATGCCTCCTGAACACTGACAGGTCTGGGGCACCAGCCAGCCTCTCTAGGAGGACTGTTCCAGAGGTTGACCACACATAAAGAAATTGTTCCAATTCTCAGTGTGAACCTTCTCTGGCTCTGCTTTGTGCCATTCCCGCATGTTCTGCTATAAGGTCTCAGAAGCAGAGCCCAGCACCCCCCTCTGCTTCCTTTCCTCAGGGAGCTGCAGAAAGCAGTGAGGTCACTTCTTGGACTCTTCCAGGCTGGGCAGCCCAGTGACCTCAGCCTCTCACAAGAGATGCCTGTCAGCCCTGTACCAACTTTGCTGCTCTTCTCTGGATACTTTCAAGCACCTTTTTTGTATTTTTTATATTTTGGAGGCCAAAACAGTATTAAAGGTGAGGCTGCACCATTACTAAACACAGTGGTAGAATCTCCTCTTTTGCCTGGCTGGCTGTGCTGTGTTTAACCCAATATGTGTTATTTCCCTTCTGGCTGCCAGGGCACACTGCTGCTTATGCTGAGCTGCTGTCAGCAGCACCCCCAGGTCCCTTCCTGCTGAGCTGCTCTCCAGTCACTTGTCTCCCATGTGTGCTTTTGTCTGACATTGCTCTGTCCCAGGTGCAGCACCAGACATTTAACTTTTGTGGAGTGTAGTAGGCAGCGACCAGAAGTACAGGATGTGACGCGATAGGACCTCCCCTGCCTAATGCTCTTGGGCGTAGACGAAGCTAATGAGCTGATAAGGGAACATATATAAGACAATATAACGACACAGTAAACGCCATTTTGCCGCTCATCATATTGATGTGTAAATGCGACAAGGTGGCCGGGGACGGGAAGAAGTCCTTGCGGGCAGAGCGACAAGTTACGAACGGAGTCTCTGGTGTGGGCGAATGCCACGTTTGGTGCCCCCTCTGAGGCGAATTCCCTAGGTTCTTTCGGATCTGATCCCTTCAACTGGTCATAAAAAGGTTTCATCAATCAAGGAGGGATACCCAGAGCCTCCACCGTAATGGAATAGTGTGAACGGTGGACAATTGGTAGACAGTGGCCCTAACTATAAATTTGTGATCCGTGCACCAATGGCGTTCAAAAAGTCCCGACCAGGCAGGGTCCCCGGGACTTTTGCCACCAGCAGAACAAGCAGAGCGGGCTTCTCCAATGGTCCATCACGGGCAACCACAATTATCTCCACCTCAGCTACAGACTTCCGCACAGTAATGGCCCCTCCAGCCCCTCTGATAAGCTGGAGGGGGCCCATCGGCCATTCTCCTGGCCAATCAGTATCAGAGATAATGGTGACATTGGTTCCCGAGTCAACCAACGCTACAAAGATAGTTGACTGGTGCCCAGCATAATCGGGGGAAAACCCAAAGTAGGAAGCTATGACCTTTACCAGGAGCTTTTCGTTCGTGTGGAGGGTTAATGCCATGGTGGGCGGGACACAATCGGAGGCGGTCCCGACAGAGTTGCTTGTGGGCTTGCCCGCCCCCAACTGCCAGGCCCATCCATGTTCAGTAGGGAGGGACCCTGGGCCGGAAGGTCCCTCCCCTTCCTGTTTCCCTGCACCAATGCCTTTAAGCCTCGGCATTGTCGGGCATTATGACCCCGCTTTCCACAGTATGGACAAATAACGGGCTCTTTCTTTCTAGCTGGACACTGCACCTTCATATGCCCGTGTTCGCCACAGTGAAAGCAGGAGCCCTTGATGGGCCACTCAGGCTGGGGAGTCAATTTTGGAGGGTTTGCTACTGACATTGCTTCCTGAAGCACAGCCATGAGACTTTCCGCTGTAACAGGCGTCCCCTTTTGTTTATCTAGCACATATTTAATAGTGTCCCCAGGCGTGCACAACCCCTCAGGCGCCGACCGAAGTATGATCTTTATATCCTTGTGGGACCTTTGTTTTAAGCAATCCACAACAACCGGATCGTGGGCCGCTTGGGGTAACTCTGACCCTTCTACTGCTCTAATTAAGTGGTCGGCAAACTGCTGAAAGGATTCAGCAGGCTCCTGTACAATTGTTGTCCAAGGGGCTGGAGGCTCAACATCACGCGCAAATCTCCTGAACGCCTCCAACATCGCATCAGTAGTAGCCAATAGCTCCCCCGGCCGCAATAGGGCGACCTGACCCTGGGGGGTAGCCATTCTGCCAGCTGACCCTGTCAGTCTCGGTACCGCCCCCTTGGCGAAGGGGATGATGTTCATCCCTTTCCACCCGGGCAACAGCTTGCCAGCATTGAGCCTTCCATTCTTGCTCCCAGAGTGTATACTGAACCAGCCTAAGCGCCATCTGCATTAGGTTCACTATATCATACGGGAGGAGGGGGCCGTGGCCTGTCAGCGCTTCCAGCGTGGTTAGGGTAAAAGGCGATTTCAACCCCTTTTTCTCTATTGCTTCTATGAAGCGTGTGGTGCCTTTCTGATCTAACGGCACCCACGTGGGGCCTCCCTCCCCCGCTACCACGGGGTACACCCCCACGGGTAACCCACTTTCCTCAACACCCTCTTTTATCTTTGACCAATCGGTGAATGCGCTTGGGCGGGGCTAGCAGAATCGACGGAGCCGTAGCAGGGAGCGGAAGAGGGGGCAGTACCATCCCGTTTCCTTGATCCACTCCCCCCTCCCCCCCGCTGCCTTTGCGTGTACCATCTGCCTGTTAAATGTCACGCTCTTGTGGGACCCTCCGGAGCTACAATTGCTGGGGTCGCAGATGATCCCTAACATAACAAATATTAAAAAAAGGGAATGACTCTCACTGGGAGAGTTATGGATTTCTTGGGTTTGCGGGTTTCGGAATAGAAGGACCGCTATTGAACTCGTCAGCAAGAGGGCATCTTTTGACCGCGGTAGGCCCTTATTGGGATTCAAAGTCTAGTAAGTCTAAATCTTTTACTCTTATTAACCCTAGCAATACAGGTGCCTTCTCCTGGCATGGGCCCTACTGTGGATTTTCTGCAAATGCATCGGTCGCGAGGTGCAGGAATGTGACAGGGTGTGGGACATGGCCGAAATGGCCGGAGTGTCAGGACAGGGAGAAAAGGCGTTGTGAAAGCGAGGGCGGAACATGGTACGAATGGGATGCCATCAGACAGACAAGTGCCACCAGGTATGGGAGTTGTAATAATACGTGGCCACAGTATGGTATAAAAATGGGGGGTGATGGCCTATTTTGGAATAACAGCACCGCAAAGGCGCTAGCCCCAGGTCTGTTCCTTATTTGTGGTGACTGGGCATGGCAGGGTATTCCTAGAAACCTGGTGGGAGGGCCCTGTTACCTGGGCAAGCTGATGATGTTGGCTCTACGCCACAGAGAGTGTATACAATTGTCAAGGAACCTCACACACAGAAACCGCCGTAGTGTGCATGTGCTTGACATGAGTTGCAGTGATAAGGTCCAGCTATGGGGTGCTACAGCACGTATCTTTGCCTCTGTCCTAGCGCCCAGTGTCACTGCGGCACAAGCGTTAAGGGAGATAGAGCGACTGGCATGTTGGTCAGTCAAGCAAGCGAACGCCACCACCGAAATATTGAGCGAACTGCTCATGGATGTGGATAACATCCGACATGCGGTACTACAGAACAGAGCTGCCATAGATTTCCTCCTGCTGGCTCAAGGTCACGGGTGTCAAGATCTGGAAGGCATGTGCTGCTTCAACCTGTCTGACCACCGCGAGTCTATTCACTGAAAATTGGAGTGGATGAAGGAACACACACAGAAGATAACAATCACTACTGATCCGTTTGGTGACTGGCTGAAGAATTTGTTTGGTGGACTGGAACCATGGGTTGTCCAGATTCTCAAGGTGATTGGTGTAGTGCTTTTGGTATTTGTCTGCATTGCATTCTGCTTGCCCTGCTTAATGAGATGTCTACAGCAATGTTTATCTAGAATGATGGAACAGGCTTTTGATCAACGCATGGAATATCATAGGTTGCGTGTGCGCTTGTAGTAAGTTGTAGAGCAGTGAGAATGCTAGAGCTCTGACAGTAGGTAATTTAATTAGGAAATAGGTCATAAAGGATATAGGGAATTTGCGGTCGCGCTGTAACGGGTTCAAGGCTTTTCCAGGCATGGGGAGGGGGAAGTGTAGTAGGCGGCGACCAGAAGTACAGGATGTGATGCGATAGGACCTCCCCTGCCTAATGCTCTTGGGCGTAGACGAAGCTAATGAGCTGATAAGGGAACATATATAAGACAATATAACGACACAGTAAACGCCATTTTGCCGCTCATCATATTGATGTGTAAATGCGACAAGGTGGCCGGGGACGGGAAGAAGTCCTTGCGGGCAGGGCGACAAGTTATGAACGGAGTTTCTGGTGTGGGGAACGCCACATTGGAACTTCATGCCACCAGTAACTGTCCAATGCTTTGGTATATCTAGATTCCTTTGCAAGACCTCTCAGCCCTCATGTGAGTCAGCTTTTCCTAGACATGTCTGAGGATTCACCAGATATTTTTACAATGAGCATCTTATTACTCTCAGGTCAAGCAATTCAAAAATTTTTCTCCTGTTATTTTCCTGTGTTCCCGATTTCTGGGACATAGTAGAGGTTTTAACTCATGGATGTCACACTTGTCTGGTACATAGAATGTTTTTCTATACATGGAACAGAAGCATTCTGTAAATTCTCATTTCTGTGCATCTCAGATGACCTCAGCACTGTAGTTCCATTCATAAAGTGATAGTTGATTTAATGAGTACTGTTTCAGTAATGAATTGTGGCCCTTCTCCAGGTATGTGATGTCTTACAGTGAAAATTTGCATGTAGATAAAACATGAAAAAAAATTGAGGCATACATCTCTTACTTTGATGTGTTTGTAGTGTATGTTAGGCAGTGGTCAAAAGCGGGGGGAAAAAATGGTTCTAGCAAACTTGAGTTCTAGCAAAATCTGTGATCTGAAGTGCTTTGGAGTATGCATGCGTACAGTTTAAAAGTGTGTATGAAGAACTAATCTCAAATAACTGTGATTGCTGGACAGTGGTTTTGTCTTCACCTGTTTTCGGGTAATGCAGCTGGAATTAGGATGAGTTTATTATTTGACTAATTCATGTGTAATTTATACGGTATTCAAGGATACTACTTTTAAAGCTGTCTGATGCATCTAATCAGGTTCTTTTACAGAAAAAAATGATTGAAGAAAAATAAGAAAACTGATGATAAAGTGTTGTAACTGACTTCATCACATATGGCAACAAAGTAAACAGTCGGCATTCCTCTCAGGGTCAAACAGTGATCTCTTATTTGAAAAAAACATGTATGTGTATATTTTCCTTGTGGTTTTGGAAGTACATGCAATCACTTAAATGGGAGGCTTCTTTTAGCTTTAATTGTATTTTGAGTAAGTTTGCTCCTATTTTAATTGGAAAAGTTGAAAATAATGTCAAAAAATTTGCCAGTGATGCTGAACTATATAATTTTAAAAATTGAAGCTAACTGTAGAATTGCAGAAGGACTTCAAACTGATTAAGCATGCAGTAAAATGTTAGATGAAATTCAACACAGATAAACGCAACGATGCACATAGGGGAACAAACTTCTCCTTTACAACTATTAACTTTTAACATTTATGGAATGCATTTCGAGGGATCATAATAAATCAATAAAAATATTAACCTCAATGCTTAGTAGCCACCAAACAAGTAAACTGTGGTTAGTCATATCTATGAAAAGAACCACTAACAAAACAGAAATTATCGACTTACATCAACTCCGCTCTGATGTTTTTTCAATTGCTGCACTGTCAGATGTATTCAATGCTTCTGCAAAGGTAACAAAAAATAAATAAATAAATATTCATGCACATTCCAAAATAGGAATTGCTATTATGGTTGTTCATTATGAACTGATAAATAATCCCCTTCTTTGCTTTAAGCATTCTCATTTAGTTTTTACTTTCATGTTTTCAGCCTATCTTAAAATGCAAATTTAAAATGGCAAAGTTTAAGATGCTGTAAACTTTTTGCAAAGTCTTCACTAATAGTCACCTATTTTAAGAAGGAGTGATTTATCTGATGAAGTATGCAAAGAAAAGTAAGAGCAAAAATAAGTTTTCACGTGTTTCTTTGACATTCTGAAGCTGAAAGTGACGTTTTAAGTTTCTTTTTCAGGTTCTGTAAAGCTTTAAGTAGCTGTTGTGAATATGAGGACTTATTCATTTCAGGGTTTGTTATACAGTTCCTGCAGCCATGTAGAAAGCACTCAAAGAACAGTTCTGTAAAAGCTAGGGAAGGATTCTCTTCAGTTCCTGATGGTGTAGTGTTGAAATAAAACAGTTGAAAGTAATCTGCATTGTGGATCAAGACAAAGATTGCAACTTCCTCCAGAAAACAGTTTTAAGATATTAGATATAAAAATAAAGTAAGAGATAAGATTCAAGTTAGGTTAATCTGAACAAAGTAGGGAAAAAATAAGAAATAGAGGAAAGGAAGTCTGCAAAAGAGTATTTTCCTTTCAGCATTCAGGTAAGTACCAAATCATTGAGAGCAATTTGCTAGCATGAGAAGCTGCATGATGGTATAAAAGGAGATACCTAATTACTATTTTGAAAGATATAGTAATGATTTGTAAAGATAACTTGCGGGTGATCAGAAGTTTCCAAAAGTCATTGAATGGACATTCTATAAAGTAAGAGTTTCTCTTAAGTTAGTGGTATAGTAACTTGATTTTATAACTGTTTTCTCTTGTGTTTTGCAGAATGAAGAGAAGGTATCAGTCAGTTTTCCCTCACTTCTTAGCCATATGACTTCTTCCTTCTTAAATCATCCTGTAATTCTGATGACAACATATGCAGATTCAGGTGTTCCAGAGATGTTGAATACTTTTTCTCCACTCATATCATCTATGCCTTGTGATATTCATATAGTTAATCTGAGGACAATCCAATCAAAGGTAGGATGAAGCAGATTTTTAATAATCAATTTTATTACTGTAGTCTAATCAAATACTTTATTCTAGGAAAGTAGTTTATGAATTTCATATATGATAAACTATATTGTCATGGCTCGCTTTTGTTAATTCTTCAAGATTTGTGCCTACACAGTGGTCATGAAGGATTGTGAAATAGAAGAACTATTTTTTCACCACATACTAAAATGCACTGTACATTATTCTATCTCTGGAGAGGGCATATTTCCATAGATTACCACAGTTTGAGCAAAGAAAGGTTTCTTAGATCAAATACTTCAGCCTCTTCTGTATTAAGAATTAAATTTAAGTTCTCTAAACCTTGCTCTGAGTATACTAGTTTTTGCTTTTAATAAAGCATCTTGTACCGTCTGATTCCATTTGGTGGACCCGATGAAAATCTACTACATCTTAAGGCCCACTGGAATAAATTCTTACAGTGTTCTTATACTTCAGTACAAGGCCTTTTTTAATTATATTGATATCAGCTTACTGTCCTGGGTTCCTGTGAAACTGTTATCCAGTATGTTTTAAAAGCAAACCCAGGCACGCGTGTCTGAGTTTTAGCTGGGACAGAATTGTTTTCTTCTGAGTGTCTGGTATAAGTTTTGGTTGCAAGAGAAAAACAATTTTGATAGCACGCTGATGTTTATAATTATTGCTAAGCAGTGTTGTACAGAGCTAAGACCATTCCAGTTTCTCAGCTCATACTAACAAAGGGCTGGAAGGGGACAGAATCAGGCAGCTGACTTAAACTGGCCAAAGGGATATTCCATACCATATGACATCGTGCAGAAGAAGAGATTTGAAGGGGGTGGGAGTTCATCTGGCTCTCTTCCACTGCTTGGGGGGCTACCTGGGCATTGGTGGTGAGCTATTGATTGTTCGTCACTTGTTCTATACATTCATATATATATATTTTTGTTGTTGTTCTTGTTGTAATTATTATCCTCTTCTTTTAGTAAATAGTTTTATTT
Source organism: Numida meleagris (assembly GCF_002078875.1). NCBI lineage: Eukaryota > Metazoa > Chordata > Aves > Galliformes > Numididae > Numida > Numida meleagris. Next base: position 47,179,127 of record NC_034438.1, on the reverse strand, counting down.
CAACCCACGAGTTCTACTTCATCTTTTTTCCCTTTTGACTCTCTCCCCTATCTCACTGGGAAGCTAGGTGGAAGTGAGTGAGACTGTGTGGTACTTAGCTGCCTGCTGGGTTAAACCGCAACAATGCGCAATCATAGAATCATAGAATCATAGAATTAGCTAGGTTGGAAAAGACCTACAAGATCACCCAGTCCAACCATCCACCTACCACCAACATAACCCCACTAAACCATGTCTCTCAACACTATATCTAAACGTTTCTTGAACACCTCCAGGGAC
>NC_034438.1:47085915-47176528 GCF_002078875.1 Numida meleagris | reverse complement strand
AGCATATATCAGGGAAGTTGAAGTCTCCCATGAGGACAAGGGCAGGCGATCGCGCAACTTCAGCCAGCTGTTTATAGAACGCCTCATCTGCCTCTTCATCCTGGTTAGGCGGTCTATAACAGACCCCCACCATCTGATAGATCTGCGAAAGGGAAAGCTGACTGTGCATCAGTTGTTTTGTTCAATATTATTCATAGGTGAATTTTACCATTTTATCTATCTATTTTATCTTTTATCTATTTAACCACATTGTCCCAGTTGGCAGTTTCAGGCTATCATTTCTTCCCTGTTGACAACAGTGTAGTTCAGTGCTTACTTCATGGACAACTCTTAAGTTTGCAGCATTACTCTGTATATTTCAAAGTAACTGTTAGTAGGAACAGGATGGGGGCACTTATTGTTAGAGGTTCAGAATAATTCTTGCCCACAGCAGAAATGGTGCTGAGCTTTGCAAAGAATTACATGCATGCCAGAAGGCCTTTTCAATTCACTTCTGATTTTCTGCCTCCTTTTTCTATTTCCTAAGAAAATGAATGATAAATGCCATAACTCTGGCCAGCTGATGTGGTGTGATTTTTTTTGCCAGACATCTAGACTACTCCTGTATAGCTTTTGCTGCTGAATCATAGAAATCACTTAGATTTGAAAAGACTTCTAAGATCATCAAACCCAACCGTCCACCTAACATCACAAGTCCACTGCTAAAGCACATCCCTAAGTGCGGCATCCACATGTCTCTTAAATACCTCCAAGGATGGCAGCTCCGCCACTTCCCTGGGCAGGCTCTTCTAGTGCTTAAGCACTTTTTCTGTGAATAAATTCATCCTGATATCCAGTCAAAAACTTCCGTGATGTAACCTAAGGCCATTTCCTTGAGTCCTATTCTTTATTACCCGGGAAAAGACCGACAGCCAGGTGCAGCATGCAGCATTTAGCCTTGCTGAATGCTGTGCAGTTGGATGCAGTTCATTAACCTTAGCCTATCCAGATCCCTCTGTAGGGCCTTTCTACCCTCAAACAGGTGAACACTCCTACCCAACTTGGTGTCACTGGCACATTCACCGAGGATTCAGCCGCTCCCCAACAATGACAGGATCGTTGATCAAGGTATTAAACAAAGCTGGTGCCAGTACTGACTCCTTAGGAATGCCACTTGTGACCAGTTGCCAACCGGATTTAACTCCTTTCAGAGCAATCCTTTGGCCCTGGCCATCCAGCCTGTTTTTTACCCAGCAGGCAGAGCATCTGCATCCAGTTTCTCCAGGAGGAAGCTGTGGGAAACAGTATCAAACACTTTGCTGAAGTCCAAGTAAGCCACATCCACAGCTTTTCCGTCGTCTGCTAAGCAGGTCAACTTTTCATTGAAGGAGATCAGATTAGTCAGGCAGGACCTGCCTTTCATAAACCCATGCTGACTGGCTCTGTTTGGCTGGTTGTCCTGCATGGCACTCGAGATGGTCTGCTCCTTGATGTTCCCTGGTACCAAGATTGGACTGACAGGCCTGTTAATCCCCTGTTCCTCCTTCCTGCCCTTCCTGCAGATGGGCATCACCTTGGCAACTGCTAGTTGTCTGGGACCTCCCCACTAGCTGGGACTGCTGGTACGTTATTGAAAGTGGCTTGTCAAGTACCCACGGCAGCTCCTTTAGCACCCTTATATGATATGACTCCATCTGGAGTCTTAGATCTGTATGTGTGCAAGTGGTATAGTAGGCTGATAATAATTTCTCCTTGGGTTATAAGGACTTCATTCTGTTTTCTGCCTTTGTCTTCCAGCATCTTTTATTGTCTCATATTTTAGTGGCCAAGTTAAACTTTAGCTGGTCATGGAGTACCTCCATGTCTTTCCACTGAAAGTCATTTACTGTCACCCATCTCCTTTTCTTTGTTGTACTGATTGTTACACAAGGAGCAGATTTTCAAGAAATGATATCATAACAATTTCACATAAAAGAGTACTAAATTAATGTATGTATTTACGATTTAAGTTAGGTTCATTTTTGCTGAGACATTCCCTTAGGCATACATAGACAATCTAATTTACCTAGAGTTGATGTAAGAATAGATTAAGTTAAAGTAGGTGTGGAAACTGTGGCAGGTTGCTCAGTCTTACGCCTCATTTAGTAATGGATTATGGATGCTTTGTGCATGCTAAGTCCTGGAAAGTGTAAAATCTTGACTACTATATCATGTTTATACTCATCAAAACTCTCTTCCTGAAGGTGTCATTAATTACCTTTATGTTTTAAACATTTTGAATCTTAATTAAGGTAATATTTAACTTTATAAACTTAAGAAGTGAAATTTTCATGCTGTCAGTTGTAGTGCATTTGTTATGCAGGTGACTACAAGGTAATTCTATGGAAGATAGATAAAGTTTTGATATTCTCTTATTGTCTTGTCATTCTTAACATCAGTTAACCCCATCAGAAGTCAGGCTTTTTTAGTATGAATTTTAATACTTCTCAAATGTAATGTTTAGATGGATAGTAATATTTTGTGCTCATAAAAATGTCTACTTTTAAGTGCAGCACTTTTCCACGTGAGTGAGAAAGTGACGAAGTCAGGTATTACATAGTTGGAAAGTGAAATTAATTTTGATGCATCATTGTTATCAACTTAATCTAGGAAGTGCAGCTGCTGTTTCAATAAGGAATATAAGAACTTTTTCAACCACCATAGATAATTAAGTAGATTAAATTGTTTTACTGTGGATACCATTCATTAATTAACAATATGATTTTAGGTGGTTACAAGCTGTGTTGTTCATGAAAATCTTCTCAAACTGAGATGTGCTCTGGCTTTGTAAACTATGCAGCGTTTTTACACGTCAACATCTTACTGCAAAATATCTTATTTCACATCCAAGTACTGTTGAGTACATTTTTGTTCTTTTAAATGGAGAACTTGCTTAAAAAAAAAAACCACTTGAATTTATCATTTCGTTACCTGAGTTATATTTACAACTCTGAATTTGATAGTACTGTGAAGCAGTGTCATGCTATATTTCAAAGAAACTGGTTCAAGCTATTGTTCCAAGATCTACTCTATTAGAAGAAACTTGATTTGGATCTGAAGACTTAATCTATTGACATTGCTTATTTGTTACACCTCAAAGAGATAAAGCTTCACAAAATGCCTAATGCTTGTTGACATAGGCTTCTCCAAAGCAATAGATCTTATTGGAGTATCAGAAATGAATGTGACTCATGAGAGAGATTACTGGGAGAAAGTGTCAGTGCACAACTCAAGTTAAATAAGGTTTTAAAAAAAAAAAACAACAAAGCTTATACCACTTTATTAAATATTTAATAAAATGAAGGGTTGAAGAACTTAAAATAGAAAATACATACAATGAAATCAGTTACATGATAGAAAATAAAGGACAGGTGAGTGGAATGATACAACAAACAGCTTGTGGCGTGTAGGATAACTCATCACAGGCCACTTGTGGGTGCTGTGAAGATAGCTTGCATGCATATATGTCTATAATGTCAAGTAGAATTTCATTTGTTACTCTTACTGTACAATTTCATATTTTTTTTTTATGCCTTAGTGTATTTAAAAAAAGAAAAAGTCTCCCAACCATGGGAAGCTTTCCATGTTCCAGGATATGACTATTTGCTGAAAAATACATGCCAAAACAAGATTCTGACTTCAAGCATTTATGTGGCTGTTTGTCCTAAATTATTTTAGAGATTTATTCCAAATTAGAAAGTTGAGATTGTGGGTTACTCCGTGATGCCTACTGAGGCTCAGGAGTGCCACATGTCTTATCTGTAATTATTTAATATTTCATGTTAGTGTGTGATTTCACACATATGCTAAGCTGAGTTGAGATTTTATGGGGCAGGTTTGCAAAAGGAAAATTTGATAGAACATAGTCACAGTATTTAAAGCTAGCTATTGTAATAACGATATGCTTTTTAATTTCGTTTGGTTTTTTTTTCCATATAATTTATCTGGGAAGCCAATTAATAAAACTATGATAGCTACACTTAAATTCTACATCTTCTTGTGCATGTGAATTTATTGAGCTCTGTATTCGTTTACCACTTAAATTTACATTTGATAGTATCTGTAAAATCACTTTGCTATTTAGTTATTTTTGTGTTTAATCATATAGACAATAAAAGAAACATGTTCAGTTTAGTGTGAAAATTATTTAAGGCGTGAGCGGTTCCATCATTTTAAAGTAATGATAATCTTACAAGGTCTTGAAATGTCTTGCTGGCTTTGCTCCTTTTTGAGTAACTTTTTGTTTGTTTGCAGGTAGATACTGAGCCATCTGATGAAGCTGCTCTGATTCTTCACAGAAAGGGATTTGATTGTAGATTTTCAAACAGAGACATGGGTCTGCTCTGTTCCACCACTCAGGGACAGGTATACTGATGTTATATGGATAGTTTACCTTGCAAGTATTGCAATAACAGTGATATTTAAAATAAATTATTGTTGAAGCGTAAGTTGATATTTCTCGAGAAATGCAGGATTATAGCTAAGTTTATCTTGAAATTTACTTTCCATTTAATAAGGATATGGTTCTGCTGTTGTGTGGAAATGACCATGTAAGCATCTCCAAATTAACTTTTAGGTCAAATTTAGTCTTACTAACTTCTGTAAATGCATTTTTCATATAGCGGAGCAGTATATCTCAAACACCTTTTGAATGATATAGTGGAAACAACTTTACCAAAGAGAGTCATTTTACAAATTCTGAAGTGTCTTGTTTTGAATAGTTTTAGTTAACATATCTGCAGATCATGTGACTGATACTTGGAAAACTTCTTTACTACAACACATAAAGTGTACAAATATCTGAGTGTTTTACAAATGCTATTAAATTGGTGTGATATGTGAAAGCAATTACATGTAAATCATACAGTTTTGTTGTAAATTATACCATGGGCAGTGGGCTGGATAATAATTTCTAGAATCTCTAAAATTTTTGACAGCAAATCTTGACATGGATTTAGAATTTTCTTAAAGTAGAAGAATAACTTTTTTTTTTTAGATACAAGGGGAATTTTAATCCAAATATTTCTGATCATGTTTTAAATATTCTTGTTTACCATACTTGTTTTGAAATATGGCAAGCAAACACTACCTAAAAAGATTGAATCAAGTGTATAGTGTTTGGGGAATCATACAAATATTCAGTAACTTTGGTACAAGAATTGTTGCACTGATAACCTGTAAAGGGTATTTAACCAGCATATTGGAGATTAAATTGAAATAAAGTTTAAGGTACATACTGTATTTTCTAATTTATGGTTTTTTTTTTCTGCAGGTAAAGGTGCATAAACTCTTTAACAAATTCCATGTGGAAAGTCTTACACTTGCATCTTTATCTTTGATGCATTCACCTCCAGATGCCAGAAATTTAAGTGAAATAAATATGAATTCTATGGAGATAAATACATTCCGTATTCGACTAAGATGAAGTCTGGCTGTAATACTCAGATAGAGAAGAGGAATCTGCAGTTATCTCCTCAAAGTTTTACGTGCAATAAGAAGCACATTATTATTATTCCAGCTTCTGGATACTGTGAGAAAAAACATGCATTGTCTAATTTTTTTTTTTTTACCAACACAGTGAAAAGCCATGTTGCAAGCAACTTTTTTTTTCATAAAATACCAACATCAGTATAAGTTAATACATTAATGCAACAAGTGAAGAAATTTAAAAGGATGTTAACCTCTCAACAGATTAAATCTCAGGTTAAATGCTAATTATGTTTCTGGTGTTTTAATTTTCATAAGAAGGGGATTGGGTTTTAAACAGCTTTCTTTGCAGATTGCTGATAAATTTATGTACAAATAGTTCAATGTAGAAAGCCCTGATTCAACTTTGAAACAAAACACAATAAAATATTCTTGTTACTAGCTGATTTCCAAAAACTTGCAATCGTTTATATAAATGACAATAATCGCAGTTTATTCCACAATTAATTTCAGTGTACTCGAAAAGGGGATCTTTAATTGTGGTAACATGAATGCCTGCAGTACTTGTGGCAAGTGGTGGTAGATTTTAATACTTCTGCCATTCACCTGAATTATGTAAATAGGAAAACATGAACATACAAAATAATTTTGCAATGGAAACGTTTAATAAAACTCCCATTTTGTTACTTGACACACTGGGAAATGTGCAATTGTTCCATTATACATGATGAGAAATGTCCATACTTATCATGAACACAAGATTTTTTATAAAACTCATTTAGATATTGATGTTCTCTGAAGTGAATTTTCTATTTCAAGACTACCATATCAAGATAAATGTGCCTTATTTTTTTGATATGTCTTGTTACAATTTTGGTGTCTATGTTAATGTTTTCTGGGGAAAGGTAGTTTATATAATACTTAAGCTGTGTATCTCCTGTTTGATAATGCTGGCCACACTCTGATCTATGTCATCCTGCACCAATTTTTACTATCTTATTCTGAGCATTTTGACAATTTGAATGTATTAAAATGATGTCATAATATGAAACAGACAAAAATTGCTGTAAAATCTAAATTCAGCTGCTTTCAAGGAAAATGCAGCTCGATGCAGAAAGTTGATAGTAAGCAAGACGTAGTTTGTAAACCCATGAAAACATGTGCTTGCCCGTCACAGACTCTGTGACCTGTGCATTCAGAATCATGTGCCTATATTTTAAGCATAATTTTTCAAACTTGTAACCTCAGTTACATTGCCAGTGTTCACATGTTCACGTTACTGAAGAATGGAGTCTTTTTGCTTTGTTTTCACATATTAACTAATTCATATTTTGTGCTGAAGCCATGCAAGTGTGAAAATACTCCCTAAGTAGAGCTACTGTTTACAGATCACACACATGAACATACACTTGAGTATTATCCCATTTAGTAGTCTTCATATATCTTCATACCTCTTCCATTTCTTGTTTATCCCTTCCAAACATCATTGCTTATCTTCAATACTATTGTATGGAAAGTCACTGTAACTGGTAAAAAGGTGTGCTATTTTCTAACTCCAGTATTACATAACTGTATTCCATCATTATTGTTCCACGGTGTATCAAATTATAACTTGTAGCTATAGGCTATCTTAAAAGAAAATGAAAGTGAAACTTTAATTCTGTGCATTGTCATGGGTTGGATCTCCATCACAATTGTGTAGATTTCCTGTATTTGATTCAATCTACTGTATATTTTGTAGTTAGTGGAAAACTTAGCAGGATCTGGTGCAAGTTATGTCAGAAATATAAGAACCACTAACCACAAATGAAAGTATCAGATCCAAGAAATTGATTTTTTCATGCAATAAACATGTACTGTACATTTTCTTAGCTATTGTAATTGAAATTACTTTTGTTGTTGTTGGAAGTCAAAGCTTGGTAGACTTGGCAGAAGAAGGTTCTCATAACGTTTATTTTATTTCATCTTTAGAATTAAAATGCTTCAGAGACTTTTGTGTGTTCTGTGCAAGAGAGCTTTCAAAATCTTTTCAAGTTTTGTGAAGCAGAAAGGTAAAATTCTGATGCAATAAAGTTTTAAAGTATTTTACCGTTGGAATTGCTTCCGAAAGATCAAATAGCATTGTACCTTTTATTATCAACTGTACAATCATGATACCTGCATTTTTCTTAACCAGGAGATTTAGTCATTGTTCTCTCTTATTTTGCATTGTTTTTGTGTAGCAACAGAACAGCCTTCAATTTGGAATTGAGACATTCCTGAAATATGTAACTAAGTCAAAACTCCAAAGTCTGAAAATAAATTCTACTTTAATTGGTTCAGAATGTGACTGTTGATTTTTTTCTCAACAGTTTATAATATCACCTTACACTAAGTTCTTGTTATGAGATCCCAGTGAAGTTTTTTTTTTTCCATGCACATTCACCATTCAACTTGATGATACTCTTATTTTCTGTTTTGTAGCTGCTGGTTGTAAAACTACTGGTTAAGAAAACCAAACATCCTTCCTTTCAGCCAGGATGGTTTTAAAGACAATGCTGTATAAAAAATAAAAAAATAAAAAGATTTAAAACCTTGTAATTACTTCCACATTAGTTTTACCTGTACTGATTTTTTTTTTACATTCATCTTAAATGTCTTTGTTTTTACTTACTCATATTGTCTGAAACAAACATTTAAATTGAAGGTTTTTAATATTTTCGAAGGTTTTATATCTTATGGGGATATGTAAAATAAGATCTCTAATAAAAGATAATGTTATTGTGAGATGTGTTCAGTGTTCTTAATGCCTTAGCAATAACTCGTTTAAAAATAAAAAGTAATCATAGCTTACTGTTAGAAGGTTTATATATCGGTAGCATTTGAGAATTAGGATCGTATGTGGTGAGATGCACTGCTGATGAATGATGCCAAGACTAAATTCAGAAGTCTAAACATGTGACTGCAAGACATGGGAAAGTGATGGGTTTGTCTTCCTTCACAAAAAAAACCGTGCACTGATTTAATGTAACATAGGTGTAAAATTACTGATTTTTATTTTTAATTTGAATTAATTTCATTACTACTTATAGCATTTGAGAGTAATGGAATGAAAACTGTTCTTGTAAATCAAGATGTACTCCATTAGAAAATGCAGTGAAATTAAGAGTTCAACTGTTACATTAGACTGAATTCTTTTAAGAAAAAAATATAATGCTAATATAATATACTGTAATAACATATTACAAGCGGAACAGCCATAAGTGCATTGCAGATTTTCTTCCCAAAGTGTTGGAACCTGAGAATAATGGGTTGCAAAGACAACTAGTATAAATTCCTCAGTGCCCGAAACTATTTGATGCTGGACTGGATAATTTTAGCTATGAATGTAAAAGTATACATGTATGGGTGCCAGATAAGTCCCCGAGATTTTAGAACTTATGTTTCTGGATAAAGAATAGAAGTATAAGATGTCTATGTGCAGCAGTAATGATGGCTTTAGGACCGATCCTAAATACCACATCACCTTTTTAAGATCATCCTGTCCTGAAATCAGTTGATACCATCATGACTATCTGAACAATGTATTCCAGTTACAGGTAAAATCTTTCTGAAATATACTTTACTATATTTCATGTATATGTGGGTACACAATATTTTAAAATAGCAGATTTCCACATCTCTCTATGTGCCTGTAGTGATATGGACATTAAGATACATTACTCACGTTTAAGAAGTTAGCCGACTTGTTATGAATAGTTGTATATATTGCAAAATATCAATAGAGATTCAGTTTATTCCATTTATTATATGGTAACTGTTGTCACATTTCTTTAGATACTTATCTTCAAGAATTTGTAACAATAGAAGTCTGCCAGAGGCATTTAGTATTTCTTCTAAAAAAGGGAACATGGAAAGAAGTTTAATAAATGATCAAGAATAAGCTTAGTTCTCTGGAGGAATAATAAGATTTTTGGCAGTTCTTATGCAAAGTTTGTCTCCAACATTTCTGTAAATTATAATCTTAAATTTGGGATCTGGCAGTCTTTTAATGCAGGTTTTTGTGAACTTACCAATATTTATGGTACATATTACATCACTACATTTTGCCTGCAAGACTTTCCTTGGAGTAATGCATTACTTACATTTCTATCCTCCTTTATAAAAATTATTTAACAACACTGAGAGTAATGAGATAATAGTAGAAGTATTTCCATAGTAAATGTAAACTTGTGCTCTGTGAATTGTAAAAGCAAGGATACATTTCAGAGCTTCAGTTTCTTCACATAAGGAATTCTTTCTGCTATATGGTGCCTCCTAAAGGAATGCCTTTCAAATGACAGTCTATGAACTCAATACCGTGACTGTTTATTTATTTATTGAGACATTTATTTTATCCCAATAGTGGCTGCCCTGTGTATTACCATGCATTCCATGTGTGTCACACACATCCACCATGCAGGAAAGCTCACACCTCAGTTCCTCTCGAATTATGAACTTTGGAGAACTGCAGTCTGTGGATGAAGAGCTGTCCAATGTGCTGGCCTGAATTTTGCTCTAATGGAGCAAGAGGATCATGCTTGGGAGTGGTCTTGCATGTAGTCTTTACTGTTTGGAGGGGAACACATCACCAACAAATGTGGTATGCATAGGGACTGTTGTCTTGGGTCATACTGCAGTTTCCCTTCCGGGTCTAACGTGTTAGCGTAAAGCTTGATTCACTTAATGCCGGGATGCTGTGCCTTCCCTATCCTTCAGGAAGGACAGCCTTGGACTTGGACTTCTGTCCTGTATGCCCATGGTGAGGCTCAAACTGGAGCACTTGTGCTTACCCTAGAGATAAGAATGCTGCAGCTTTACAGATATTCTAAAGCAGGCCCTGCTCCAGCAGCGCTATACACTTAATAATAATCCTTGCTCTCTGAATTTCTTGTTTAATATCCATGAACATGAAGAGGAATATCATCTTTGTTCTACACTGTTTGAATTATTTTGAACGAAAATCAGTTCCAAACTAAAATAAATTCATAGAATCACAGGATGGCTTGGGTTGGAAGGGACCCAAGTCATCAAGTTCCAACCCCCCCGCCACTGCAGGGCCACCCATCCCCATATCCCCATCACATATCTCCATATCCAGGCTGCCCAGGACCCCATCCAACCTGATCTTGAACACCTCCAGGGACGGAGCATCCACAGCATCTCTGGGCAGCCTGTGCCAGCACCTCACCACTCTCTGTAAAGAACTTCCTCCTGACATCCAATCTAAACCTTTCCTCCTTGAGCTTAAAACCATTCCCCTTGTCCTATCACTGTCTATCCTTGTAGAAAGCTGATTCCCCTCATTTTATAATCCCCTTTTAAATACAGGAAGGCTGCCAGAGACTCCTTTCAGCCTTCTCTTCTCCAAGCTGAACAAGCCCAGCTCCCTCAACCTGTCTTCACAGGGGAGGTGTTCCAGCCCCCTGATCATCTCTGTGGCCCTCCTCTGGAACCTCTCCAGCAGCTCCATGTCTTTCTTGTACTGGGGGCCCCAGACATCAATGTAGTACTCCATCTGGGTCCTCATGAGGGCAGAGTAGAGAGGGACAGTCACCTCCCTCTCCCTGCTGGCCACTCCTCTTCTGATGGATCCCAGGATACCATTGGCCTTCTGAGCTGCAACAGCACACTGCTGGCTTATGTTCAGTTTTAAAACCACAAGTACCCCTAGGTCCTTCTCTGCAGGGGTACTCTCAAGGAGTTCTTCTCCCAGTCTGTATACATTTCTGGGATTACTCCGACCCAAGTGCAAAACCTTGCACTTCACTATGTTGAACCTCATTAGCTTCACACGGGTCCACCTTTCAAGTTTGTTGAGGTCCCTCTGAATGACATCCCTTCCTTCTAACATGTCAGCCACACCACTCAGCTTCATGTCATTGGCAGACTTGCTGAGGGTGGACTCAAGCCTGTCATCAGTGTAACTGAAAATGTTGAAGAGCACTGGTCCCAAGACAGACCTCTTCAGGACACCAGTCATCATTGGCCTCCCCCTGGACATAGTGCCATTTACCACAACCCTCTGTCTATGGCCTTCCTACCAATTCCTTATACACCGAATAGTCCGCCTCTCAAATCCGTATCTGGAGATAAGGATGTGGTGGGGGACCATGTCAAAGGCCTTGCACAAGTCCAGATAGATGACACTGATTGCCTTCTCTTTGTCCACTGATGTCATCACTCCATCACAGAAGGCCACAAGATAGGTCAGGCATGACCTTACCTTGGTAAAGTCATGCTGGCTGTCTCGGATCACCTGCTCATCCCTCAGTATGAGTCTGAAGGAAAATGTCAAAAAATTGTATACAGCTGTTGCAACTATGTCAGTTCAGAATAGGGCATGATTACTAATGAGCATAAGTACTTCACCCAGGATAAAAGCTGTCAGGTATTCACACCACAAGAAAACTGTTTTTATATTTCCAAAATCAGTTCTATTGCTTCTGCCTATACCTTAGTAAATGAATACTACTAATTTGGCAATTGGCTATAAGAAAGAATCAGGAAAACCCAAATGTAACTGTAAAACAAGCTTCATTAAATGATTTTTGCACAGAGAGCCATAACCTATTCTCTTAATTAGTCTCAAAATAGGCAAAATGAGTAATGAATTTTCAAAAAAAATGTGAAAATTCAACAAAAATTGGGCCACAGAAGTTTGAGCCAAGATAATAACTGTGCTAAGCTGAGTTTTATTATAGTTAATAACTGTGTAATTAGTGCAAGGAAAGATGCCATACTGTCATGGTTTTATGATTTTTGTTATGGGTATTCTACATGATAACATCATGACCCCTTTCCTGAGGCATGGGTCAGTGTGTCCCTCCACTCTGTTCGTCATTTCCATTACAGAATAAGCGAGGAGTGACCAAAATGAGAAACCCATATTTTGGGAGAATTTAGAATTCTAGGATCAGAAATGAATCTCTGTTCATTTTGTGTGGTTGTCATTCATTTACTTTGTTTTGGGGTTTGACAAGTAGTTACTAGGTTGTGGGGGTTTTATTTATAATGTATGAAATAAGAAGCAGTGAATCGTGTAAAAGCTAATCTAGAGGGAAAGGCAGCTATGGATTTCTTCCTTAATGATGGAATGGGAAAAAAGAGAAAGTTCTCCAAACCAAGGAATACGGAGCAATCATCTAAATCCAAGACAAAAAAAAAGCTATTGTTCACTTGTCTAACATGAGACTGGTATGAGTGTCAATATTAAAGTACTACAGCCTAGGTATATGTCAGCAGCAAAAGGGGGGAAAAAAAAAAACAAGAAGCAATAAGATCTTATTGAACAAGACTACATCCAAACTTGTAAGGATTCTTTCATCACTTCCTGGCATCAACTCCGTGTTTAAATTAAAAACACAGAACAGACCAGCACCTCTATCCCCCACACATCTATTTTATCCAGTCTCTGGGAATGTCCTGTCATCTCTGTCAAGATTTATGGGGCCAGATGATATCCATCCCAGGGTTCTGAGAGAGATGGCTGATGTGGCTGCCGAGCCGCTCTCCATCATATTTGAAAAATCATGGCTGTCCAGTGAAACCCCCGGTACAGGGAAAAGAGAAACATTAATCCCATTTTTAAGAAAGGTAGAAAGGAAGACCCAGGGAACTACAGGCCGGTGAGCCTCACCTCTGTGCCTGAGAAGATCATGGAGCAGATCCTCCTAGAAGACACGTTAAGGCACATTTGAGACAAAGAGGTGATCCGAGAGTCATCATGGCTTCACCAAGGGCAGATCTTGCCTGACCAATCTGGTGGCTTTCTAGGATGGAGTGATGACATCAGTAGATGGGGGAGGGGCAACAGATGTCATCTACCCGGACTTCTGCAAAGCCTTTGATGTGGTCCCTCACCACATCCTTGTCTCTAAATTGGAGAGGTATGGATTTGAACAATGGACTGTTTGGTGGATTAAGAACTGGTTGGCTGGGCACACCAAAGGGTTGTGATCAATGGTTCTATGTCAGGGTGGAGGCCGGGCCACGAGTGGTGTCCCCCAAGGCTCAGTCTTGGAATTGGTGCTCTTCAGCATCTTCATCTGTGACACAGACAATGGCATCAAGTGCTCTCTCAGTAAGTTTGCAGACGGCACCAAGCTGAGCAGTGCAGTCAATACATTGGAGGGAAGGGAAGCCAAGCAGGAGAAGTGGGCCCATGTGAACCTGATGAGGTTCAACAAGGCCAAATGCAAGGTGCTGCACTTGGGCTGGGGCAATCCCAGGTATTTATGCAGTCTGGGGGAAGAACTCCTTGAGAGCAGCCCTGCAGAGAAGGACTTCGGGATCCCAGTGGATAAGAAGCTGGACATGAACCAGCAGCGTACGCTTGCAGCCCAGAAGGCCAACTATGTTCCGGGCTGCATTAAAACAGGAGTGGCCAGCAGGGAGAGGGAGGTGATTGTCCCCCTCTACTTCGCTCTTGTGAGGCCCCATCTGGAGTACTGTGTCCAGGCCTAGGGCCCCCAGCACAAGAAAGATGCAGAGCTCTTGGAACTGGTCCAGAGGAGGGCCACTTGATGATCATTATGGTCTTTTTCAGCCCAGGCCATTCTATGAGTCTATGATTTCTAGAATTGCATGATATAAAGTCAAAAAATTCCTGTTCACATTTACACTGCAAACTGTGGTCAAGTTTTACCAGATTTACCAGGCTTTTTAGACATGCCCACTTTCACACTGGTACTGCCCAAGTCATTAGGTTCCCAGAGCCTTGTGACCATGGTGACATATAGCATTTCCGATGATCAGGTCACAGAGTGACTGAGTTGGAAAGGTGATAGCAGTGGTGTAATGGGAGATGTGGAAGTATGGGTAGTGAAGCTGGGAGTTTATAATTCCTCTAAAAATGAGGGCAATCACCAATTCAATGCCACTTGACTTGACTCTGAGTGGACACTGAGATTCTGAGGATTTTTCTCAACTGGTATTGATAAATGGTGATTTTGCACAGATTAAGTTTGTGTTCTACCCTGGGCTTTAAAGCAGCTATTGGCAAATGTAAACTAATAAGGGCAAAGAAAAATGTTTTCATGGTAATACCAGATCTCTGGCAATGCAAAGAGATATCTCTTGTATTTCATAATGACCCATACTATGTTTGAAGGCTCTTCCTTGTCTGCTGAAAGATGGTATCTTGGTACATACTACAGTCTTTGAACAAGAGCCCATGTTGTTGCAAGTGCCTGTGAAAATCCAAGATTGCTGATATGAAATTGAACCCAAGGAAATGTGAATCATTTCAAAAAAGATAGATTACTGAGGCTAAACAATCAAAAAAGAGAAATTTCTATGGGCAAAAAGAAAACTCAGATTGCTAGAACCTGAATAACTTCCTAGACAGCCATTGATGGCAGGATTTTTGTTGGACTTGGCTCTTATTATGCATCATCTGCTTATGAGATCCATAATATGATATTCAGAACTCCTACATCAATTAAATACAAAATGCTAAGTTACATTCTAGTAGTCAAAGCTGGGAACGTTACGATGCCTGTTGCCATGCTTATTTACCTATAATATCTTAACATTCTTCATCCTGGATTGTATCAGAAATAGTGTTGCTAGTAGGAGCAGGGAAGAAATTGTTCCTCTGTACTCAGCACTGGTGAGGCCATACCATGAGTACTGTGCTCAGTTTTGGGCTCCTCATTGCAAGAAAGACATTGAGGCCCTGGAGCATGTCCAGAGAAAGGCAATGAAGCCGGTGAGGAGTCTGGAGCACAGGCTTTATGAGGATTGGCTTTGGGAACTGGGATTGTTCAGTCTGGAGAAGAGGAGGCTCATGGAGGCCTTATCGCTCTCTATAACTACCTGAAGGGAGGTTGTAGTGAGCTGGGGGTTGGCCTCTTCTCTTATGTAACTAGTAACAAGACTAGAGGGAATGGCCTCAAGTTGCGCCAGGGGAGATTCGGGTTGGATGTTAGGAAGTACTTCTTCTCCAGAAGAGTGGTCAGGTGCTGGAATGGGCTGCCCAGGGAGGTGGTGGAGTCACCAACCCTGGAGGTGTTCAAGAAACATTTAGACGTTGTGTTGAGGGATATGGTTTAGTGAGAACTATTGGTGATAGGTGGATGGTTGGATGGAATGATCTTTTAGGTCTTTTCCAACCTTGGTGATTCTATGGTTCTATGATCTTTCACAGAGGATACAGAATCATAGAATCATAGAATTTCTCAGGTTGGAAAAGACCCTAAAGATCATCAAGTCCAACCGCAATCTAACCATACTACTCTAACAACCCACCGCTAAATCATGACCCTGAGTACCACATCCAAAAGGTTTTTAAACACATTCAGGGATGGCGACTCAACCACCACCCTGGGAAACCTGTGCTTAACAAAGAAGTTTTTCCTGATATCCAACCTAAACCTCCCCTGGCGCAGCTTGAGGCCATTTCCCATTGTCCTGCCACCTGTCACCACTGAGAAGAGACCAGCCCCGCTCTCGCTGCAATCACCTATCAGGTATTTGAAGAGAGCAGTAAGCTCTCCCCTCAGCCTTCCCTTCCCCAGACTAAAAAGCCCCAGTTCCTTTAGTGTCTCCTCGTAGGGCATATTCTCTAAGCCCTTCACAAACCTTGTTGCCCTTCTTTGGACCTGCTCCAGCACCTCAGTGTCCTTTCTGTAGTGAGGTGCCCAAAACTGAACACAGTACTCGAGGTGAGGCCTCATCAATGCCAAGTACAATGCCTAGTCCTGCTCACCACCCCATTCCTGATCCAAGCCAGGATGCCACTGGCCTTCTTGGCCACCTGGGCACACTGCTAGCTCATATTCAGCCGAGAATTTTTGAAAAGCTGCAGTCCACACTACAAGAAAAGCTAAAATCTCATCGCAAGAACTGAGCATTTAGATATTTTCTTTATAGTTTGATAACTAGTACTACATTAATAGAATTCTCCAGTTATTGCAGTCATCTTTAGTCTAATCTGTGGGACAAATGCCTAGCAAATTTGAAATTCTGTTACAGTTTTGAATTCAGCCCTTGTTGAATCATCACTCTTCAAGCAACAGCAATAAATTTGCTGCAAAAAAGATTTGGTTTACTCTGAAAGATGAGTGTCTTTCCTATGTTCTAATAATTAGAAGAAATATAATTATTTCCGTTTCCACTAATGGGAAATGCGTATATGATAACAGGCCAGCACTCAAGGCATAAAACATTTTAAGGCAGAGAAACAATTATGTAAATTTATGGTACTGGCAAATCAATAGGCAAATATCCATCTTAGAAGTACAGTTCTCCTCTGAGTCCATGATAAATTAACTGATTCCAGGTCAGTGAGAGAATGCTTAGATATCAGAATTTAAGTATTCCATGGGAGAAAGGAAGATCTATTGATACATGGCTCTACTGTTGACTGCAAGAAGAGGAAGATTTTGAGATTATATCATTACTTTAAACTGTTGATGTTTCTGCCGTTCTCAAAACTTCAGTCAAGGCAAAAGAAAGTCACCAGGGGGATAAAGTAAATCTGACATTGGAAAACTACTGCTGAAAATGGGACTGGGTAACCAGATCATCTCACAAAACTTTTTATTAACGTATCTGAGATTCAGCCTTGTGACTATGAATAGTGTAAGAAGTTTGAAGCTTAGCAACTAGGAACAAATATATTAATGAATAAATGCATATTATCTTAGGAAACATGCAGTCTTCAATAAGATTAGGAGGTGACAGAGGAGACTGGCATGGTGACTTGTTGACTAAAACTACATGGATGAGTACAGCATCTGGTTGCACAAAGGTCAGTAACAGTCTGATTGGCACATTGCAGCATTTCCCATAGCTGAGCATCAGCACGCAATCCTATGAGACTCTTGTTTGAGATCTTGGAAAGCACAAGTGGATTTCTATCTTCTGAACAATGAAAAAATCCTGCCAACTCAATCTGATAATCATCTCAGTTTGAGTAGAGAAAATGTGAGGGTAACTTCTGACAAGACAATGGAGAAACCCTCTGAAAAAAATAGAAGTGAATTTGTTTACCCACCCTGAAAAGAAACCCTGTCTGAAAAAGGTAGAGCTCCTACAACTGTTCTGACCCATGCAAACCAAATAACATATAAATTGAACATGAGTCTCAAGAATTTACCCAGATTTCTTCATTAAATATTGCTTAAAGAGATAGGAAAAACACTACTGCAATATTTAATCTTGAGGTTCTAGCTGAGGAAATGTTCTAAAACCATTGTGCCTCCGAATTAAAACAAAAAAAGATAGAATAAGAAGTTTTTGGAACAACATGACATTCCTCAGGTTGACCTTGAAACATGGCTTGCTCTAATGGACGGAGGCAGAAAGCAGAATGAAATTATTCTGAACACCAGTTGTGAATAGAAGTGACCATCTTATATTACTTCTGCAGTGATGAAAAGACTAATTGCAGTGAAGATTTTTGATGGGTGTAGGATTTTATTTTAAATATATGATTGAGAAATGCAGTTATATTAAAAAGGCAATGTTGCATACATCTTGCACATGAAATTTTTGCACAAATTTATTGTTCATTCTTGATTTAACCTCCATCTGGCATTTGAATGTTTCATCATGATGAAAATTCTATGTTTCTTACTACGATCCTATTTATTCAGATATTCTGTTCCGAGTCATTAGGAATCTTGAAATTAGAAATGAGAGCTTGGATGTCTGTCTCAATCTTAAAGGGAACCAGTACATGAAGCAGAGGTTGGGGTGGGATTAAATGTATTTGTGTACACTTTGTCATGAAGTAAAATATGAAAAGCATTCAGTAATTTCATCTAGGAGGAAACACCATGATAGCAGTCATACAGACTGCTGCGGAAATAAAGATTTTCATCACCAGATTCGGATTTCTCTCCTCATTCTCTGCACTCAATCTACAGGGAGAATAAATAGGTCTTCTGCAGAGTAAGTCAGAGAAATATCTACTGTAGGTGCATTGAAGCACTTACTGTTTGGCACTCTTACATATGTATACACAACTACCAGTGCTCATAGATTAGTCTTCTGGGGCTTAACTGTATCTACTGGAATATCATCTTACATCAGTAGATCTAATAGCTTGCACAGAGAGGTCTCATAGTCAAAAGTATATCTATTCAAAGGGAAAAAAAGAAAAAAAGAAAAAAAGAGAGAGATAAAAGGATATAAAGCCATAAGGTGATATCAGTTGGTTTTGGAGATTGATATAACAATTTAGTTGGAGTGAAGACTGTAAGATCAATGCTACAAAACAGGCTGTCCCTCTATTCCTTCTATCACTAAAGGCTGGGCTGTGGTTGAAAGCTGCTGAAATCACTTTTTCTTTGTCCATGAACCGCCTCCCTCTTGCAGCTGAACAGAATCACAGTTTTTCATTTAGTACTTGATTTAGTGAAAGCATGAGAGCATTTTGCTGATCATCACCCAAAATAGCAAGCCGTGTGACTACCACCTGCATAATGCTAGAGCCTTGATTTACACTGAAACACTAGGCTTCCTGTTGGAAGAGCACGTTGTCTGGCAGTGTAAGAGAAATGCTCTTGGGCGATCAATTGCTGAAAAGCCAGTAAGTCATGATGCAGATACACATTGCTGTTTGTGAGTTAATTTTTCTCCAGGAAGAAGTCCAATACATTTGCTCAGGTACATGATGTTTTCCCAGGTGTGGAAGTGGGCACAGCCAACAGTGATGAGCTACAGAGGATGTGAGGAGGGAGCTGAGTCCCCAGATTTGGGTAGTAGTGGCTACCAAGCAGCTGTGCCAGGCAGGAAGGCGCCACTCAGCTCTAGAAAGTAGATTTGCTGGTCTCCCCAGCGACTTGCTGAGATCATTTGTTATTAGGCAACAGTTAAACTTTGCACAGTCAGAATCGAAGTCTAGTTAGACTGTGTCAAGTTAAGATGGGAGAAAAGATAATTTGCTTTAAACCCAAACAGAACTGTCCATAACTTCCATCAGCAAAGAAACACATGACTCAAAATCACAGTTTTTAAATGAACACGTTCATACTTTCTCATACTTCCTGAGTATTTCTATGTATTTGTATGTAACTCCTTTTTAAAGCAAGAAGGAGAAGACAAACCCACTCACGCACCCAACCTACCAACCAACCAAACAAAATCATAAAACTCCACAGTTAAAAGTTATGTACCTATTACATTGTTTAGCAGAGCAATTGCCATGATTTTTTTTTCCAGAGTATGCTTTTTTATACAATAATGTTCAGCTACTTTTCTTGTTTGTAATTTTAATTTTAGGAAATAATTTTATTTCATTAGGAAGTACTACTAGGAGAACATATGTCTTTTTTTTAAATTTCCTCAACAGAAAATATTGTTTAGGTATTTTTAAAAAAATGAAAATATTTGAATTTTTTGATTTTATGTTATACCTATACATTGTTCTGCCTTCTTATTACAAAATCTTTAATTAATACATTTCTCTTGGTCTTTCTTTTGCAACTTATATAAATTAGAGTGTCACTTAGAGATTCAATCTTTAACCAGGAATATTGCACTTCCAATTTATAAGTAGATTATTTTCACTAATCTACTAGAATTTAGGCAAGAGAAGCATTTGCATTGGATTCTTGTTGCCATGACAATAGCTTTGGTCTCTTGTACTTGGAAGAGCTCTCTTTCTTTCCCCAAGCCTGATGCTCAGCTCGCTCTTTCTTCTCCAGTCCTCACATGAAGAAAGATAAGGTTTATAGAAGACTAATAACAAACAAGATAAGAAAACATGTTTGATTGTAAGTATGCCTTCAAATACAATTGAGGAAATGTTGTGAATGCAAATTCCTTAAAATGCAGGTCTACACTTGGCCAAGCTTGCCTGTGTATACATCTCTGCTCTCATAAAAAGGGGCAGTGTAGTTCACTGACCTGATAACTTTGGTATAATTTTCACTGTAATTTAATATGTAATGAGGTCTGTGTCTGAACCCAGCTGCACAAATTAAAATCTCATTTACATTTCTGGAGATCTACTGAAGCTTTGACAACTCAGACAATAGGGACATTTACTCACTTTCTCCATTGTTCAGTATTTAATAATTTCCTGTTACAACTAGCAGCCAGCTAGTGAAGTGCTATCTTCACCTTCATGTGAAAAACCATGGTTCCAAACACTTCCCTTCTCATTACTCCAAAGCAAATTCAATTCTGAGTTTAGGAAAGAATGTTTTACCATTTTTGCTACAATGACTTACGACTTTTTACCCATGTTCTCAACCTCATTGTATGTAGTGTACTATCCACTGACAAAAATCTCTTGAGTTTTCTCTATAGTACCATTCTGTACATGTAGCACTGTTACAGTCCTTCCAGCAGAACATGGCAATAATTCCTCTAGTGCAGACCATATGCACATCTTGCTCTTTATCAGTTATTTTATTAGTAGTTGCATGTCTGTTTTTCCAATAATTTGTTACCACTTGTGTTACCGAACTCTGGTGACTCTTTTCGTATTACCCTTGCACGCAGAGAACCAAAACCCGGTCCTGACCAGCTACTGCACAAAGCACATCAATATGATGAGCAGCAAAATTGCATTTATTGGTAAAAGCTACAGAACTATATAGCATTTCTTATCTTTTACTAGATTGTTCCAGAAGCTCACGCGGGCTCCTGGCCAATCATATTGAATATCCCGCTCTGTCCACTCACTTCCGAAAAGCCCATATATAGAGTGGTCATACACATTGTTATTAAAACAAAGAAGTACAGCCTCTCCTGTAGGCCAACCAATAGCAAGCACCATGGGGACGGGCCTTCCACGTTACAGCCCGAGTGCTCCGTAACACGCCTAATACAACACACTTGCAAATATTTTCCTGAGAATATTGTAGAAAGTAAACCACCTATGTCAAAAACCTCCACCTAACTTACATATAGAAGATCCTAGAAAATGTCTGAAAAGCTAAGAATAATAATCAGTGCATGTGGCTAACTGAAGTGAAGGTTAGTTGTTGGATTCACAGAGGTACAGACAGGTTATATTCTATAGAGGCATCAGAATTAACCTTCTGTTCACATCCAATATAAATTGCATTTGTAGATGAATCTGGCTGCCAAGCCACTTTAATATTGATATATCTGACTTCCTAGTTTCACAGATATAGCTAAAAGCTATAGTTTGCAATAGCAGAGCCAGAAAGACCCTATGCATATGTGATCACAGCCACTCATATCATTAAAAGTCAGTTGAAGATCAAAGAAAACTGGAGGATTTGCACATCCAGTGTGCTGCAAACATCTCTGGTGCTTGCTGTGTTGGAAAAATGGCATTCCTTGATGCATTTTCCTTTCCAAAATTAGGTCT
The DNA here is from genome assembly GCF_002078875.1 of Numida meleagris. Taxonomy (NCBI): domain Eukaryota; kingdom Metazoa; phylum Chordata; class Aves; order Galliformes; family Numididae; genus Numida; species Numida meleagris. The sequence continues at coordinate 47,154,768 of NC_034438.1, read as the reverse complement.
GATGTAAGTTGCTTCAAACTCTGTGGAATGAGTATGTCCTGCCTGTCAAAGAAGTAAGACGCTGATGATATTGTTCTTTGGCATGAGAAGGCTCTTGGATCCTGCTGAGCTTAGCCCACATTTATTCATTCTCTCAAGATGACAGAGCCCTCTATTGCTGCAGTTTAGGTCATTATGCAAGTGGCCTAGTGAGAACCTATTTGTTCGCGTTTTCTTATCTGAAGGGGTATCTACTATGTGTTTTCCCTGAGAAGCCCCAGTTTATGCAGTAGCAAGCTCAGTCAGTTTTCTACTCACATCAAATAGTAACAAGTACAAATCACAAATGTTCAGCTATTTCAAGCAGTCTTTCACGGTGAAAGAATTCTACAGCTGCAGACTGACAGGACTATCTAATTGGTTTGAAGTATATTTGTATTCTTGAATTTGTTCTCTAAATACTTGCTGGAGTTTCTAGGGACTCAGATTTGGACATGTCACTGCTAAGTTGAAGGGTTAAGTTTAAGGGCCATAGGGGTAAGAAAGCTGTTAACCACAGGCGGTTTAGTTAAGTCCTCTCAAAATGTTTATTCTCTTTACTTGTCTTACTATTCTAATGTGCCCTTTTCAGTGAGTTTAATTCTGATAAATTCTTTTATGAATATTGAAGCAGAACATACTAGAAAAGTGTTGTAGGGCTATTCCAAGAAATATTCTCTAGCATAGAAGAGAATATTTCTGACAAGTCATATTGTTTTATATTGGATTAGGATATGTCTTAGAATTTACAACGAAGCCATTTTACATACAATCAATTATAGTTATCAAAGAAGCATTTTAATATGGATGTTAATTTGTAGTAAGATACACAAGATATGCCAGGCTTAAAATTAATTAGATTATCATGAAGTTTGTTTCCATTCAGCTGCTATTGTTAGGAGTAAGGATATTAGCCTGTGAATTTTAAGAAAGATTCCTCCCTTACACACATCAAAAAATGATGTAGAGTAGCAGGGGAAGGAGGGTAATATTATGAACAAATGTGCATATGCAGCATAATTATGGGATGCATCTTGGCTCAAATGGCTAAGTTGAGGATCTAAATTTGCAAATTTTCTTTCATCTAGATGACTATTCAAAGGAGATACTGGTCTCATGAATATTTCTCAGGGACCAAAGACTTAAAATATATTGAATTTTTAAAGTATGTATACACACCTGGATACCCTCACTTCACTTTTTCCTTGTAGCTGTTGAAAGTGATGAAATATGAGAAGTGATGCCAGCTAGAAACAGCGGCCTGCTGTATGACAGTCAGAAAAGGTGGCTTTTTTCAGTACTGAGATATTAAAAATTCTGATGTATGATACTCTGTGCTGGCTAGCAGGCTGGTAGTGGAGGAGCATAGTTAAGTAGTGTATACTATAGAAAATTAATGTGGGCTAAAGTAAAAATCTATCCAAGTATTCTATTTGTATGCTACTTACTGTGAGACTTTGTTGTTCAGCAGCTCAAGCACCTCTCTACTATTGTTTATATTTACTGTCTGTTTAGCTTGTATGTTATGCTATGCTGTGATTTCCGTGTGCTTACAAACAATGCAATTAAGGAAGTTACCCAGTTCTAAAGGGATGTAGATAAGCTAAGTAATGGTGTAAATTGATAATGGGATGTTGAGATTATAATGGGTAATTCTTAGCTACCTGGAGATTACTTAGTATAAGGTTAGTGATTCCAGTTTCCATCACAGATAAATGTGGTTTAATGTGGCTCTTCTCTGGTGTTAAAGGGGTTTCATCCCAGAAATGCTTAGGGCCCATCAATTATTTTTGTGGTCTAATTTGATAGCCTGCTTTAATTGTGGTGAAAGAAATCACATTACATTCATTAGAAGGTAACCCTAATCCTAACCCTAACCCTAGATGACACTCTTTAGGTAGTGCTCTCTGATGTTGCTAGTGAATACATACGATCCAGACTTCTTTGGGTGTGTTTATCACCCAAAAGTGGACTGGCATGTATCAGCCTGGTATCAGCTGCCTTAACTGCTGAACTGCTTTGTCAGACAGGCTGTGCATAATTTAAAGGTGTTCTCTTGCACTGAGACACCCATCAGTTCTCAGCTGCTTGGCTGAAACTCTCTGTCGTAGGTATTAAAACTGACACCACACTTCCTTTGTTTGCTTCAGGTTTTCCTTATTCTTAAACATCATTTTTTCTTTTTCATTACCCACAGCTTTATAGTTTGACCCAGCATCTTTCACAGTTAAACTCATCAATGAGACCAGCTTCTGAAGATGCAATAAATAGAACATATGCCTATTTTTCACCGCAAAAATTCCCCATGCAACATTTTTCGTGGAGCCTGAGCACAGTCCAAATCTCCCAGCAAATCAGTTTTGAGAACAGCAGATAATGGCTGGTCTACCCAGAAGGCTTTGTGAATCTTCCCAAGTGTGACTACATCCAGAGATAATAATTCCACATTAAAAAATAATAAAAAATTGGGAGGACAATTAAGAATAACTGTTCTTTCTCTATGAAAATTACCAATATATGCTCCCATAACCTACAAATCTTTCTTTCTCCCTCAGAGTTCTAACTTCAGATGCTTGTTCTGAGAGGAAGTGACAGCTACCCTGACCCTTTCGTTTCCATATAAATTGAAGAGCAGAAGACTTGGACTGCTCAGGTATGAGTAAGGGCATATAAATCCTTGCTCAACTATGTCAGCACATTGTACCCATGTTGTGAATGTATATAAATGGATATAAACACTGTACATTGTTCATTTTAACAGTAAGAACAAAGCATAAATACAGATAGACTGAAACATAAGTATTTCAGTATTGAATATAAGCCTTTCTAAGTGTCACAAGCATAAATGGAGACTGATACACATACATCCAATTCCCTGTGTAGGTGTAGCATCTTCAGACATTCTTAATAAGTGTTTGCGCATTTGCCTATTCTATTATAAAATCTACACCTTGGAACCTCTTCTCCTTATTAAAAATAAAAAGTGAAAGAAAAGGAAAAGAGGGGAAAAAAAAGGAAAAAAAGGAAAAAAGAAAAAGGATTAAGACAATGAAAATGAGAAAAAAATGCTGTAGTCTTTCTGATTTTTATATTATCATCTTTGTACTTTCATAGTATTTTTTTCTAACTGCTTTTTGAATGGATTGTGAAGATATTTTGATTTTTTTCCTCTTTTTCTTTCTTTTTCCAAGCTCTGTGTCCCTATCCTAATTGCCAATAGGCTAAACCCGTACATTCAAGGAAGAAAATACCCCAGTACCAGACTAACCATATACGTAAATTATTAGAGGACAGTTCTATTTTTGTTAGAATCACGGCTGGTTACTTCTAAATTAATCTTTTAAAATTCATAAATGGGAAATGTCTTTCTCTCATTTGGTGATATTTCTTTGGTATCAAATCAAATTCTCTGCCTCCAGTAGCTTCAGCTGAATGAAGATTAAATTCTTGTTAATATTTACATTGTCTTTGGATTTCTTTGAAATTAGAGTCTTTCCTGTGAAATAACTCTGTAATTCGCTGTAACACATTGTTTAGAATACATTAACTGAACCTACAGCGACATTGGCAGGGTTGATATTTAAGCATCTTCCCTTAAACATATCTTCTCCAATGACATGTAGATATCTTTCATCAGGCACATATTTTCATTTGGGACTTGCATACATTTACTGAAGTTTTTTTCTATAATTTGTATGCTTCCATATTCTTTTGGCATTACACAAACTATGCAGGATCAAATATTATAATATAAACACTAGAAACCAGACAACTGGACAGGGAGACAAATTTTGGCGTGGCAAAATGCACATGAGAAATTGTATATTGATACATATGTAATCACAAGTTTTAATTAGCAATTACTGAGGAAAGAGATCCAGGAGGCACTGTTTACGTTTCTCCAAAAATGCCAGTTCCAGTGCACAGTAGCAGGCAAGAGGGAGAACAAAACACGGGGCTTTATTGCTAGATGGAGAGTCAAAGAAAAAAACAAAAAATGCTGTTGTGATCTGAATAAATCAATAATATGCCGCTATCTTGAATATTGCCTGCAGGCAATGTGTTCCAGTGCCTTACCACTCTGAGTAAAAAACTTTTACTTTTACACTCTTTTACTTTAAAATAACTCCCCCTTGTCCTAGCACTATCAGATCATGTAAAAAGTTGTTCTCCATATTTTTTATGGGCCTACTTCTCAAGTTTGCCTAGGTCCATTTGCTTGGCATCATTATATTTGCTGTGAGGCTGAAATATGCCAGAAGCACATGAAAGATACAATCTTAAAACACATAACTGAAGATGGACCAAGTGTTGCTCTTTTTTTTTGTTTGTTTTTTAATTCAGACTTTCATAAGAAGAAGAAAACTTTTTTAGGCTATGCATATAGAATGCTGACTGACTCAGGAGAAAAGCTACTCCAAGTGAAATTTCATCTGTATATATTTATGCTGTGCTAAAATAAATTTCAACAGAAAGACAGTGCAGAAGTTCTATTCATCCAAGATTATTCATACATTAATAAAATTTGTAAGTAGAATATCAGGATAATTCATACTTTGTTTCCCCCAAAACTTTATTTGATAGCTTAACTTGAGTAACTTCTGGCAACTGAGTTGTTTCAGTCTGTAGCGTTCTTCACCATTCTTTGTCTCAGAACTAATGTGTTCTCCTAGCCTGTCAGAATTTTGGACAGTCATGTTTGTTTCCAGTTTGACATGACACATTTGCATGCTTCCATTGCTGGACTCAGTGTCTGTCTGATATGTGACCAGGGATATCTGAGTAACTGAACTTTGTTCATGCAATCCATGTCTGGTTATGTCAAGGTGAGTACATTGAGAGCCCCTTGAGAAAAAAGATGATAGGAAAGAGACTGAAGCTTCCACAAAAGAAATTGTCAAGTTTGTGTCCTGTTTCCTTTCCACATCTGAGGTGGCTTGGGAAGAACAGGGGCAGAGAGTGGGCCAAAAGCCAAAAAGCTTTGGCAGCAGCATCTTATCATGCAATGAAAAGAAATCCATATGGCCTTTTGTATGTTGTAGCTGGAATTGAGCCATCACCTGATAAAACAGGAATATATGGCACTGTTATATTGAATTAGTATACTTATACTCGGTTTCCCAAGGTCACTGATGAGAATATTTAAATAATATCAGTTCTAAAACCAATACTTAATGAAGTTCCTAATTGCCTTTCTCCAGCCCAGTAGTTCCTCTTTCATCACAGATCCATGTTATCTCCCTTTCAGGCAGTTCCTCATCCACTTTTAAAGTTCAAATATTAATTCCCAATGCTTGTTATTGCAGTATGCATTCAAGCTGTTTAATTTCATCAATTATAGATGCGTAGATATCTATATTTATTTCTTTATCTCCAAATGATGATAAAAGCTTTTTTGTTCTATGCTAAGGCCTGTGATACTTGAGCTAAACTTAATATGATCTGTTAGTAATTGTTAAAAAAAATAGCATGGCAAGTAATATCAAAATGAGAGATGTAAAAATTTAATGCTGCTATTATTCAACTGAGAGGAAATTCACTTACTATAGTTCATTAAAGTTGTTGAAATGATCTGCTTGCCATAATGTAGTCGAGATTATGGACTGGGAATTCAAAAGCTCAAGGCTCAGACCATTTGAATAATTTTGTGGGTAAACTTGACTAAAGAGGATTGAATCTCTTCCATATTCCTGCTGGCACATGATGCTCTGCTGTGTCTTGAGGCACAAAACAAGGCTGGCACAGGGCAGATTCCATCCCCACTTCATCCAGTGAAACAAGCCCATGGCATCTGTGCATACAAAAAAACATGGTGCAAAGGACTCAAGTGATTCTATGAGGCTTGAAGGGACTTGGATAGTGCACAGCCAGGAATAAAAAAAGAAAGAACAAAAACAAACAAACAAACAAAGAAAAGAACAACAAATAACACACATTTTCCTTGCAAAATTAGTGTAAATCTGCATTTCTATTATTTCTTTGTTGCTATCTTAGCAGCTACATTACAGCTCTGCATGGGGGTCAGCACTCTACGTATGCGTTCTAGGGCAGGATTCTCAGAATCTTTTTAGATGATTTTGTAAAGAGGATTTGACAGCCCATATAGTGGTAGTTTCACTTTTATTCGTTTATTTCTCTTTACAACTCCACGTGAATTAATTGGAGTTTTGTGTTAGACAACCTACTTACAAAAGTGTTGATCAAGATCCGTGAAAGGTGAATGCAAAATCTACAATTCTAATCTGAATGAGATATGTCTCACCAAGGCTTCATAAAAATCCCTTGTAAAAATGTAAAACTTGAAAAAGGGAATTTACAAATATTGAATTTGATCATGTACCCTCAAAAGGCTTGGAGGTGAGGTTTAGGTTTATTGTGAATAATTTATGTCGTGTACGATTTTACTTGGTTAAATATAATCACTATAGCAAGTAAACATATTACAGATCTCTACATAGACTCTTTTTATAAGAGAAGTAATCCTTTGTTGTTGGTTTTTCTATCCCTTTTTGACAGAAGCTCAGATCTTCCAACCTAAGACCTTCCAACCTAATATTTTAACCTATTAAACAAAGCATGTCAGAAAAAAACTCCTAGCATCATGAGGGAAAAATTATTTGTTGATGGTGAGTTTTTTTATTTTCAGCAAAAAGGGTAGAGGTATGTATACTTAAAAATGAAATTGACTTCAAGTGCTTCTGAGGAGAAGCTGAACAGCTGCCATACGGTTTTGAAAATACCACCATTTGACAAATGTGCAACATAAGCACCATGACTTCAACAAAATTAACTTTAATTTTTCCATCAGCAAGAGAAGAACAAGTTCAAGATTAGTTATGAATTAAACAATCAATTCATGGAGACTAATTGAAGAAGGGAAGACCTTGAAATAGAAGTCATACAAAAAAGGAAACTGATTAATCTTTATATTAATGTCTCTTTTGAGTAGAACTTTCTTTTTTTGCCATTCATTTAATAAAAACTACATGTCCAAATCTAAAATTCATAGAATAATGAATGGCTCCTTACTAGAAACTAAACACCAAGAATATCTTTTTGTGCGTACATCTGTACAAATACATAGAGATTTGGTTATAAGCAATGCTGAGGAGCTTCTCTGATTTTAGTGCTATTTGTGCAGTTTGTACTGAGAAGAGCATATTAAAAGCTCAGGAATTCTTCTGTGCATAGAGGAGATCTTTAAATTTGAGTGCAAGGAACAGGTAGTATTTAAACTGCACGTTTTGTAGGAGGAATATGTATGAAGCTTTTCAGGCTGTATGAGTTATACCTTATTTCACAGAGAGAATAATTGATTTTGATTATAGATTAGCCAAACTGCACTTCTTGTAGAGATTAGTAAAATGTGACACCAGATGCTCTGATTACTGTATCACTGATTTGGATAACAAACTTTTTTTTTTAATGTTCCATGTGTTAAATAATCAATATTTTCTTCTGAGGCTTCAACAATAAAAACAGCTTAAGTTCTGCTCCAATTCATGCAAACCCCCATGCAGTTTTAAAATCAGAATGCCAACTCTTAAAGATGACAACAGTTTTGTGCAAGAAAGTAGAAAATTTTCCAAAGCAGACACAGTGAAAGAGCTGTGGGGTTAACAGACATTGAAGGCATATCCAGAGTGCTTCCAAAGGCCTTCAGTTTTTTCTGTGTGAATGGGTTTACATGGGCTACTGGTATCCCAAATTAGATACTTCTATTCTGCACCTAGCTGAGTGAAATCCTGAAAAACTTCTGAAACTTTTAGGGCACAGCTCTGATAGGTGTAACACTGGTGAGAATCACAGCTTGAAGAAAATACCTTGTCCTTCTCTACCCATTTCAGTGTTAAAGGTTTCCTACCACAATGGGACTGGCCATGTCCATAACTGGGGGAAGTCTGAGTGCAGCATTTTTTCAGCCTGGCTTCAGACATGAAGCTTAGCCTACAGAGGATAAAGTACTAGAAGCACTGAGCAGCTACTCAATCCAACAAGGCAATGAATTTAAAAGGAGATAAGAAAATGGCCTGAATATAAAGATGAAGGCTCATTGACAAAGAAACGTATGTGCAGAATGAAGAAGAGTGGAGGATTTTTATTTGTAATGCACTCCGTATCTGAAAGGATCAAAAGACGGAAAAATATCCAAACTTCATATTAGTGTAAAATATAATGAAAGTGTATTTAATCAGAAAGAAATAATGTGAAGCTACAAAAAGTCAGTGACATAATTTAAGAACAAAGAGATGAACAGTACCATAGAAGAGGACTAGATCTTGATTAGGTCCAAAGCAACAAAAGAAATTTTTGAGGAGAAAGGAAAAAACAAAAAAACGGAAAACCTCAGTATGACTTTTGACATAGCAATTTACTAAGCATCAGAAATAATCGACACTAGAATGTCATTTATAAAATATGGGCACCACTCCAAAGCAACAAGAATGGTTAAAAAATAGAAAGAGATCTGAAATATCAGATATAAATAAACCTAATTTTAAATGACAAAGCTCAGAATCAGATAGCACTACAAACAGCTTGAGAGGATATGGAAGCCAGGACATTGATAGGCATTCACATGAATTTTACAAGAAACAAAATTATATAATTTTAAGAGAGCTTATAAAAGCTTCAAAGATATGTACAAAATTCAGAAAGGTGGTAATAATACAACAGTCAAATTCCCTATAAAAGCTGAAATGAACTAAGTTATTACATGATGTTTAGTCGGACACCGATATGCAAAAGAGTGCCTTTCTGGAAGAGATACTTCAGAAAAAAAAATCTAAACAAAATAGGCAGAGCACATGGGTATTACACAGGCAGTTTTATAAAAAGGTGTACCTAAGACAGAAATCACTTGCAAAACAAGAAAGCCTAAGAGTAACAAAGAGTACAGCTATTTCCATTAATAATGCTTTTTCTCTAGCAAAGATCCCTTGGAACATTATTCTTCACAAGAAGTGAGACTAATCTAGCTGATCTGCAGAGTAATCTTGGGATGCTACCTTGGGCTGGTGTCCTGTGGACATTAAATGAAACCCTTTATACAAGATAAAAGAAGCTGAAGGAGTTAAATGAGGAAGCAGCAGTGGTCCTGAACAACTCCAGGAAGAACAATTTCATTTGTCTACAGATGACTCCAAAGGGGACATTAGCATAATCCTCTTTTCAGCAGTGTGAAAACAGCAGCTCAAAACTGAAGACCACTGGTCTCTATGTGAGGCAAGAGGACAGAAATGTAATGCCATAAATGCTGAGGAGCTGTCTGAATGCAAAAGGCTTTAAGTCTTTGTAGGAGGCAAGAATTATCTGAAATGGAACAAAAATCTCAAATTGTTATTGCCACTAGAGGAACTGTAGACTATCACTCTCCATCCTTCCCTGTTTTTCCACGAGAGAAAATAGAAAAGATTCTTTTCCCTTACGACAGGTTGACATGAAAATTTAAAAGCAACAAGAATAAATCTCTCCCATTTGGAATCCACTTTAATTTCTCAAAATTCTTCCCGGTCCATGCCATTCTTTTAAATGTCCTAACTGAAAACATCAACACTTGTGGGCAGTTGGAGCCCTTTTGTCATTTAAGAGTGAAATAATATAGAAAAGTTTGAACACAATACCAATTAACTTATTTAATGAAAATAAACCAAAACCAAAAGCATGAATTATTGCAGATTAAAGTACTGCTTTGCAGAGACCACAAGGAGAGCATAATGACTTTTAGAACGGGCAGCTGAGGAAGTATGTTTCTGAACTGTTTTGCCAGCTGGAGAATAGAAGATATGTTTCAATATATAAATGTAAATTGGCTTAATACTAGAAAACAGATTCATAATATATTATGGAAGTATTTAAGTAAAAGGATGAATAAAGGTCTTTAGAGATAGGAAATCCTGAAAAGGTCTAAGAATATTTTATTGTAGCCCTAGATGAACAATGCTGAAATGTTTGTGCAGCTTTATAACCAAAAATGACAGATTTTTGAAAAGCCCACTCTCCGTGGCAAAGATAATAGGTCCTTATTTAGATTATTTGGAAAAAAAATATGTTTTCTAGGGTATTATTTTCACTTATTTGTGAAAATATTCCTATGAACAAGGTCATACCAGAAACTTTGAGAAAGTGCATCACTAGTCACTGTCAATAATCACGGCAGTTGTAGAATAATAGAATCACAGAATATCATGAGTGGGAAGGGACACACAAGGATCATAAAATCCAACACCTGGATTCATATGGGACCACCTGAAAAAATCAAACCATATTTCTGATAGATCCCAAATGCTCCCTGAACTCTGGCACTTAGGGCCGTACCCACTCCCCTTGGCAGCCTGTTACACACAGCCTCCACCCTCTGGTGAAGAATCTTTTCCAAACTCCCCCCTGCCCCTCCCCTGACACAGCTCCATGCTGTTTCCTCGGGCCCTGTCGCTGTCACCAGAGAGCAGAGCTCAGCGCTGCCCCTTCGCTCCCCGTGAGGAGCTGCAGCCTCCATGAGACCTCCCCTCGGCCTCCTATGCTCTGGGCTGAACAAACCAAGGGACCTCAGTCGCTCCTCAAACATCTGCAGGAGAAACATCTCCAGACCCTTCTCCAACTTCATAGCCCTCCTTTGGACACTCTCTAATAGCTTTATGTCCTTTTTGTACTGTGACACTCAAACCCGCACCCAGTGCTGGAGGTGAGGCTGCACAGTGCAGAGCAAAGCGGACAACCCCGTCCCCTCGCCTGGTGGCAGTGCTAGGCCTGTGCACCCCAGGGTATGGTTGGACCTCTGGGCTGCCAGGGCACTTTCCTGGCTCATGTTCAGCCAGACCCAGAACCCCCAGATCCCTTTCCATGGAAAGGGATTCTACTCTCATTCTACTCTCCAACTTCTTGTCCCCCAGTCTGTACTTGTATTCAGAGTTGTCCTGTGCAGAATCTTGTACTTGTTAACTTTCATGTGTTTGGTGACTGCCGAGCCCTCTAATTTTTCAAGATCTCTTTACAACACCTCTCTACCCTTGAAGGATTCAGATGCTCCTCCTGATTTACTGTTGTCCACAAATTTAGTTTACACTAAACTTTGTATCCAAATTATTGAAGAACAGTGCCTAAAATGAAGCTCTGCAGAATTCCCCTGGCTGGCCACCAGTCTGATGTAAGCCCATTACGACTTGGAGCTCGACTCGTTTGCCAATTGCTCACTCATTGTGTTATATCTTTGTTTAGCTTTATGCGTGACAGAAGGTTACTGTGAGAGACAGTACTGAAAAAATTGCTGAAATCCAAATAGTTTGCATCAACTGTTTTTCCCTGGTCAACTAGATGGGTAACCTTGTCATAAAATAAGTTTGTTGAAGATGATTCATTGTCTTCACACCACATTGTCTTTGAGTTTTCCAATAACTCTTAGAATAAGCCCATAGTTGCCAAGGACTTCTTTCCTGCCATTTCTTGCACTTTCTTGCTTTTTCGTGTCCTTTCTTCCCCAGTGAGCCAGTTTCTCACCCAAGCAATGGTTAAGATCCTACCTGCATCTTGCTCTTGCTTCATTTCACAAATGCTTTTAAAATAAGAAATGTAGAGCATGTGTGTAATGTGTAATTTTGTAAATACAAATACCATATTTCATCAGCATATGTCATCAAGATCTTTCAGGAAGGCCCATAGGAATTGGGTGATACCTATCCAATGAAACCATTATCTATCATCATGTGTAAGCAGGGCACAGATACCAATCCTTTTCAGGGTTAGGAACACGACTGACCCAATGAAATAAGGCACACAGTGTTCTTGGTTGTAAATGCACTAGACATGAATCTACTCAGAACTATGGTGACTGGCACACTTTGGGATGTGTGTCCATGCTAGATTTAAACCAGGCGATTCTGGAAACAATGTAGTGAAAGAGTCATAGATTCCAGGGTGAAAAAGTGTCTCATCTTGAGCAGGTCACTGAAATTTCTTTTATGTTTGCACTGATGGCGATAATAACACAACAGAACCAGGTAGATTAAGGCTAGAACGGGCATGCCCCCATGTGTTTCAATCACACCTTCAATTTCAGTGTAGACATAGGATAAGTTGGTGGAAGTATAGAAGAATTAGATGAAAGCACCTAGTTTGAGACAAAGGAAATACTAAGAAAAATCTGTGCAAATAAAAGCAGTAGGGTAATTGCAGTAAGGGACTGGAGTCTAGGTGTAGGCAGGATCACAAAGTGTAGTGATTTAAAAGGAAGGGAGAGGCAGAACAAAATGTTTTGAAGGGAAAAAGCTAGTGCAAACTTCAAAAAGACATGGTCAAACAAGGCTTTTACTGTGAGAGTTTTTTTTTCTTTAAAAGTGGAACTGAAGGAAATAAGGGTAGATAACCACATGAGATCTTAGTATGAGGACTGTGACCAAGCTGTGTGATGTGAAAAACACACTGCGAACTTTCTTCGGACACAGTCTCTTCATTTGAAATCCTTTGTCTAGAAGCCTGTGGGTTTCCTCAAAATGAGATTTCTAGGATAAAAATTTTCAGCTTTTTACTTTACAAGAATTTATTCCTTTATTCTAACCCAAAAGACAAGATACAGTCCAGAGCTTTACTGATGTGTAATAATGAGTAAAAAAGAATAAAGCACCCATCTAAGGCTTTTGCTATACTATTAATATGAAGAATTCATAGAGGAATACCATCAAAAGAAGGAAGGTCAAAGGTATAAAGCTTTCAGCAATCTTAAAAGAGTCCAAAATTTTCATCCACTCCCTTCCCTGGTTGCTTGACATTTTAATGGTAAAAGAAGCTTTTTCTAGTTTCCAGGTGCATATTCTAGAGAAAAAAACTGATATGCTGGTTTGATCAGAATAATAGCAAAGTTCCTGAAGAGCACAGCTTCTTCATGTATGTACACAATATTGTACAGAAAAATCCAGTGAAGTCAGAAGAAGCAACTGTGTGAATTAAGAGGAAAAATGGGCCATGGTATTTTGGTAATGATTACAGTTATCAATACAGGAACAGCATATTGAGGTGAAACCTTGCAGAGAGATCAGAATCTTATTTATACCATCTTTAAAAAGCTTATGTATATGTAAATTCCGTGTATTTCTTTCTACATTTGAATGGATGTTAATCAGAAAGGCTTCAAAAAACAAAATTTCTATGAGTAGTTTAAATTCATTCATACTCATTAGATGTTCAATTAGGTGAAACAAACTTTTCATCATATGCCAAAAGTTTAATTTAATTTGCCCAGGATAAGCAGTTAACCATATCTGTTAAGCTCTGAATTTTTTGGAAATTACTTCAGTGTAGTGAAGCAAAAACTAATAAATGCTGGAAAGCTACAGGCAGACATTCAACGTTGTTTATCCTAGCTCTAAGGGTATTTATTTGATTTTTTTTGTGTAAAAAGAAACCAACCCAGTATTAAATTCCATGCTACACAGTGGCTCGTTGAAATAAAATGACATTAGCATCAGGGCAAAATAAACTTCCTTTTGCATTGCAGGAGAGTAACTTTCTGCTTTATGGTGTTCCAGAAAGAATGTGGGTTTATAGATGCCTGACAGAGGACTTTTTCCAGTAGCTGACACTCAAAGATTAGCAAATAATTTAATTTTATTTAAAGTTTCTCCCTCTCCTTGGAAGCAAAGGGAGTGGTTTTTTTTTAGAAAAGCAACATGTTTTATAATATCAATTAGGTTTCTATTCAGTATAAAGACAGATGATTTAATCTTAATTTTGATGAAAAACAGAAGCCTTGCTAAAATAAAGCAGGCAACTTTCCTACTCTATTTTTCAGTTTTCTTTGAAAAACTAAAATCAAGTTAGAAAATAAAAACAAAGTAGCTGCATGTACAGACAGAATATAGTTCCAGTGTCTCTGAGACCAAAGCTTCGAAACAGTCATTTCTCATGTGATCATAAAGGAATCCTAATTGGATTGTATTTTTTACAAAGACTTGGAAAGTTTGGCTGCTTATTTTATGCCCTTCTATAAAAATATTGCATTAAGCCAAGTTAACACTAATAATTGTTCTTCAGCCAAAAACTATAAAACAAGAAGTGACAAATCAAGTTTCAGACACCTGGTCACTGGAAAATTACTGTTCTGATGCCGAATAAGTAAGGCCACCCTCCAGAGTGCATTGGCTGTGCACTAGCTTATCTCTCTACCATGACCTGGGGCGGCACCATATATTTGCAGCAGTCTATGAAAGACTCCTGCAACTGATCACAATCATTGCTAATTTAAAGCAGTTTTGGCAAACTGTATTTGACCAGCGTAATACATATGAGCTCAGAATCATAGTGTCATAGAGTCATAGACTCATAGAATCATAGAATCACGGAATCATAGGACGGCTGGTGCTGGAGGGAAACTTAAAGATTACCTAGTTCCAGTCCCCTGCCATGGGCAGGGTTGTACCCACTGTATCGGGCTTCCCAGGGCCCCCTTCCACATGGCCTTGAACACCTCTGGGGATGAGGCATCCACATCTTCTCCAGGTAACCTGTTCCAGTGCTTCACCACTTAACATCTAAACTAAATCTCTCCTCTTTTAGTTTAAAACTATTCCTCCTTGTCCTATTACTATCAGACTACTTCAGAAGGAGTTGGTCTCACTGCTATTTACAAGATCCCCGCGAATACTGGAAGGCGACAATGAAGTGTCCCCAGAGCCTTCTTTTCTGCAGGCTGAAGAAGCTCAGTTTCCTCAACCTTTCATCACCAGAGAGGTGCTCTAGCCCTCTGATCACCTTCTTGGCCCTCCTCTGGACCTGCTGCAACAACTCCACATCTTTCCTGAGCTGAGGGCCCATACCTGGACACAGTACTCTATATGGGGCCGCATGAGGCAGAGTACAGGGGAGCAATCACCTCTCTCAACCTGCTGGCTACCACTCTGATGATGCAGCCCAGAATACAGTTTGCTTTCTGGGCTGCAAGCTCATGCTGCTGGCTCGTATTTTGCTTTTTGTCCACCAGCACTCCCAAATCATTCTCTGTAGAGCTGTTCTCAATGAGTTCTTCTCCCAGTCTGTACACATATCTGGGATTGTTCTCACCCAGGTGCAGCACCTTACACTTGGCCCTGCTGAACCTCATTATGTTCTCAAGTTCTCAACTTTTCAAGCCTGTTCAGGTCCCTTTCCTTCCTTCCTTCTAATTTATCAACTGCACCAATCTGCTTGTTGTCATCACCAAACTTGCTAAAGGTGCACTTGATCTATTGTCTAGATAAATAAATAAATAAATAAATAAATAAATAAAATAAATACTAAATAAATAAATAAATAGATAATTACTGATAAAGACACTAAAGAGTACTGGGCCCAAGATGGATTGCTGGGGACAATATTTGTCACTGGTCTCCACCTGAATGTAAAACTGCTGACCACAACCTTCTGGCTGTGACCATCCATGCAATTCTGTATCAAATGAATAGTTAATTCTTCAGGTCCATGTCTATAGTTAACTCAAGGTCCATGTCAAAGGCTTCTCTCAACTCCAGGCAAATGACATTAGTTGTCCTTCTGATTGTTGTTGTTCTGATTGATAGTTGTCCACTGATGCTGTTACTCCATCACAGAAGGCCACCAAATTGGTCAGTCATGTGTGACTGGCCCTTGGTGAAGCCATGCTGGCTGTCTTGGTTGACCTTCTTGTCTTGCACGTGCTTTAACATAGCTTCCAGGAGAATCTGCTCCATGATCTTCTCAGGCACAGAGGTGAGGCTCATTGGCTTGTAGTTCCTTGGGTCTTCCTTTTTTAAAAATGGGACTGATATGTCGGTTTTTGTAGTTCAGACTTTTCTTGACAACCATGACTTTTTGAATATGATGGAGAGTGGCTTCACAAATACATCAGTCACATCCTTTAGGATCTTAGGATGCATGTTGTCTGGCCCCATAGACTTGTACAGATTTAGCTTCATGAGGTGGTCTCGAGGTTCATGAGGTTGCTCTGCTCTTACAGTGGGAGGTATATTGCTCCCTTGACCACTTTCTAGAGGTTCAAGA
The DNA here is from genome assembly GCF_002078875.1 of Numida meleagris. Lineage (NCBI taxonomy): Eukaryota > Metazoa > Chordata > Aves > Galliformes > Numididae > Numida > Numida meleagris. Next base: position 47,138,745 of record NC_034438.1, on the reverse strand, counting down.
ACACGAGAAGAATGGGAAGCCTGACTGCCACTGATGACTGAGGCAAAGAACTCATTGAGTATCCCAGACTTCTCCATATTTGTTGACGCCATTTCTCCCTTCTCATCTTTCATTGTCTGTTCTGATCAATGTACCTGTACAACTCCTTGTTATTCTTCACCTCCTTCGCCAAATTCAGTTCCTTGTGTAATTGCCTTTCCTGATCCCATCTCTGAATGTATGGATGCATCCTTGTACTCTTCCCAGGCCAGGGAAGGTCCCTGTTTCCACTCCCTGCACAATTCCTTCCTTTCCCTCAATTTAACTGTATTGTCCTTGTTCAGCCATGCTAGTTTCCTGCCTACTCTACTATATTTCTTATGCTGATGGATGGAGAGCTCTTGTGCTCTCAAAAAGGTGTCCTCAGATATGTGCCAGTTCTGTTCCTTTCCTATGCCCCTAAGGACAGCTTCCCAGGGGATCCAATTAAATTCCTTAAACAGATGGAAGTTTGCTCTTCTGAAGTTCAGGATCTTGACTATGTTTTTTTTTTTGCCAAACTCCTATTCCTCAAGATCATAAATTTGACCAACCAGGGCATGATTGCTACAGCCCAGGCTGTCTCCAGTCTTAACTTCCTTAGTGATCTCCTCTGCACTGGTGAGCACCAAGTCCAGTAACACTTCACCTCTGATTGTTCTGTCCAATACTTGAACCAGAAAATTTTCTTCAACAGATATCAGGAGTCTCCTGGATTGCTTGCAGCCCACTGTGCTGCTTTCCCAGCAGATATCTGGCTGACTGAAAACTCCTGTCAGGATTAGAGTCTGTGAGTGCAACATTTCTGGTAGCTGAAGTAGGAACGCCTCATCCACAGGTTGTCCTTGATCAGGAGGCCTGTAGTAGACCGCCATATTTTATTGGTCCTTTATTGGTCTGGTCCATAATTTTAATCCATGAACTTTCAACCTGCTTATGGCTGTTTCTCAGAGGCAGCTCAGTGCAGTTTATCCGCCTTTTAACATAGTGGGCAACTCCCCCACCCCTCCTGACTTGCCTATCCCTTTTAAAAAGCTTGTAGCTCCCAGACATAATATTCCAGTTGGGCAATTCATCCCACTATGTTTCTGTGATAGCAATCAGGTTGTAGTTTTCTAACTACACTCCTGCTAATTTCCTGTGCTGTGTGTATTAGTGTAGAGGTACATTAGCTAGTCTTTTGGCCGCTTTATGAGCAGCATGGCATTTACATGTCTAAAGTTGCTCGTATTAAATCACCTGCTGTTCCTTTGTAAGAATTCAGATGAGGATTTTCTCTCCTAGAAGTTTTTTTTCCCCTGATGAATACACATTGAGAATCAAGTCTTTACTATGATTTTATTAATCTACTTGCCCTAAACACTGTTGTACTTGATGCAGTATAGGCAGTCAAGAAACATTTGATCTCTCACTGTTCCATTTCCTTACACCGTTTCACAAGCTGTGCTTTGAAGCTGTGTTTTGAATTGAGCTTCACACAAGAAAGCGGGTAAGATATATCTGAGAAGTCTGTGAAGTTGATGCCCATTCACAGAAAACGGCCTTCCAAGAACTTTGGATGTCTACAAGCTTTGGTAGCTCCTACCTGTGTGGAGTCTTGAGGTGTCTCATATTAGACTTACATGTACTAGATTACATGACATGCAATTTCTTCAGATCTGCCTAGATATAATCCAAGGACTCCCACTATCTAGTTATTGTCAAATATCCAGATTTTTCTAGTGACCACTTGTAAACTTGGTCTGAAATAAGATTTACACGAAAAGCAGTACTCAGAGGAATCTTCTGTTCGTAATTCATTAACTATAGTGAATGCAGTCAAGAGCAGAGTGCAGTCCATCTTAGATCAAAACTAAGTTAGACATTACATACCTAAAGTGATAAAAGTGGTTTAAAGCCTGTAATTCAGGCAGAAAGATGCACCTGGTGATATCAGATGGCAGTAGGTTTTAAACAAAATTCTTTTTGCTATGTACACTGTAATAAGCCTGGGGAGATCCCTGACTCATGATGTTGCTGTTTTTTTTTTAAAGACTGGATAACATTTAGGCCATTAATTATACTTGTAGCCATTGCTAACTTAATTATGCAGGGGTAATCAAGCTTCTTGCTTCAGCGTTTAAACTAATTACCATAAGGGACATTTGCATTTTGCGGGCAGCACTGCAAACTTGGAAAGTGCGTGTGAGGCAGTTTGTCTTCTTTTCAGAGATGGTACCGACCTGAAACTGACTTAATTTGTGTGAGAAGGCTTTTCTGCATTGTGGTCTACCATACTGCTGAATAAGTGAAGTAGGACCACTACCTATAAGGGCTGGGCCTTTTTTTCTAATTTAGGAAGAAAAGAAAGATGATAAACTGGACAAATTTAACCATCTAGTGCTATGTAAACCTGTTACCACAATTTAATTCATGATTTATCAACACTATATCTCTTATGAATATGGAAATCAGCAGCTTTCCATAGTGATCTGAAAGGGATTTTGTCAGTGTGAAACAACAGTTTTCTCCAGAATAAGCTGAATGTTTGTACCCCTGACAATAAAGTACTGCAGTTATGTATTTTTACATAAATCAAATAAAGTACTGACAAGCTTTTTTGGTGTAAAAACCTGAACCATTGAATTATATTTTGACTGTGAAATAGAATGCTTCAGAGTGCACGAATACACTGGTGAGAACTGATGTGTTCTGTAAAGAAGCTATTTCTAGCGGAGGAATATGAGAAACCAAAAGTGGATTCTCTGCAAAATGATGAGGATGATGAGAAGGAGAACAATGATGCTTCAGTTGTCTCAAGAGGCCTTCTAGTATCTTGTTCTTTATCTGTGTTTTTCTTTGATTTCTGAAATACTATTTTTTAAGGAAATGACTTCCTAGGAACTGAGCAATATTAAACAAAATACTCAAGTGTATCTTTTTTTCTTCTAGCAGTACAATATTTCAAGGATGATAATTTAAATTACATAGTGATCACGACTGGGGAGAATGGTCAAAGAGTTAAAAAATGGGACTGAAAATCTGGATTTTTGTGAAATTTTAAGTCACTAAACTCCTTATCTCACTGTTCTTTAACACAAAACAAAATCTTAATAGTTACTAAGTTTTGTGAGTTTCAACTCATATCATTACGAGTGTTTTGAGATGCAAAAATTGAAAATGTTCTGAATGCCAAAATGTGGATATAATTATAAAAAGTCTTCATAAAATATTTCAAAATGCATATTACATTTGTAATGAAATTCCAAATTATGTGCCCCTCTGAGACGAGAGGATTCTGATTCCACAAAATGTAATAGAAATTAATAAACAGACTGCTGCAAGTTAAGCAGATGTGATTCTGCACCTCTACTTTGCTCTCATGAGACCCCACCTGGAATATTGCATCCAGATCTGGAGACCCCAACACAGGAAAGACATGGAGTTGTTGGAGCAGGTCCAGAGAAGGGACATAAGGATCATCAGAGGGCTGGAGCACCTCCCCTGTGAGGACAGGCTGAGAGAGCTGGGGCTCTTCAGCCCGGAAGAGAGAAGGCTCCAATGAGACCTTGTAGCAGCCTTCCAGTACCTGAAGGGGGCCTACAGGAAAGCTGAAGAGGGACTTTTTTTTATAAGGGCAGGTAGCAACAAGACAAAGGGAAATGGTTTTATTCTGGAAGAAGGTAGATTTAGACTAGATACTAGGAAGAAATTCTTTACTGTGAGGGTGGTGATACACCAGAACAGTTTGTCCAGTGAGGCTGTGGATGCCCTCTCCCTGGAAGCATTCAAGGCCAGGCTGGATGGGGCTTTGAGCAACCTGGTCTAGAGGGAGGTGTCCTTGCCTATGGCAAGATTGTTGGGACTAGATGATCTTAAATGTCCCTTCCAACCCAAACCATTCTATGATTCTATGATTCTAAGAATGACAGAGCTTCAGCCTGAGCTCCAGTCGTAGGAGACTCAGTGGCAGACAGTACTGGTAGCAGAGGGCTGCATGCCAACAGTCCATCTTGAACATGAACCCCAAGTATGTTTATAAGAGAAACAGATTCTTGACTAGATCTCAAAAACATACATGTTAGAACTCTCTTAAAGTTGCAAGGACAAACAACACAAGCAGCTCATGAAGACTTATGTCTCTGCTAACTTAATATCAAACTAAGATAGTTGAACTGAATCATCAGAGCTGTGTTTGAAGCAAGCAGTTTTAGCAAGTAATCACTTGGCTCTGGACAATCACTGGAGAAAGTGAGTTATATGTCTAAAAAGGATGTACAGCTGTAGCTGTATAAGAACATGCATCTTCTCCAAAAATTTGATCTGGTTCTCAAAATTTTATTTCTGAAAAGGACAGAAACAATGCCTGTTTTACTTATCTTTGGAAGAATAGACTGATTAATGTATAGAATGTGATTCTACTTCCTGGTAACAGGCATTCTGCAGACTTTCCAGATCACTTGCCATTTCCATGTTTTCCATTTGAATGATTTTCTTTGCTTGCACAAGTAGAGACAGCATGAAATTTTCAAAGCTGTTGGCATGCTTGCCTTCTCATGTATTGAGACTGGACAGTAGATTCAGACAATATTTGTATTATAACAGTAATTGAGAAGGAGAAGGAAAAATGAAACATTTTTATCTGTTTTGATTTTTCAAAGGAAATTCTTGCTTTCATTAGTTGCAGTCATCTGCTTTGTCTTCCAATGAATGACCTACTGGGTGTTCTGTCAAAGGTTTTTGAAAGATTCAGCAGCGAGTGATAGTGCAGAGTTAAGAGTGTGGAGGTCACCCCATGCCAGAGGGAATGTAAGTTGCTTAACATTTCCTACAGTAAAATTGTGTCAATTGTGCAGTCATAAAACCCAGGAATCTTGGTCACTTTTCACAAAACACCCTTGTTTTATATTCCGTCTGTTCCATGTTACCTCTTAAATGATATGATAAGTTAAATTTCTATGATTAGGTAGGTTCTGAATCGTAGAATTTTAGACTCACAGAATGGCTTGGGTTGGGAGGGACCTTAAAGCCCATGCATTTCCAATCCCCTACCATGGGCAGGGTTGCCACTCGCTAGATCAGGCTGCCCAGGACGCCATCCAACCTCGTCTTGAATGCACACTTTTATAAGCATAAAGTTGCATTTAATATCAGTTCTTAGACTTTAATTATTTAAGACATTTTTCCTTTTGTTTTGTTTTGTTAAAACTGATGACATTTACCTGAAGTTTAAAATTGCACATGAAGGGCCTGACTGTCTGTTAGTGAGATCAGCAAAACTCACTCCTGGTGATTCAGTGCACATGGACAAAATCCTAGTTATGATTCTCAGTCATTGGCTGTGTATGTACTAATGGTCTCTCAAATACATACTTCCATCTGCTTTTCTCCTCAGTTTCCATCTGTGTGAAACTATAACAGTTTCTGTCGCTGCTGTGCTTTAGAGTGCCAGTTTGGAGACCATGCTGTAGGAAAAATGTTTGGTCAAGCAAATACTGAAGAAGGCAGTGGAATCTACTCTGATTACAGGATTTCCAAAGCAAGGGTAAGAGCAACAGCAAAGCACAAGAGGTGCTTGTTATGCAATGACCAATCCTATAGATCTTCCAATGGGCAAGAGGTCAATAGAAGTTATGGACAGAGAAATGCAGAACACAGAGCAAAACAGTCCTCAAACATGAGTAAAAAAGAAAATGAATTGGGTGGATAACAGAGAGATCAAAAGCAATGATTGACAGAAAGTTACAGAAATGATGAAAGCACACAAAAAAGTGACATCAGTAGTTCAACTGACAATCAGAAAAAAATAATAATAAAGTAAAAGATGTTATATGCAAAAAACAGATTGATTCCTGGGTACATCATATGTGAGAACAAAGGGAGGAAAGAGTTTTTCATGACTGTTCCAGTTCTCCATCACCCTTAAAACAAAGAAGTTCTCCTGCATGTTTGTAAGGAACTTCCTATGTTCATATTTTATGCCATTACTCCTTGTCCTATTGCTGCACACCACTGAGAAGAGCCTGGCCTCATCCATTTGCTTCCCATCTCCCTTTAGATATTTATAAACATTAATCAGATATCCCCTCAGACTTCTTTTCCCCAGGCTGAACAAAACCAGGTTACTGAGCCTTTCCTCATATGGGAGAAGCTCCAGGCCTTTTATCATCTTTGTGGCCCTTTGCTGGACTCCTTCTAGGAGGTCCCTGTCTTTTTTGAACTGGGGAGCCCAAAACTGGACACAGTATTATAAAAATGGCCTCACCAGGTCAGAGTAGAGGAGGAGGATCACCCCCCCGGTCTGCTGGCCATGCCCTTTTTAATACACCCCAGGATACCAGTGGACTTCTTGGCCACAAGGGCACAATGCTGGCTCATGGCCAACCTGTTGTCCACCAGAATACCAAGTTCCTTCTCTACAGAGTTCTTCTCCATCACATCATCCCCTAATCTGTACTAATACATGCAGTTATTTCTCCCCCAGTGCAAGACTCTACACTTGCTCTCATTAAACCTGATCAAGTTCTTCCCTGCCCAACTCTTCAGTCTGTCCAGGTCTTGTTGAATGGTAAAACACCTTCCCGGTGTGTCAGCCACTTCTACGAGCTTTGTATCATAAGCAAACTTGCTGTGAGTGGACTCTATCTCTTCATCCAGGTCGGTCATGAAGATGTTGCACAGGTCTGGATTTGGTACTGATTCCTCGGGAACACCACTAGTTACAGACCTTCAGCTAGACTCTCCACCATTGATGACAGCCCTCTGAGCTCTGCTAGTCAACCAGTTCTCAGTCCACCTCACCATCCACTCATCTATCCCACACTTTCAAAGTTTCATAATAACGATGGGGGAGACAGTGTCAAATGCGTTGCTGAAGTCAAGATACACAACATCCACTGCTCTCCCCCCATCCACCCAGCCAGTGATGACATCATAGGAGGCTACCAGTTTGGTCAAGCATGATTTCCCCTTGGTGAATCCATATTGACTACTCCTGATAACCTTCTTCTCTTCCACTTGCTCGGAGATGGCATCCAGAACAAGCTGTTCCATCACCTTTCCAGAGATGGAGGTGAGGCTGTCTGGCCTGTAGTTTCCCAGATCCTCCTTCTTGCCCATTTTGAAGACTGGAGTGACACTGGCTATCCTTCAGTCTTCAAGCACCCCTCCCATTCATTTAGAGCTTTCAAAGATGATAGAGAGCAGTTCAGCAATCACCTCTGCCAGCTCCCTCAGTGCATGTGGTCACATCCCATTGGGGCCTATGGACTTGTGTGCATTGATTTTGGCTAGATGCTGTCTGATGAGATCCTCCTTGATCAGTGGGAAGTTTTCCTTTCCCCAGACTCTCTCCCCTGTCTCCAGGGTTTGGGATTCCTGAAGGCCAATCTTAGCATTAAAGACTAAAGCAAAGAAGGCATTCAGAATCTTTGCCTTCTCAGCATCCCCTGTTACCAGGGCACTCACCTCATTTAGTAGAGAACCAAATTTTCCTTTACTTCTGACATACTTTAAAAAGCCTTTCTTGTTATCCTTTACCTCCTTTTAAGGTTTAATTCTAAGAAGATCTTAGCCTTCCTAGTTGCATCCCTGCAGTCCCTGATAACATTCCTATATTCTTTCCAGGTGGACAGGTCCTTTTTCCACATTTCATGGTGGTTTATCTTTGATGAGGTCTAAGTCAGCTCTCCTGAAGTCAAGGGTAGCAATCCTACTAATTGCTTTGCTTCTTCCATACAAGATCTTGAACATCACCATCTCATGATCTCTGCATCCGAAGCTGCCCCCAACCTTCACATCTCTGACTGGCCCTTCCTTGTTAGTAAGAAAAAGGTCAAATAGCACAACCCTCCTCATCAGCTCCTCCACCACCTGCATCAGAAAGCTACCATCAATGCACTGCAGGAACTGTCTGGACTATGTGTTCCTGGCTGTGGTGCTTATCCAACAAATATCAGGATAGTTGAAGATTCCCATAAGAACAAGTGCCCAGGACCATGAGGCTACTTCCACCTGCTTGTAGAAGCCCTCCTGATGGGGTAGACTGAACTTCCTACTCCTGGTCAGGTGGTCTATAGTACATAGCCACAACAATGTCACCCATTTAAGCCCACCCCTTAATTCTTACCTACAAGCTCCGCACTTGTTCATCATTCACCCACAGGTGGAGCTTGATACTTTCTAGTTGCTCCTCATGTAAAGAGCAACTCCACCACCTTGCCTCACCGGCCTGTCTTTCCTAAACAGGAGACAGTCATCCATGATAGCATGCCAGTCATGTGTCTGGAATGTCCCACCATGTCTCTGTGATCGCAATGAGATCATTGCCCTTTGACCACACACAGATCTCTAGTTCTTCCTGTTTATTTCCCATGCTGCATGCATTGGTATACAGGCACTTTAGGGAAACAGAGAGTGCAGGTTTCAAATGGGCTACTGGCAATGTTATCCTCTCTGAGGAGTCCTCACAAGATCCTACTGGACAACTGAGAGGTTTTTTTCCCACAATTTCCTAAAAAGACAGCATTCCCTGGCTCATCTCTGTCACAAGGTACTTCATCCCCTTCCCCCATCAAATCTAGTTTAAAGCTCTGGTAATCAACTGAGCCAGGTGGCTCCCTGAAACACTTGTGCCATCTGCTCAGTCACATTCCATCTGACACCCACATATCTGGTCTGTCAAAGGCCTGTCCAGGATCATGGAACCCAAAACATTGATCCTGATCATCTCCTTAGCCACTAATTTACCTGACCTATTCTTCTTTTTCTTTCTGGCTCCCAGCCAACAATCAGAAGGACAGAAGAGAACACTACTTGCACTTCTGATCCCTTTAGCATCTTTCCACGGGATACAAAGTCCCTTTTAACGTTCTGTAGTTTCCTTGTTGCAGCCTCCTGTGACCCTACTTGAATGAAACATGGGTGAACTACATGTAGTAATGCTGTGACTATTAATTTAGAGAGTCTATGATGTGAAGTTTCCACAGCATTTGTGGAAACTCAACACTCCTCTCCTACCCTCATCTAGGGAACTTGAATGCTTTGTTCCATGAGGCTGAAGTAATCTCTCTTCCTCCAGACTGACACTATATACTCTGCAAGTGATTTTTAATCTTTGGTTTATCTTGGAGCATGATGGTTGCATTTATGCATGATAGTATGCATTTATGCAGTGTAAAATTTCTTCCAGATCTGGACTTTGAAGATGCAAGAATCTGTAACAAAAAAACAACAGAACAAAACTTAAGTTTCTCTTTTCTGCTAGGCAATAATTTTCAGAAGTCTGTCATTTAAGTTTTTGTAGGGTATTTGTAATGGACAACTCAGAAGACTATCTTGTATTGTTGGGGGATTCAGGGAAAGACAATTACTATAGCAAAATATCTGACTTGTACATTCAGCCAGTGAATTCTGTTCAATTTTATTTGTATAACACATTTTTTTTTCCAGAACACAGTCTAAGCATAAGCTTCCAAGATTTTCAAGAAAGATTTGTATTTAAATTAAGGAGTCACATTTCTTTTTCTGAATTGTTTGACTTTTTTTTCCTCCTACCTATGATGTGTAGGCTTCAGCATTCCTGCACATATAAGAAGTTGGAGTTGGCTGTTCCGTATGCTGCAATCAGACTGACACCACAACAGTGTAAATTGTTATGGCAGAATAAAATAGTTAAGATATGAAGCAACACAAAATATGCTTTCTGTTAATTGAGCCCATTTTCTCTTGTTCTCCATTTTTGTAGTCATGTTTAATTTACTATTTAGCATGAGTCATGGTAATCAATTGACTAAACAATAAACATACTAAAAGTTGAGCATGGTAATGACATTATTTGGCTTTGAAAGCATTGGCACGGCGCTTCTCTTCTCAGAATGATGTTTGCATAAAAATCAGATTTTATATCTTCCACTGTATATGCCTTATAGTTGTGCCTTTGAAGGACATTTGTACAAACCACAGGGCCCCAGGTGCTAGTTCGGTATATAACAGACTGTCCACATCACACAGCACAGTGCTCATGAGCTTTGGCACAAAGTTGAACTGAAGAAACTACACCAGTTGTTTTGGAAGATAGCTGACACTATATTTGCCCAGGGTTACTGCAGCATGCTCCTTTCCATGATACAGACATACCCTTAGGTATACACAAACAAAGCATTTTCTTTCCAGTTTTCATTTCTAAATATAGCTGGGGTAGCAAGAAACAAGGTTCAAAAAGTCCTCCAGTGTTGTGTCTGGACTATGATTTAATCATTTTTGCAACCTTGGTGTAATCTGAGATTCTTAATTTCAAACATTTCTGTGGTTATCTTTGTAATTCAGCATCCAATAAAAATAAATCTTACCACCTGCAATCTCAGGTTTTGAATATGTTCACATTTACAAGGGGCTAGTAACCATCAAGTAATTATAATAATAGCTGCGCCCATGAAGGACATACACATGAATATCAGATACACTAGGTGTAGTTCTATTCCATCATTTATAGGAAGTTACACTGACATTATTTAAGTTACAATTCATATGCATTTTGTTTAAAGTCAATGTAGCAGCTCTCCAAAGTATCCTATGTAATTTTAATCATGTCATACAATAATGTTTAAATTCTTCACCAAAGAGAAATGCAGCTCATAAACCAGTCTGTAACCTTTCATTTCTGTGTCAGACTGAACTCAGTGACATCACAGTCAGAGCAAAATTCTTGTTTTGTATGGCAATTACACAAGAACATGAAGAACATGTATTAGGAAACTGACTTATGACCCTGGATAACATGGTTGTTTAATGTAAGGATATCCCAGAGATCCTTCTGAGGAGGTTGCTTTGAAATTACAATTTAGTTGCAGAAACACCACTAATACACAGAATCACAGAATTGTCGGGTTTTTGAAGGGACCTCTGGAGATCATAGAATCCATCTGCTTGATAAAGCATGTCTCCTAAAGTAGGTTACACAGGAAAGTTTCCAGGAGGGTTTTGTGTATCTCCAGAGAAGAAGACTCCACAGCTTTTCTAGGCAGCCTGTTCCAGTGCTCTGTAACCCTCACAGTAAAGAAGTTTGTCCTCATGTTTGTATGGAACTTCCTATGTTCCAGTTTGTGCCCATTGCCCCTAGTTCTGTCATTGGGCACTGCTGAAAAGAGCCTGACTCCATCCTCTTGACTTCCACTCTTTAGATATTTATAAGCACTGACAAGATTCCCCCTCAGCTTTCTCTTCTCGACTCTGAACTGTCCCATGTCTCTCAGCCTGTCCTCAAAAGGCAGATGCTCCAGGTCTTCAGTCATCTTTGTCACCCTCCACTGAACTCTCTCCAGAAGTTCCCTGTCCTTCTTGAACTGGAGATCTCAGAACTGGACATAGTATTCCAAATGTGGCCTCACCAGGGCAGAGTTGTTGCAGTTTGAAGAGTTTATCATGTGACACCACTCCCTCCTCTCAGGAGAAAGGGTGAAGGGAGAAGGAAGAGGGAAAAAGCTAACTGAGATAGGAGAAACTCATTTATTAAATGGAATGTGAGATAATAGTGAATAATTAAGAGTAATAAATCAAAATAAACCAAAAATAAAACTGGAGGAAAGAAAGAGTCTGCCCAAATTTTTATTGGCAGTCCCTCCACCACTTGCCACATGGAAAAGACCAGAGAGCAAGTCAGAACTCATGTGAGACTGCTAGAGATAAACAGGAAACACAGCTCCACAGTATCTCTTCACCTAACAGCTTGTCGCATGATGGTATGAAATGAAATACTGATCTCTGCCCAACTCTTCAGCCTGTCCAGGTCTCACTGAAAGGCAGCACAGACTTTCAGAGTGTTAGCCACTCCTCCTGGCTTTGTATCATCCGTAAACTTGATGAGGGTGCACTCTATCCCTTTGTTGAGGTCATTGATATAGATGTTGAACAAGACCAGACCTAGTACTGACCCCTGGGGAATGCTACATGTTACAGGCCTCTAACCAGACTTTGAACATCTGATCACAACCCTTTGAGCTCTGCCTCTCAGCCAGTTGTCAATGCACCTCACTGTTCACTCATCTATCCCACACTTACTAAGCTTCACTACAAGAATATTATGGGAGACACTGTCAAAAGACTTGCTGAAGCTAAGTACTCAACATCCACTGCTCTCCCCTCATCTACCCAAGGCAACCAGGTTGGTCAAGCATGATTTCCCCTTGGCCAATCCACACTGACAACTCCTGATAACCTTCTTCTCTTCCACTTGCTTGGAGATGACATCCAGAACAAGCTGTTCCATCACCTTCCCGGGGCTGGAGTTGAGGCTGACTGGCTTGTAGGTGCCTGGATTCTCTTTCTTGCCCTTTCTGAAGACAGGAGTGAAGTTGGCTTTCCTCCAGTCTTCAGGCATCTCTCTCATCTTCCAAAACCAATCTTGAGCTTGGAAGAAGCAGTGCTTGGATGTCAACCAACTCTCTTGGGCCTTCCCACCTTCCAATGCTTTAGCCCACAGTATGTTTTACATATGTAATTCTGTTCCTCTTTGGACTGTATTTTTAATGAAGAATGAGAAAAAAAGGAGCCTTTAAAATGAATGTTATTATCTTCAGTACCTATTCTGAATATCTCAAAACAAAATTATGAGCTATCCAAATATTAAACTGTTCATATAGGAAATTAACTATTTAAAATTGTAATGAACATCCCTGGCATGAATATTTCCTTATCTTCTATTTTTTTTCTTATTATTCATATTGCATAAACTAAAATAAGGCTGGAGTAGCACACAGTAGGATGTTAAAAAATCTTTTTTTTGTATTATGAAGAATCTGACACAAAGTTCACTGAGCAGAATAAATTTTTCTACTGTTTTCAGTGGGGTTTGGATGAATCCTTATGACAACATTACTTTTGGTTCTCTCATTGTTTGTGCTTTATGATGAATCAGATATGTACTAACAAATTAACTTCTTGAATGTTAGTGCTATATTTAAATGCAGAAAGTGCAATTATTGTTAATTTTAATGACTGGTTTTGACTTTCTCAAGATAATTCAAATAAATAGGCTTGTTTAATTATACCAGACATAAAAAGATGGAATAAAAACATAGTAGTCCTGGTATAATTCTGGTTTTAGTATTTTGGCTTGTGTCCTTAAACATTCTCACTCAGCCTGTGATAAACTCTTGTGCCTCAGGCTATGTTTTCTCAACAGAAGATGAAGAAACCTGTGGATTCTGTCTGAAACAAAAATACTTTCTTATGATCAAAACAAGGAAAGGTGCCTCCCCACCAAGCAAGCAATGGATCTCAAGGACATTCTAATAACATCTGTATTCTGTTTCTGAAATCTATTTTGATGACACTGACAACACTGCATGGTGTCTGCCCCTCTCACTGCTTAACAAGAAGCTGAAAAAGAGCACTTGAGTGCCTGGGAAGCCTTAGGTTTATACAGTATACACTGTAAGCTCTCTCAGCCTACAGTCCTTTTCAGAGGTACACATACGTCAAGGTTATTCTACTGACAGCCTTATAATGTAGGCACATGGAGTGATGGGGTGAACCAGGTCTGTAACCACAGGTGACTGCACAGGCAGCCAACCTATCAAGAAATGGCCTGCTGCACACATACAGTTTCACAGGCTTGCTAAGTGTTGCCTTCATTATAGAGCAAGGAGAGTGCATGCAATTCAGGGCTCATTTTCTGGGAAGGCAAAGGAGCAATACTCATTTAGCAAGCATGAAATGTGACTGTGCCAGTAGGGAAAGGGTATGCAGTGGCTGCAGACCCTGCACAGATTGAGCTGGGGGGCTGTGTACAGAGGTGGGACAGGTCTGGGTAGGAGCTTAGTGGTAGACCTGGGCAGAAGGATGCTTGTAAGAGGGTATTTGTGTAAATACGGGAGGGAGCAATAGGGGAGAACAGATAGGTTTAACAGTATTGTGGAAATTTGTGATAGGTAGAGGGAAAATAAGAAGAAGTCTACAGTATGGACATAGATCACTGGGCATGAGAGAACAGCTACGCTTGTTCTCTCTTTGTCCCTGTGATGTGATAGCTGGAGCACCAGTTTACACTGAAATTCACCAATTTTAACTGCTGAATTTGTTGGCTACCTCTGAGCTGTATGTATCACTTAGATAAAGAAATCTAGTTGTTCTCCTTCAGGAAAAGATGGTTTCACACATATTCTTGCAGAAGCTGTACTGGCAGTTCAATTTGGTTGCAATCAGTTAAATTAATGTTGTCTTTCAAATCTGAATTAGGCAAATTTCAATTTGATGTCACTGGGTCTTTGAGAAAGTTACAAACATGTATATACTTCCCCACTGAGTGAGGACATAAAGCCCTAAATTTTATCCTGGATTAATAACCAAACCTGATCAGTATCTGCACAGTTACAGAAGGTTTTAAAGATACATTTCTAGAGTTTTGCCTCAGGAAAATACTGCACAGCAGAATCTATTCTGAAGGTGAACAACTTCTAAAGCTTGTAGCAGGGATGATTTAGCTATATCAAGAGAAAATACAAAAGCTTTTGGAAGCAGAGACATTATCTTAGAGGCATCTGAGGTGACAGAAATTTAACAGTGCCTCATGGGTTCCATTCTAGCATGTCCATAAATGAAACTAGCAGTCCAATTTTGTTCTTGTTGAATTCAGGGAGAAAAGGAGCAGCCCCTAAATTTGTTAGTATGCAAAGGGCAGTTTTCAGGATAGTCCAAATAGTCTGTCCTTTCAGTGTGCTGTCTTTTGACATCTTCCTGCAGAGTACCCTGGCAATGGTAGCACTTCTGACAAACAAAAGCCATGCAGACACTGCTGAATCCCATCAGAATTACAATGACTTTCCAATTCAGTATTTGTTGAAACAGTTGTTTAAATATGTGAAGTTCTAAAGTTGATAGAACAATATGGAAAACCCAATGCAATATTGCATTAGGATGTTTTCAGAACAAGTAACAAAAACGGACACGTGATGGACTAAATAAATATAATTATTCTAATGGCAGGGTAGTGATCTTAATTCAGTTTTCTCAAGTAGGCAGCCTTGGCTGTGAAGTAAAATGTGTATAAAAGTCTTCCACAAAGCACAGAACCCAGTTTGTAAAATGAAATTCTTAGAAGTTCAAAAAAAGACTACTCTTCAAAAATGACATTTAAAGAAAAACACTGCTCTCACTTAATGCATTGATATCTAAAGTGACAAAGGCATTCTTCTATCTGGCTTCTTTTACAAACGTTTTAAGAATGATCACTTGTAGAAAATACAAAGGCAAAGAAAGACGGCCAAATGCTTTATACCACTCAACATGCTAAGGATCTACAAGTGGTGAAAATGAGATACCTGGGACTTATGAAATGAATCTTCCAGTTTCATTTGTTTTTAATCCAACTCACTGGCACCAATAAAAAGAGGAAAGATAAATTTCAGTTGGATGGCTATATCTCTAGAACAGAGAAAAATGACATTTGAGGAGTATATTTTACACAATCTGCAATAACACATTCTTGATTGACCTATTCATTACATCCATGCTGAGCATACCATGACACATGAATATAACAGTATAGTCCCTACTAGAAGGACCAGATATTACATGCAAAAAGCCAGCAATGGGTTCTTTGTAGTATGATCATTTTTTCTATCAATTTCCTACTATTATTCCTTCAACTTTTTCTTCCCAACTGATTAATATAAGATAACTTGCGGCTTCAAGGTGTTCCAGAGACACCCTGGCGTCCAATGACATGGCAGCTTGGTGCACATATTCTCCATCTAATACTTGATGAGCTGCACAAGACCCAAGTTACCTACAAGGCAGTTTGCTCAGATGGAAATACACTGTGCTAGACAGATGCTGCAGGAATGCACTGGCAACCATTCAGAAGACTACCAAAGAATGGCCAATTTGCTGCTTCAACATCCACATTAGAGCGCACCAAGCAAGCAAGAAGCCCCTATATCAGTGGCTATACTACAGACCCCCTTTGAGGTCTCCAGAGTAAACAGTGCTGTTGGAAGTGAGCTTTTCATTCCCCTACCTGAGGGACAGCAATGGCTGATACCATTTTTTAGGTGAGAATTAGATGGCAACATTGAAAGGAATTTTCCTAGCTGCAATGTGTGCAGCTTATTCACCAACACAGCGAATCCTTTGTGAATTCTATGCAAGCTTCTTTAGTTTAAGTCTACTGTACATTCATTCTATTTAAAAAGATTGGTTCTGGTTTTAATTTAAAGATGTGGTACTTATGCATGACTTGCATGTGAATGACGTGAACAAATTAATTACTGAGAAGCTAGATTAAGTTCTGCAGCTGTTCAGCCTGGGGACCTGGTTCAGGGCATGGCCAAAGTGACTGAAATCCTTTACTGATCAAGACAGTTTTAGGCTGCAATTTAACAAAGCAAGTAGCAGTAGAGATGCTAGACTGAAAAAGAAATTAAAATGACTTGCTTATTCATATTATCTGCAAAATAAAGAAAGATTTTTCAGAGAGCAGGTAAGTGATGATGGAAATACATGAGTTGTCCCCACAGTTGTCCGACATTGAGGGTGTTAATTTCTGCCTTGAGTGCAGCTGTGAAACTCACAGAAAGTATTCACAACCAAGATGTCAAAGGGGCTTTACAAATTGCAGATCAAATACAGGATGTTTGTTGTGGCACAGAACAAATTTAGAAAGAGGAGGAGAATATCTCCTTTCTTTGCATTTGACTTTTTATGTTGTATTCTCTCACAGATGACCTTTCAGGTAAGCTCAGAAATTCTGGAAAGTCTTTTTTTCTTCATAGCTCAGAGAGGCAGACTATGTAAATATAGTGAGCGCAACCTAAGTGATGGCTACTTCCCCCACGCTGTTCAAGCATGGTTCTGACTGCCTGCTAATGTTTTTATTACTGTAGGGAACCTGAGGACATGACATTGCAGCCATATCATGTTTATCCTTTCCTGCCACCAGAGTTCATTTACTATGACGTTATTCAAACTATAGTGGCAGAGGTTTTTGTATTCAACAATAAGAGGTATATAGTATGGTCTGCCTAGTAATTTCACAGGACAATTTATGGATTTGAATTTTACATAGAACTGACATACTGAACAGTACAGATATCACTGTTGCTAAAATGTCTTACCAGAGGAAAAACATGATAATATGACAAACTAAGAAATATAATTTATGAGTAGAGTCTCAGAGGACTAAAACTCCTTGTCATGAGTCTGAAAGCAATCGTCTAAACAGCATAAACTCTTCTGTATGAATTGGCAGCAAACTGAAAATCTAGTTAAAGAATATCTGAGCACATGCTGTGTAGACAAAACTGATGAGAAAAATAGAGACAGGAAATCCAGAGGAAAAAAGCAGAGTTATGACTTAGACTTTCTGTGACCATAGCAGAAAAACTCTATACAATTCCTGTGTTGCAAACAAGGATGCAGTACCTCATGACTGTGAGACTCTTCTTAATGCAAAGGCTTAGGTTCTTCTAGGTTCAGTGGCTTGAAAGTTTCTGCTGAATGAAGTTAAGATGATACACAGACACTGACCAGCAAGCTGCATCTGGATTACTAGCTGCTAATTTATTGTGAGAGAGATGAAGAATAAGATAGAATAGAATAGAACAGAACAGAAGAAAATCATAGAATGAATCATAGAATCAGAGAATCATGGAATGGCCTGGGTTGAAAAGGACCATAATGATCATCTAGTTTCAACCCCCCTGCTGTGTGCAGGGTTGCTAACCACTAGACCAGGCTGCCCAGAGCCACATCCAGCCTGGCCTTGAATGCCTCCAAGGATGGGGCATCCACAACCTCCTTGGGCAACCTGTGCCAGTGCGTCACCACCCTCTCAGTGAAAAAATTCCTCCTAATATCTAACCTAAACCTCCCCTGTCTTAGTTTAAAACCATTCCCCCTTGTCCTATCACTATCCACCCATGTAAACAGTCGTATCCCCTCCTGTTTATATGCTCCCTTCAAGTACTGGAAGGCCACAATGAGGTCTCCCTGGAGCCTTCTCTTCTCCAAGCTAAACATGCCCATTTCCCTTTCTTCAGTCAACCTTTCAATCCAGTCAGCCTTTCTTCATAGGAGAACTGCTCCAGCCCTTGGATCATCTTCGTGGCCCTCCTCTGGACTCTTTCCAAAAGTTCCACATCTCTTCTATGCTGGGGACCCCAGACTTGGACACAGTACTCCATCTGGGTCCTCATGAGGGCAGAACAGATGGGGACAAACACCTCCTTTGCCCTGCTGGCCATACTTCTTCTGATGGAACCCAGTATACCATTGATTTTCCAGGCTTCAGGCACACACTGCTGGCTCATGTTAATTTTTTTTGTGAACCAGGACCCCTTAGTCCTTCTCAGAAGGATTTTGTCCACTGATGCTGTCATTCCATCACAGAGGGCCATCAGATTGGTCAGGCATAGCCTTTCTTTGGTGAAGCCATGTTGGCTGTCTCAGATCACCCACTCATCCCTCACATGCTTTAACATGTCTTCTAGAAGAATCTGTTCCATGATCTTTCCAGGCACAGAGATGAGGCTCACCGGCCTCTGTGTAGTTCCCCAGGTTCTCCTTCCTCCCTTTCTTGTAAATGGGAGTGATGTTTCCCTTTTTCCAGTCTCTGGAGACTTCAGCTGACAGCCATGACTTTTTAAATATCATGGAGGGCTGTGGAGACCAGCTGCGCAGACCAGCTTCAGGGCAGGTAAGACTGCACTGGGCAGGGGATCTGAAGCAAAAAGGGATGACAAAAAAGCTCTTTTTAGGGGCTTTTTTGAAGTCAGCAAAAGTGCTGAGCCCATGCTGCGGGGCTGGCAGCTTGTGGGTGGGCTGCTGAGCTAGCAGGGGTGGAGTTGGCACTGCCCACTCTTGACCTTGACCCTTGGCTGCCAAGCTATAAGTAGCCTCGGGGAAGGGCGCTAGCTTCCGCTCACAGAGCACACTGGGCAAGCAGTGTTGCTGCCCACTGAAAACAGGGAGGGAAAATCAGTGTGTGAGTAGAGCCTGTGCTGCCCATACTGCACTGCAGCAGCAGGTGTGGGTGGTCGGTCGAGCAGCAGTACACATAAGCACTGTCTCTCTTTGCTCAGGAGACCAGGTCTCCTATTGGCATTCTCTAAGACCGCAGGTTTAAACATGGTTGACACCAGACAGGGGACTTGCCCCAGGAAGACTGTGGTGACCCAGACGGAGGGCCTGCCCAGAAACGTGGCTGTTCAGGTCTCTGGCTGCAGGGAGTGCCTGAGCCTGCTGCTGCCGGGGGAGGGCGGCAGGAGTTCCACCTGCGTGAGGTGCAAGCAGGTGGATGAGCTACTCAGCCTGGTGGTGGAGCTCAAGGAGGAGGTGGAGAGACTAAGGAACATCAGAGAGTGTGAGCAGGAGATTGACTGGTGGAGTGACTTGCTGGCATGCTGCAGGGAAGGGTGCCAGGGAGAGACCCCCAGAAGAGTGGTGGACCCCCTGCCCTGTCACAGTCAGACAGACCTGACAGATGAGGAGGGTTGGAAGAGAGTCCTGGCTTGGCATCATGGGTGCACCCCCAACCTGCCTACCTTGCTTCCCCAGGTCCCCCTAAGCAATAGGTTTGGGGCGCTGGAAATTGAAGGAGAGGTGACTGGGGAGGCAAGTGAGGATCCACCTAGGAGGGAGCCTAGGGCAAGGCGGTCATCCCCACACCTTGAGACTGCCTCTGCCAGGAAAAACAGAAGGGTCATTGTGGTGGGCAATTCCCTTCTCGGGGGAACGGAGGGCCCCATATGCAGACCTGACCCAACCTGTGCGTGCTGCCTCCCTGGGACCTGGGTCAGGGACATCACCAAAAAACTCCCGGGTCTGGTTCAATCTTCTGATTATTACCCATTATTGATAGTCCAGGCAGACAGTGATGAAATCGCTCGGGGAAGCCTGCGAGGTATCAAAAGAGATTTCAGGGGTTTAGGGAGACTGGTTCAGGGAGTGGGAGTGCAAGTTTTATTTTTCTCTATCCCTTCTGGGGTGGTGAGCGATACAGCCTAGATATGGCTGTCTAGAAAAACTCAGGCATTGAATAAGTGGCTGAAAGGCTGGTGCTGCCACAGGAACTTTGGGTTCTTTGACCATGGGGTGGTTTACTCGGTGCATGGCTTGATGGTTGCAGATGGGTCTCACCTGTCTCCAAGGGGAAAATGGATCCTAACCCAGGAGCTGGCAGGGCTCACTGAGAGCTTTCAACTAGCTATGAAGGGGGAAGGGGATAAAATGACGCTCATGAGGGTGGAGCAAGTAGTTTAGAGATTACAACTAGATTTGATGAGGCAAGAGGGTGGGGTTCAGTGGGACAGAGAAGGGCTTGGGGATGTTGTCGTGGTGGGAGATTGCAGGGAAAAGCCTCTGGATTGTCCTGTAGGGTCTTGTGAGGACTCCTCAGAGGAGGTACCATTGTGAATTCCCTGCCTGAAATCTTCTTGTTTCTCTTTAGGGATACCTGCACCTGCTGCTTCCCTAAAGTGTCTGTATACGAATGCTTGCAGCATGGGAAATAAACAGGAAGAGTCAGAGATCTGCGTGTGGTCGCAAGGCCACGATCTCATTGTGATCACAGAGACATGGTGGGACAGCTTGCATGACTGGAATGCTGTCATGGATGGCTATGTGCTTTTTAGGAAAGGCTGGTGAGGTGGGGTGGTGGAATTGCTCTTTATGTGAGAGAGCAGCTAGAATGTATCCAACTCCACCTGGGGGAAGGTGATGTACCAGTGGAGAGCTTGTGGGTGAGAACTGAGGGGCGGGCTAGTACGGGTGACACTGCTGTGGGTGTGTATTATAGGCCCCCTGATCAGGAGGAGGAAGCTGATGAAGCCTTCTACAAGCAGCTGGAAGTAGCCTTGTGATCCCAGACGCTGGTTCTTATGGAGGACTTCAATTACCCAGATATTTGTTGGGTAAGCAACATGGCCAGGCATGTGTGCTTGTCTCGCTCCAATTTACAGGAGGGAGAAGGGGTTCTTTTAATATATGTATACCTGATGGTGAGATTAAGACACAGCGGGTCAAATGTTAGCCCGACCAGTTTATTACAAATCCTAGTAGCTTAGGGAGATGGGGAAGGGAAGGTGGGCGATAGAAAAGAGATAAAAAGGAGTCTCTGTAGAAAGCAAGAGAGATAGTCACCACCAGGGGTCCAGCGTTGTTTGTAGCGCCGACATTGATCTTCTTGGGTGATGGGTCATCAGGGCTTGTTGTTCAGTTGCCAACTGCTTTGGTTGATGACACCCTCCAGCAGCAGTACGAACTTATTTATAAGTCCAAATTGGTCGAGTCAGCTCTCTTTGGAGTGACAGTTAGTGGTTGAGTCAGCTCTCTCTGGGGTGGCAGCTTCTGGCTTTGGGATCTCAGCAGAAAACCCATCTTCCGGGCCTTACCAGCAGATAAGAGGGAGCAGGGAGGTGCCCACCCACATCCTGTTTTTCACAGGATACGATGGTATCATTCCCCAGTCTCACATACCAAGCTGGCGCTACTTGGTCACAGGTGAGATCTTCCGCCAGTAAACACTCCTGAGCACTCTCTTCCTGGGGCAAACAGCCCTGAAGGAAATGCTTTCGAATATTCACATGGTGATGTTGATTGCCACACAGCGACACCCACCATTTGCCTCCTTGGTAAGTCAGTTAGAGTCTTATCACAAAAAATACCTCAGAAAGCAAGCTTTGAGCCAAAAGAAAAGAAGGGTTCAGACAGTGCTCCAGATGGTTCCTGCAGTGTGTTGAAGATAACTTTCTGATGCAGGTGGTGAAGAAACCAATGAGGGGTGGGATGCTACTGGACCTTATTCTTACTAATAAGGATGGGCTTGTTAGGAAAATGAAGGTCGGGGGCAGCTTGGGATGTAGTGATCACGAGATGGTGGAGTTTGTGATCTTGAATGGAAGAAGCAAACCAAAAAATAGTATTGCTACCCTAGACTTTAGGAGAGCCAACTTTGATCTCTTCTGGGACCTACTTGGAAGTATCCTGTGGGCTAGGGTGTTAGAAGCTGAGGGAGCCTGTGAGAGCTGGTCAGCGTTTAAACAGCACTTCCAAACTCAGGATCAGTGTGTCCCTTTGAGTAAGAAATCGGGGAAGGGTGGCAGGAAACATGTGTGGATGAGCAAGGAGCACATGAATAAACTGAAAAGGAAGAAGAAGGTCCATGAAATGTGGAAAAAGGATCTGACCAGTTGGGAAGAATATAGGAATGTTGTCAGGGGCTGCAGGGATGAGACAAGGAAGGCTAAAGCCCAGCTGGAAATGAATCTGGCAAAAGAGATAAAGGATAATAAGAAAGGCTTTTTAAAGTCTGTCAGCAGTAAAAGGAAGACAGAGAAAATGTGGGTCCCCTACTAAATGAGGGGCATGTTCTGGTAATGGGGGATGCTGAGAAGGTGGAGATACTGAATGCCTTCTTTGCTTCTGTCTTCACTGCAAAGACTCCCTCTCAGGAATCCTGGACCCTGGAGGTAAGTGAGAGAGTCTGGGGAATAGAAAGCTTCCTTTTGGTGAGAGAGGAAATGGTCCAAGAGCATCTAGGCAACATCAATGTGCATAAAACCATGGGATGCATCCACATGTGCTGAGGGAGCTGGTAGAGGTGGTTGCCGAACAGCTCTTGATTTGCGGAATCAAACTCCATAACCCGAGATTAGGTTATAAAGCAGGTATGTTTATTACGGTGCTGCGCCCACACCGGATGCGAGGGGGGTTGCAGCCCTACCAAACTCGCATAACCATGGGCAGAAATGTTAGATATTTAAAAGCCAAGCTTATACATATTCAGCAGGTTTCCCAGGATCCATCTACATATTCATCACTTCCGTTGTAGTTCCTCCTGGTGGTTGTTCGATGAAGGCTCGAGGTCATCTTCCCCCCTCCTCGTGGTCATTGGATGAAGGCTCAACGTCTTCATCACTCTGCCCTTTTCACCCAACTGCTGCTTTTCAGAGTCACTCCACCTTCGGCCTGTTCCTTGTACTGGTCCCTGCTGATAATGGAGTTTCGCCGAGTTCCTTTTCTTATCTTGCCTTACATTCTACTTACCCCAGCCCCATGCAATAGTTAACCCTTCGACTGTCCTCTCTAACTCACTCTCTATCATCTTAGAGGGGTCTTGGATAATGGGAGAGGTGCCTGAAGACTGAGAGATAGCCAGCGTCACTCTGGTCTTCAAAAAGGGCAAGAAGAAAGATTCAGGAAACTACAGGCCAGACAGCCTCACCTCCATCTCTGGAAAGGTGATGAAACAGCTTGTTCTGGATGCCATCTCCAGGCAATTGGAAGAGAAGAAGGTTATCAGGAATAGTCAGCATGGGTTCACCAGGGGGAGGTCATGCTCGAACAGCCTGGTAGTCTTCTATGATGTCATCACTGGCTGCGTGGATGGGGGGAGAGCAGTTGATGTAGTCTACCTTGATTTCAGCAAGGCATTTGACATTGTCTCCCACAACATCCTTATAACAAAGCTGAGGAATTGTGGGATAGATGAGTGGATGGTGAGGTGGGTTGAGAACAGGCTGACTGGCAGAACGCAGAGGGTTGTGACTGGTGGCGCAAAGTCCAGTTGGAGGCCTATATATAGCGGTGTTCCCCAGGGGTCAGAGCTGGGTCCAGTCTTGTTCACCATCTTTATAAGTGACCTTGATGAGGGGATGGTGTCCACCCTCAACAAGTTTGCTGATGATATGAAGCTGGGAGGAGTGGCTGACGCACCAGACAGCTGTGCTGCCATTCAGTGAGACCTGGACAGGCTGGAGAGTTGGGCAGAGAGGAACCAGATGAGGTTTAACAAGAGCAAGTGTAGAGTCTTGCACCTAGGGAGGAATAACCGCATGCACCAGTACAGGTTGGGGGATGACCTGCTGGAGAGGAGCTATGCAGAGAGGGACCTGGGTGTCCTAGTGGATGACAGGTTGGCCATGAGCCAGCAGTGTGCCCTTGTGGCCAAGAAGGCCAATGGCATCCTCAGCTGCATTAAAAACAGCATGGCCAGCAGGTTGAGGGAGTTGATCCTCGCCCTCTACTCTGCCCTGGTGAGGCCTCACCTGGAGTTCTGTATCCAGTTCTGGGCTCTCTGGTACAAAAAAGATGAGGATCTCCTGGAGAGAGTTCAGCGGAGGGCCACAAAGATGATAAAGGGCCTGGAGCATCTCACTTATGAGGAAGGGCTAAGCGACCTGAGTCTGTTCAGCCTTGAGAAAAGAAGACTCAGAGGGGATCTGATCAATGTCGATAAATATCTAAGGTGTGGGAGGCAAAGGGTCGAGGCCAGACTCTTTTCAGTGGTGCGTGGTGATAGGACAAGGGAAAATAGCCACAAACTGGAGCATAGGAAGTTCTGCACAAATGTGAGTAAGAACCTTTTCACAGTGAGGGTGACAGAGCACTGGAACAGGCTGCCCAGGGAGGTTGTGGAGTCTCCTTCTCTGGAGATATTCAAGACCCGCCTGGACACCTACCTGTGCAACGTGGTCTAGGGAGCCAGTTTTGGCAGGGGGGGTTGGACTCGATGATCTCTAGAGGTCCCTTCCAACCCCTACAATTCTGTGATTCTGTGAGAGCAGCTTGGCAACCACATCAGCCAGCTCTCTTAGGACCCTGGGAAACATGTTGTACAGCTTCGTGGAGTTGTACACATTTAGTCTCATGAGTTGGATATGGACTTGCTCGACCCTTACAGTGGGGGTGAGTTTGCTCCCCCAGTTCCCACCTAGAAGTTCAGGCTCAGGGATGTGAGAATCCTGTCTACCAGTGAAGACTGAGGCAAATAACTCACTGAGTACATCTGCCTTATCCATATCTGTTATAGCCATTTTTCCCTTCTCATTTAGCTGAGGAAGTAGGGTCTCTTTGGCCTGTCTCTTCTGACCTATGTACCTGTAGAATCCCTTCTTGTTTTTAACATCCCTTGCCAAGTTCAGTTCCATCTGTGCCTTGGCTTTCCTAATCCCATGTCTGCACATCTGGACTTCATCATTGTATTCTTCCCAGTGACACACCGCTTCTTCCACTGCCTGTACTCGCCCTTCTTTTCCCTCAGTTTGACCAGCAGGTACTAGCCAAGCCATGCTGATTTCCTGCCTCTCCTGCCTGCTTTCCTTTTGTGAGGGATGGAGAGCTCTTGTGCTCTCAGAAAGGCATCCTAAAAGAGCAGCCAGTTTTGTTCTACTCCTTTGTCTCAAAGGACCTCTTCCCAGGAGATATCACCCAACAGTTCTTTAAGCAGTCTGAAGTGCACTCTCTTGCAGTTCAGAGTCCTGATTCCACTCTTTGCCAGGCCCATGTTCCTCAATATCTCAAACTCCACCAGGGCATGGTCACTGCAGCCTTGACTGCCTTCGATCTTAAATGTCTTTAATGATCTCCCCCACACTGGTGAGCCCCAGGTCCAGCAACGCTTCACCTCCGGTTGGTCTGTCCAATACTCAAACCAGAAAGTTACCATCAGTGGATGTCAGGAATTTCCTGGATCGCTTACAGCTCACTGTGTTTTCTTGCTAGCAGATATCTGGGTTGCTGAAATCCCCCATCAGGATGAGAGCCTGTGAGCATGAAACTCATGCTGAACTGCCATCAGCAGCACCTGCAGGTCCCTTCCTACTGAGCTGCTCTCCAGCTCCTTGTCTCCCAGCCTGTGTCTGGCACTGCCACCAAGGAGACAGCTGGCCCTAAGACTGAGCCCCAGGGAGCACTGCTAGTGCTTGGCCACCAGCCAGATGTAGTCTCATTCACTACAAACCTGTGAGCTCTAATATTCAGCCAATTCATCACCCACTGTAGTGTGAACTTGCTTATCTCATACATAACTATTTGTCCAGAAGGATGCCATGAGGGGTGGTATCAAAAGCCTTACTAAAAAAGAGAAAGATTATGTCTACTGCCTTCCTTTCATTCACCAAGATGGTGACCATATCGTAAAGGGGATCAAACTACTAAAGCAGGACTTTCCCTAGGTGAATCTGTATTGACTATGCCTGATTGTACCTTTTTCTTTAAAAGCCTTTCAGTATGCCCTAGATATCTTCTACATAGCTTTTCCCAGGACTGAAGATAAGCTGGCAGATCTTGAGTTTCTTGGGTCTTCTCTCATGAAGTGTTTGTAGATGGGTATAGCACTGAGCAGCTCCCAGTTGGCAGAGGCTTCCCCAGACTTCCAAGTTCTCTGGCAAATTGCTGAGAAGAGTCCAACTGTAGTATTCACTGATTTTTTCAGTATTCTGGAATGAATTTGGTTAGTCTCCATGGAGTCATGAATGCTATGCTGATATAAATGTTAAAATTTCAGTGACCATAGATGGAAAGTCACTGCTTTCCAGACATAGTCCTCCAATTCTGAGGTCCAGGCAGCTTAATACTGTTGATGAAGAAATCTCATGTTACTGCTTTCCTTCTCTCTCTCACTTTCTCTCTTTAATAGAAAACAGTGAACAAACAGAAAAAGTTGTTTTCCATGAAAGCTAGAAACTTCTCAGTGACTGAATTCTGCTAAAAAAACAATCTTGTCTTAACTGAATAATAGCCCCTTGTTAGCTGATAAGGATAAAATATCAGAAAATCAGAAGAAACTGATATCTGTATTTAAGCTTTAGTTGAAACAGATACAATATTATCAATGAGGGATACTTTTGATTTGCTGGTTGTTCTTCAAAAGTCAGATAGCATCCAGGAGTGCTTTCTTCCCCGCTAATGAAGAGACTACTTTGCTGGGAGATATTTCTCACTTGTCCACCAGAATATATTCTGTTAACATTGCCTACTTGGAACTGTTATTGTAAAATGCTTTAAAATTTTGTCTAGTACATAAAAGTTCCTGTCCTGGTTTTATGATTTTTTGATATCGGTATTCCACATCATATTATCACGTAGTGCACTGGGAGTTAAGGAGTTAATGCTCCAGTTCTGTGGATCGTCTGGGTATACCTGTCTCAGAAGAGAATAAGAACTACAGATGCCGGAGGAGTTTGTGTTTCCATTTTCCATTCAGAGGGAAAGATAAAACTGTTTGCAGATCATGAGACGCAGCTCTTTTCCCTTCCCACTTGTCTTGGCTGTGTGTGTGCTCCCTAGCCGTCTTGCCTTCAGCATTAGAGTAAAGCCTTCAGTTTTTGGACACTCTCTCTCTCATTTTATTTGATTTATTAACCTCCATCCCAGTTATATTGTATTATATTGTGTTTTCTTGCATTCTGATTTTTTTTTCAGTAAATTTACTTTCCTCCTTAAATTATTGCCACTGTTTTGTTTTTAGGCCCATTTCCCTACCCTTTCCCAGGGTGTGGGTCTATGGGTCCCCCCACCCCATTAGTCACGGAACTGGGCCAAACCAGCCCATAAAGCACTGACAGTACCTAATTATTCTGGCAGCTTCTGTTCATGCGCAGTTCTGGACTTCTGTGTTGAGCAGCCAAATAACGTTTTATGTGACATCTATAGTTTGCCTTGAATTTTTTGCTTCTTTAATGTAATCAGGAGTATCAGTCTCCATGCACAGAATGTGATATGGTATATTTTGAGTGCTGAGTTATGTCCAAATCCACCTATCTTCCTTAACTGCAATAGTCATAGGTTAAGCCAGAACTAGCAGTTATTGCAGTAGGACTTCCAGGTTGTGATCTTCTGCGGGCTGAAAGCATCCTGGACTTTAATCTGCTTACTAGGAGCAAAACAAACAAACAAAAAAACCCGATGTCAACAACAAAAAAGGATTAGTTACTTGAGATGACCTGGAACCACCTGGTAGACATATCCACCTGCTGAGCTACTGTAGACTGTTTTAGTCTACTTGGGAGGATTTGCAGGAGTCCTGTGGGGCTGGGATTGGCTCATAGCCTGGGAATCAGGAACTGTCAGCTATCCAGCTTCAGAATGGGCCTGCCACTGGGGCTAACTTTGAGGCAAAGTTTGAGGCTGGCCTCTCCTTTCAAGTAGTAACTGTTCCTGTAGGTTTCCTAAGAAGATTCCTTGGATTTATTGAAAGGTAACTGAAATTGTGATGCTCCATGTGAAACAATTAAGGTTCAGAAAGCACTTTCAAAACAAATGATCTTACTGCAAAATGATTAAATTCTGCAGTAATCAGTGTGTTTTCCTTGGTATCTCTGTTCTAAAGTGACTTGAAAAATTCATTTTTGAACCAAAATAATTCTTAGCAGTTCCTCAGAATAGGAGAAGAGGCAGTAGAACTACTGAAATCCATTTAACATTGCATGCTGGTCTAAGGACAGTAAATCATTAATTATTACTTCTATTACTATTATCATTAGATTTGATTCTGTCTTTGATACAATATTCTTTTAGTCTAAGCTATTATATGGTAAGGTTCATATCTCAAAAACTATGAATGTTCAGACGTCACAGGTATTTCTATGATGAAAATTTACAAACAGAACATGCTATCACAAATTGGTAAAAATAAGACAATGTGTCCTACATTCCTATCTACTACCTAAAATTCTAAGACATGTATGTGTATGTATACGTGCATATGTATGAAGGCTGCTCTGAAAGTAATGCACTAAAAGTAATGTCTCCTATTTTATTATGTTGGCCTACAACATCAGAGGCAGATGTTAGTGTTATGAAAGTAGAAGCTGAATCTTCCTGACAATATTCCATTACATGTTGTTGCTGTGTGACAGGTGGCAACCAAGGGGCACACTGATAAAATGGCATCTGACATGAAAGGGTGTATGTAGCAAAGCTGCGTCACTGAATTGCTCCAAGGAGAAAGAACTGCACCCACTGACATTCATCGATGCTTGCTGCACACTTATGGAGGCCAAACAGTGAATGTGAGTGCAGTGAGGTGATAGGTGGTACGTTTCAGCAGTGGCAACAGCAACAGGAAAGACAAGCCACATTCTGGACAGCCATGTACAGCTGTCACACCATGAGATGAAGAGCAACTCAATCAGCTCATCTGTGCAAATCAGCAGATTACAACTAAAGTACCATGTCCAGAGCTGAGTATTGACTTCAGTGCACTGGAAATGATAGGCAGCAACACTGGAATGTCATGAAGTTTGCCCCAGGTGGATCCTAAGAATGCTCACACAGGAACAGAAAGAACACTGTATGCAAGTTTGTCAGCCTACTGAATCAATGCAAGTCTGAAGGTGACTGTTTCCTGGATTGTATCATTACCAGTGACAAGATGTGGTGTCATGAGTATGACCCAGAGTCAAAATGGCAGTCCATTGAATGGCAACATGTAAATTCTTCATCAAAGGAAAACTTCAAGAAGCAAACCTCAGTGGGTAAAGTGATGTGCACTGTCTTTTGGGATAGGAAAGAGATGATCCTTCTGAATTTCCTGGGACCTGGACAATCCATCAGCTCTAAATGATATAGTGTAACGCTAACTAAGCTGAAGGCTCAAACTTTCAAGGCCCCATACCAGTTTGAAGTGTGTGGAGTACACTGCCAATCTTGGCTGGATTGTTTTCCCATACCCACTGTATAATCTGGATTTGGCACCTTCTGACGTCTACGTGTTTGGGCTCATGAAATTTGGACTGCATGGGCAACATTTTCCTAGCAACAACGTTGTCATAGCAGCACCTCAGTGGTGCAGGTTTTTACAAGAGCAACATGCAGGCTCTTGTTCATTGCAGGTGAAAATGCATAGCGAATGGTGGTGACTATGTTGAAAAATAGCGTTTTGTAGCTGAGAATTTGCTATATAAAACATGTTATTATGCTCTTTGTATCTGTTGTAAATTCCATGGAAATAAATAGGAGGCATTACTTTCAGGGCCACCTATGTTTGTTTATAGCTGATTTATACAGGAAGGCATTTGGAAGGGATAAGCGTCTTGTTTTGAATCTGAAATGGCCTTTCAGCTCTGCATTTTCACGTATGCACATAATTACAGTATATTTAAACCCTTTAACCCATTTAAACCAGTGCATCTGAAGTTAGATGCAGGGAATGAGAGAATAATGCTCCTAATCTCACAAGACTCCAAATATCTACCCAGACTGCAGTCATATTGCTTATCATTCTGTCATCCTAGTCTCAATTATCCTATGGTAGATATGAAGAAATGTTAATTGGTTCCTGTTTCTGTCATGCTCATTTGTTCCCTAAAGGACTGATCTTGAGATTGTGCTGAAATCTTCAGGAAAATCACATAGCTGATATTTATTTTCTGTAAGTGGACAACAATGCTCACATTCCTATGGTTTGTATCTTTATTAAAAAGAATAACAACAACAAAACAATAACCAATGAACAGTTTTACAACTTCTGCATCTTCCTGAGCGTTCCCCCATATCCCAGTCTGTCCCCTGCTCCTTCCCCACATTAACAGATTTATGCAAGTTCTTAGCAGGTTTTAATTCTGCAAGCAGTTTTACAGTAACAAGAAACAATTGTAATTTATCTTCTTTGCTGAGATATAGTCAATTCCCCCTTCTGTACAGAGAACATCTCCAGACTCTACTTCATGAGCACACAACAAATATACCAATCCCAACAGCAAAAATATGCAGTTCTGGCTTCTGGAGACCCTGGAACTGGCTACTAAAACTTCTGGGAAGTCCACTAACCATATCTGTACAGGATAGTTTTTGGTTTATTACTTTCCCTTCGTTATTCTTGAGTATTATCCATTTTTTTCACTTGATCTAATAATTTCTTACAAGACATTGCATTAAATTCCTCTTCTGAATTCCAAAGAGAAGAGACCTGAGTATTTTCCTTATCTAGAATACTAATTATTTTTGCCTATGAAAAATGCTTGGTGACACAGTCTGCCTTTTTAACTGTGATGCATTGTTCATTTTACACTTACCCATAAATTTTCAAGAGAAAACTAATTTCATTCCTACCAACTGCAGAGGCCAAATTGTTGGCCTGTTGGTTTCCCAGCTCATTTTTCTTTCCTTAACAGCCCCATTTCCCTTCCCCTTTCTCCGCCTCTATTTTTTGGAACCCAAAAATAATTATCCCAAACCGTGTACTAGTTTCCATTTTGATTGTTGGTATGTTTCCTTGGGATGAAAGTCTCATCATAAATTCTCACTACTGGATATGTTGTTTTGTTTCCCAGCTCTTTCAGACTTCCAGAATAAAAAATAACCAGTCCTCCAGTGGAAGAAAAAAACATGTTGATGTTGATGTTGTTATTCATTTCTCCAAGTAAAAATAAAAAAGCTTTTATTTGAATAATTCTCACTGAGCATCTTCCCTCTTTCCCCCCCTCCCCCCCCAAAAAAGGAATAGAAATGTTTCATTCCAACATTGTTTTCCAGAAAGAAAACCATCAAACAGAACTTTAATCTTTTTAAAATAAAAAAAAGTCAACTGTCTTTGAATATAGTTTTTCATTGCACCTATTCTAAGGTATTAGTTGACTTAATCCAGTTATTTGTAGGACACCAAAAGCTAAACAAAAGTAAATGCATTCTTCTCTCTGTCTTGACTGTGTACAGCTCTTTTGAAGACTGTTTGTCTTGATGTATTCCAGAATTGGCATGAGAAAGTTGAAAAGAGAGTAGGCAGTGAGTAAAGTTACATTTGAAGTTATAGGATTTTTTTTTTCCAGTGCAAAAAAAAAAACAAACCAAAAGCCACCAACCAACCAACCAACAAACCAAAACCAAAACAAAACTGGTACAGGATAAAGTCCTTCAAGCATCTGCCCATCCACTCATCTATTTGGCTGTTGGCATTCTTCCACAGGACAGCGAAGATATTCGGGTCTTGGTCTCAGTGGCTTGTGAGAGTAGGCATGACTTGCACAGACATGTTTCCTGGATCCACATTTGTTTACATCGGCACATGCATTCAGTAACCACCAGATTAGAAACTCCTTGATGCTTCAGTCATGACTCACAGACAAGCAGGTCAAGACAGGCATCAGGCGCAGAGAAAGTCCTTGCATAACGTGCTGCCTGCCTCTCTGAGTGCAGGACCTTAGCTTTGTGCTGGAGCAGCCAGCTCCCTTGCCCACAGGTCCCAAGGGTACATGTCAGAGGTATACTGACACCTCTACGCTGGCCTGGGCAAGCAAAGTGATAGAAATAGGATTTGTCTGTGGTGAGTGCTGGTGATGGATAGGTGAAAGATGGTGTGAATTTATGGGAGGGAGAAGTATGTAGCAGGAAGAAGCAAAAGGATATGCATTCCTTCTTGCTGGCTAAGCCTCAGCATGCACAGGTACTGCCAATCCTAGTTTACCAGGACGGATGCTTGCAAATTGGGTTTGGGAATTAAAATAACTCTTGTGTTAAAATAAGCATGTGTATAAGCTATTCTGGCAGCTGTAGTTTTAGGAAAGTGTGAATTTAAGGTAGCTGAGCCATAATCTGCCAGGGTCTTGTTGTAATAGGCGGTTGCGAGGATACGAGATGTAATGAGAAAGGCCCCCTCCCCGAAGGAACAGGGACTAGTTGACCAAAGAATGTACCCGTGACGCAGGGAAAATGGCAAACTAAGATGATCCGATAAGCTACCTTTTGATATGTCAGTAGATGGAAAATACTGCTTCATGCTTCACTGCTACATGCCTCAGCAAAAATATCCAATCAGCATTAAGGGAGTAAGCTTTAGATGGCAATAGTGGATAACAAGTATTATAAAAGTAGTGCTACACCTTTGAATAAAAAAAAGCTTTTCTTGCTGCTATTGTGTGTGTGTCTGTGTGTGTGTGTGAGTGTGTCTTCAGGTCTGAGTAGCATCACAGGAAAAGCCACATGCTGTTCAGCACTCTTCTCCAGATCAATGCTGCCTGCTTTTACAGTTGTCATGGACCTGGGAAATTAGTCATCAGTTTGCAACAGAGGAGTTATATTCTGCAGTATTGAATTCTACTCCTGGAACCATTGTAGCTCAAGATGGTAAACTATGATCACTTGTGGATAATTTTGCTTCTGTGCACCATTCAGATGTTCTATGTTCTCTAGCACCTTACTTTCTTTTAGCTGAAATAGTGACAGACATCATTTTATGTGATGTGTTGCATAATGTGGAATGCTGCTAAGTAAGTAGCGACTGGAAAGATACATGGTCTTTAAAGTTCTTTTTCTGAAAGATGGGATTTCTGGACTGATCAGAAGCTCACTACAATTATTCATGTTTCATTGTCTGAATGAAAGAATGTATTGTGTACAGTTCTGCTGGGAACTTTCCTGAGTGATGAAGAAGTCAATATTTTCACTATGATCTAGACAGTGGAAGAGAAAGAATAATAATTACACATGTGAACAATGACAAATCAGGAGGGACTGAAAAGAACATTGAAGAATTCAAAATATTCTTGCCAAAATGGAGGCATAGTTCCCTCAACTCCAAAAACCACAGAGAACTGAATACTCCTTAAAACTATACAGTTTTTAGTTACAATGACTATATTGACCTTATTTATGTCTGAAGACTTCCTATGCATAAAGTTCAGGTCATGGGGTGCTCCAAAAAAACTATGTTAAAATACTTATAGGAGAATTCAGCATGTGTCTTAGCAAGGGCTTTAAAGCTATCTCCACTTGTGAGACTCATTTACAAGCTCATCAGTCTGAGCCTCTGCATACATAGTGGACTGATAAGGTGACCTGGAGCATAGTTCACACTGGATCAGCGCTGCAGTCAGGCATTTATAGAAAGAGACAAAGACAGAAATGTTAACTGGGTTGTGCCTACAAGAAGCTCCTAACTCTCTGCGCTTCCCAGACAGAAATTAAAGCAGTGATAGAAATGTCCTGCAGACAACTGAAAGCTGACCTCTTCTTCCTCAGTACTAAGAGGCATCTAGTTGTGGCTTAATGGCCAGAAACAATGAGCAGTTACTTTCTCATGAGTGAAGAATAAATTCTTACCACATCCTCATATTTCCTGAATATAACTCTTCCCGTCTTGACTTGGAAAATTCTCACAAGCCATTACAAGTGGTCTAAACTTCCGGTTGTACATCAGAGTACCAAGATCTGTTAGGCTTGACTGGAAAAGTACATCCCTTTCAAGTTTTTGTTGTTTTGTTACACTTTAAAGGATGCTTTATAGATTAGTTTATTCATTATGGTTATTAGAAATCTCATTCATGCACTTCAAGTTGTAAAGCAATTTTGCTGGAGTCTCCAGCTACAAGGAAGAAGCATTATCATACCCATAGCAACATAAAAGCAGTGGCTCAAGCCTTTGTGAAACCAGTGGTTCTGATACTGTGTCCTCAGTGCGAAGATTTGCTGCCAGAACAAAGAAGATTTTCAGTAGGTTAAGGTAATTTGCTTTCTGTTCTTCACCGGGAAACTCTGTAGAAGTGGTAGACTCTTCACAGCAAGTGAATGTCATCTGGGAAGATCCCTGCATGGATTCCCTTCCAAAAGAGGAATGTAAGCAGGAGGCAGGGGCCCACGGGCTGGAGACAGCACAAGGCTAAGCTGGTTAAATGCGTGTGAGGCTGAGGAATCATTTTGCCTGCTAAACAGCGTTAATAAATGTACTCACTCAGAAATTAAGATATTTAGTGCTGATTGCCTTAAAGGAACCCAAAGGGAAATTAGAAATTCTGTCTTCAGAGCAGAGCATGAAAAATGTTGTAACTGTGTGCAAACAATGAGCTAAAAATAAAATACTGAACAGCTGCTTTTGAAGTAAGTGTCATCCGTCCTGTGTAGTGAATAAATCTTGGATCCCTAGGAAGGAAAAAGTATGTGATTGTATGTTTAACTATATCATACTTTATATTATTTGTGAGTTGCATTAATGCTGTGCAGGAACTTCAATTGTAATCTAGAGCATTTCCTAAAATCAGAGATTCATAGACTGGGTTGTGTTGGAAGGCTCCTTAAAGACCACCCTGTTCCAATTTCTTGCCATGGACAGGTTGCTACCCACCAGACAAGGCTGCCAGACTGGGGCATCCACAGCTTCCCCTGGCAGCCTGTGCCAGTTCTTCACCATCATCTGAGTAAATAATTTCTACCTAACATCTAATTTAATCTGCCTTTTTTTAGTCTAAAGCCATTGCTTGTTCTCTTGGTTGTGTGACTTAACAAAAGTTTCAGCATGAATTGTGAGGATGTCTTTGCACACAGTTTTTCCTTTAATCATTTTATTCTTTGCCTGGTAAAAGGAGCACTAAAGAATGCTGTAAGACATTTTCAACTTCTCTTGGCTAGTCAGGCTGTGCACATCCCACTCCAGGGCACACAAATCAGTTCTGTACCTGCATCCAGATGCAGTAAGGGAATATCACGTGTGGAGCTTTGTATGCAAGGAGCTGCTCTTCTGCTTCTGCAAACGTGAGAAAACAGGGTGGCTTCAATAAGCTACTAGTAACTGCCTATGTGTTGTGTAATGTATTATGCAAATGCATTCCTGTAAACATTTATTTGAGGTCAGCCTAGAAAAATGCCAGTATTCTTACGTTTAGTTAAGAAACTGCTCTTTAATAAGGTTAATTGCTAATTTTGATAAATTATTATTGCAACCCATAATAAATCATTGCAAATACAAGTTTTCTTACACTTTATTCACTTCAGTATTTATTAAAATTGCTTCAGCTTGCTCAGTGAATAACTGACAAAATAAAAGCCTGCATTCAGGTTAGCAGTATTTTCTTACTTGTGTAACTGCAACAAAATACTGGCCAGTGGGTTCACTGTGGGACTAAATACCCAGATTTTTGGGAAAGGCAGATGAAAACAATGCTATATAGGCTGAGGCCAACCAGTGTTTTGAAGGCTTGAACTTGAAATGGTGCACTACATACATGTATCTGGAAATACAGATGCTTGATTATCTCTGATGAGATCTGTGACTAGTGTGGTAAGTGAAAGTGGGGCACTTACTTGTAATCTTTAGATAGACAAAGATCTTATCTTAGACAAAGATAAATTATCTTTGTGGTTTGGCTGCATGTGGTGAAGTGATGAGTGTAGAAAGATTCTATTAAGCAGCTGAAAGTCAGAGGGTACACAGATCACCAAGTATCTAAATTG
This sequence comes from Numida meleagris, assembly GCF_002078875.1. Taxonomy (NCBI): domain Eukaryota; kingdom Metazoa; phylum Chordata; class Aves; order Galliformes; family Numididae; genus Numida; species Numida meleagris. The sequence goes on along the minus strand of NC_034438.1, from coordinate 47,102,811 downwards.
GCTCTGACAGCTACATGGCAAAGCACATGAAATGACTTTGCCTGGAGTGTCTGCTTAATTTGTGGCTAGGTTAGTTACCTCATTAAGAAATATATTATCAGTATGCTAGAACACTAAAACCAGTACGAAAGTACAATGGGCACTTCTATACATTTTTGGGGAGTTGCAGGTCATTGACATTTCTTTCTACAACATCCTTCATTGTTCTTTACCTTTCTGCCTCATGCCTATCACTTAGGAGAGTGCCAGTCCAATCTTTGATTAAGGCTAGTTGCCCTGGTTGGTCAGGAGTCAGACAGGATCCTGCAGGAACATGTACTATAGGAAAATGACTGAATGTGAGGCAATTCAATAAGTTTTAGGAAAAATATGTAATGAATGGAGGAAATGCCAATAATATTAGGCTTTGCTTATCTTGCTGTGCTTAGAGGTCAAAAGCATCAAAGATTTGAGGGTTTGGCTAATGCTCATGATTTAACAGGTGGTGAGGAAGGAAAAGGGATATAGTCTCATCTCATAAAAACATTTTGTCAACAATCTTCATTATTTGAAGTGGTTGTTGTAGTAGGCGTGTCACAGAGCTCGGTCTGTAATGCGAAGGTCCTTCCCCATATGCTTGTTATTGGTTCACCTACTTTGCTTGAACCTGTGTCGTAGACACAGGGGGCCATGCTTCTTTGTTTTCATAACAAACGGCACAACAACTCCGTGTATGGCCTTTTGGAAGTGACAGGTCAGAAGCGGGATATTCAATATGATTGGCCAGGAGCCCCGCGTGAGCTTCTGGAACAGTCTAGTAAAAAGATAAGAAATACTATATAGTTCTGTAGCTTTTACCAATAAACGCCATTTCGCTGCTCATCATATTGATGTTACGTGCAGTTGCTGGCCAGGGACTAGGTTTAAGTTCTCTACGTGTAAGAATAATACTAAAAGGGTTGCCGGAGTTCGGTAACAAGTGGTCATTCTAGGTATGTATTTACTACTGCAAAAACATTAATGCACATTCTACTGCTCAGCAGAATGATAGAGGTATTAAAGCATTAAAGCATAAGATGCTGCCATCCAAATGATATCTGGGAATGTAGATGAGAGATGTGCAGTCTGAACAGTTAATTTTCAGTGATCTTCCATGAAAATCCTTACTACAGCCAGTGCACACATATTTCTGTACATGTTAATGCTGAACACCTCTGGTTGTGAATACGCCAGTAATATATGTCTACATTAAAACATAAAAGCTTGTTTTGCAAACTGTGCATGCAATGTAATGATTAGGCTGCATGCAAGTTTGCTACAACTGTGCACAAAAAATGTGCATGCACATGAGCATGTATATTTGTAGAGGGTCAACTGTTACTGTTTTATTTTAACCAAGAGCAAATCCTTATTCTGCAAAACAATAGACAATTCCTGTCTATTCCAAGTAGGCAAGAAAAATGCAAATGAAGTAGTGACTATGTCATATATACAAAGCTATTATACATGGAATAATACTCTGCAGCTATCTTCTCTGTTTGAGGTAATTTTTATTTTGAAACTTCATTAATTTTTGCTTTTCTATTAAATAAGAACAATGAGATAAGGGAAATTAATGGTCTTCTTGGTTGAGGAAGGAGGAATTTTATTGGCATGACTTTAGGTGCTGCCAATAAAAGTGCCCACATGCAATGTAATGGCAAAGATATATATTTGTTGCTTGTACTACTACCATCTGACAGAAACTGTATTCCTCCTTGGCAGACTGCCAGTAAAGAGTGATGAAATTTTTTTGTTTCTGTTTGGTGTCACAGATGCAGGTGATAAATGCATATTGATGAGCAACAGGCCTCTGAAGACTTGTTATAGGAGTGAAAAGAGGGCTTTGACATGTTCACATACACTAATTCTGCTTCAGTTTGTCTCATTTCTATCTCTTCAAGCCAACTGCGTGTCCCATAAGTTGTTCTTTCCTGGCTCCTAGATGATATCTTTTACTTTATTGGAGATTTTTTCCCCCCCAATCTTCACATACCTTGCTGCCCTCAATTTCTGTCATTTTTTGAAATTTTCAGCATACAACTAGGCAAAAGCATAATGTCATGTGTAAATTATTGGCTGATGGGTCAGTCTCAAAGGGTTATAGTAAATGGCGTTACATCAGGCTAGTAGCCAATGGGGTTCCACAGATGTCCGGTTTGTGAACAATTGTCTCTAATGTTTTCACCAGCAACTTAGATACATGACTAGAAGGCACACTAAGTAAGTTTGCAGATGATGCTGTGAAGAGGAGCTGTTGTCTCCCTTGAGTGTAGAGGGATCTTGCAGACAAATTGGAGGCCTGGGAAATAACAAGTCACATCAAGAGCAAATGGCAGATTCTGCACCTGAGATGGGTGAACCCTGGGTACATGTACGGACTGGGGGAAGACGAAGTTCAAGAAGTGTTTGGACAGCACTCTCAAATATAGGGTTTGAATTTTGGGTGGTCCTCTGTGGAGCCAGAAGCTGGACTGAATGATTCTTGTGGGTTCCTTCCAACTCAGGATATTCTATAATTCTTTGATTCTGGCTGCATCATCTGTTTTTTTTCTGGCATGTCTTTCTTTCTCCTGTCCTCTCTACTCTGGTCGTTTGCCTAATTCTGAAGAACAGTAGATCCTCAAAGTTTTCACATTGAGTGAAGGTGGACAACCAGAATCTTTCAGCTTTGGTGGTCAAACTTGTCAGAAATAAAGTAATTATAAATAGGTTTTATTGGATATGTTACTAGAATCCAGTAATGCTTGTGAAAAAAAAATGCAAGAAAAAAAATTCTTTCATACAAAAGAGTCCTTGTTTCAGTGTAAAAAAATAGAAATATTGAAATTTAATAGCAGTTATAATTTATTATTCATTATCAGATGCTCAGAGATTCTGAATTGTACACAGAAAAACTCATTTAAATTATCTGGAAGTATACAGAGCCCTAACAAGACTGGTTTGAATTGTTTATGATCAGAGACACAAAGGCACTAATCCTTCTATGTTTATGACATATGAACATAAAAAATACATTAATACTAAAACTGACCAACAAACCAGGAATTTAGATTGACTGCAAGCTCAATTTCATGCTTTGTACTGTACCTCCTTTCTTATATTTTTTTTAGAGCTACTTAGTACATAATTTAAACAGAATTATTTAATTTCTCTGAATGTACATTTGCTGTATATATTTACTTGCTCTCCCATACCAGTAACACAGTATCTGTCCTTCTGCAGTGGGTATTTATAACATGAGATAAATGAAAATCTGAATGTTTGATTATTGTGAAGTTATGATAGTTCAACATTTGTTTGGATATTGAAATGAGATTAAATGTTTGGTATGTCCAAAACTTTTGAATTATAAAAAATAATTTCAAAACATAATTTGTGTTTGAGGGCTGCAAGGGAAAAATAAACACATTAGACTTTTCAATGGACAGTTCACAGAATTGTAGGGGAAGGGACCTCTGGAGATCATCGAGTCCAACCCCCGTGCCAAAGCAGGCTCCCTAGACCAGGTTGCACAGGTAGGTGTCCAGGCGGGTCTTGAATATCTCCAGAGAAGGAGACTCTGCAACCCCCCTGGGCAGCCTGTTCCAGTGCTCTGTCTCCCTCACTTTGAAGAAGTTCTTACATTTGTGCGGAACTTCCCTTCCTTTGTAGCACCTTGCTATCGTGCTTGTCCTTCCACCTCTTTTGTAACACCTTTTCTATCATGTTGGTCCTTCCAGTCGCTACAGAAGCTATCTATATAAACTATTATTCTTTTCTCACCTCCACTGTCAGCATGTCCATCTTAAGGGAAAGAAAATTGACAAAACTTCATAATTCATTTTATTGTGATGATTAAAATATTTGCTTAATTCTGCTTGAAAGTCATTACTTCCCTCATGTATTTGGAAGGCAGAAACACATGCATCAGTATTTACTGCTCTTTCTTCATTCAGATCTACAGCTGAAATTTCTCACAAATAATAAAATAAAAATCTAAATCTAAATCTTGCAGATTTGTGATAATCTCTGTTCTTTATCATTTTAAATTTCATTTTGGAATGTTTGCTTTCTTTGAAAATACAATATTTAGTAATAATAGTGCTGTGGGAAGTAATTAATTCCTACTCTACTGTTACTGACATTTTGGGGAACAATTGCAGAATCACAGAATTGCAGGGGCTGGAAGGGACCTCAAGAGATCATCTAGTCCAACCCTCCCAGTTAAGCAGGTTCCCTACAGTAGGTAGCACAGGTAGATATCTATATGGGTCTTGAATATCTCCAGAGGAGGAGAATCCACAGTCTCTCTGGGCACCTTGTTCCAGTGCTCTGTCATCCTTACAAAAAAGAAGCTCTTCTGTATGTTTGTATATAACTTCCTGTGTTCAAGTTTTAGGCCATTGCCTCTTGTCCTGTCGCTACACACCACCTAGAAGTCTGGCCTCATCCATTTGCCTCCCATCTCTCTTTAGGTATTTACGAACATTAATCAGATCCCCTCTGTCTTCTTTTCCCCAGGCTGAACAGACCCAGGTTACTCAGCCTTTCCTCATATGGGAGATGTTCCAGGCCCTTTATCATCTTTGTGGCCCTCTGCTGAACTCCTTCTAGGAGGTCTCTGTCTTTTTTGAACTGAGGAGCCCAGAACTGGACACAGCGTTGTAAATGTGGCCTCACCAGGGCAAAGTAGAGGAGGAGGATCACCTCCCTTGAACTGCTGGCCACACTCCTTATAATGCACTCCAGGATATAATTGGTCTTCTTGGCCACAAGGGTACAGTACTGGCTCATGGCCTACCTGCTGTCCACCAGAACATCCAAGTCCTTTTTGTATAGTACATTTTAAAATGTTAGTTTTTACTGTGATTTTGAACAAATTATTTAATTTTGTAACAGTTATTAAAAAAGAGATTGAGGTGATCCAGTTAACTTTTCCATGGTAAATCATAATATCATGTGCAAATGTTGTAAGTACAATATAAAAGTGACTTTTATATTGGACTTTTTCAAATTGTTTACATTCATTTCTCCTGAACATACATGTTTCTGTTGTATACAGCAATGTTACACATATTGAAAAACCATATTTCCTGAAATTTAACTGTATACTGTAATGAATAATACAATTATAATTCAAAGTATCTACTTTATATCCTCAGTTTGGAAAATATGTTATTCAAAATATGAAGTGTTATGAAGATGTCATGAAGATTGTTATGGCAGTAACATTCTATGTGATTGCATATATTTGATTAGGCATCAGTATCATATCATGCTAAGTTAGCATTTCTAATCATAATTATTTTTAAGACACAGTAAATGCATTTCCACTAATCTATTTTACATTGAAACAAAAGTACTTTCTGGTTAAGAGTGCAGTGTTTGTTACTTAGTAATTTGCTCTGTAGAGTATGATGGCCATTTTAGAATTATTGTTAGATCTGGATACATGAAAAACCCAGTGCTTTTAGTGTCTACCGTCAAAGGGAAAGCATAATGACTTCCTAAAAAACTACTATATCATGAGTTTTCTCAGCAAGTCATAGCAGCTCAGTTCTGAATATAATTGCTTTTGTAAATGTTAGCAGCTGTATTATATCAAGATTTTAATTTACCAGGGGAAGTATCTGCTCAACCACGCAGTGTATCTGACATTGACTTAATCCTGGTATGATTTATGAGGTGATAACTTTGATTCGATTGCTGGTACACTCATTGTAATTCACTGAAAGGTGACTGATTGGACGTACAGTGGTTAAACTTAAAAGGTTATTTCTCTTTTGGTTCTTTCCTTGGTTTGAGAGAGAATCCATATGGTTAAAAGAAGGATATCACTGAAACTGATGACATCTCCAAAGTTGGAATGAACTTTCAAAGTGTGACCCCTGTACAAAATGTTTGCTTTGATAAATGTATCCAATTCCTATTCTGATAAGAGATGTATCTTAGAATATATTTCCAGTCTTCCTTGTGTTTTTGTACAAGCTCAACTCAAACCACAATTTAAATTTAAAATATGTAATAGAATTCTTCAGTAATAAAATACTTCTTCAGTAATAATTTATTTCTTCTATGGTTTCTCTACCAAGAATTTCAACTTCCAGAGGTCAGGCCAGAGAAGGAGACAATCTTTCTCTTGCAACAGATAGTGCCAATTTGGAGCATATCTTGGCTGGACTGTTTTACCATACCTGCTTTATAATCTGGATTTGGGACCTTCTGACTTCCATCTGTTCTGGCTCATGAAAGATGGTCTGTGTGGGCAACATTTTCCCAGGAACAATGCTGTCATAGCAGCAACAAAACAGTGGGTCACCTCTGCTGGTACAGATTTTCATGAGAGTGACATGCAGGCTCTTGTTCATTGCTGGCAAACATGCATAGCTAATGTTGGTTACTATGCAGAAAATTAATGTTTTCTGGCTGAGAATTTGCTCTATCAAATAGTGTTGTTGTGCTCTTTGTATCTGTTGTAGTTTCCGTGGAAATAAATAGGCGACATTATATTTGGAGCTACCTATTTATTTTCTTCTTGCTGGTTAAATGAGGCAATTTGTGTTGGTAGTTCAGCACGCATTTATCAAGAGACACTTTATCCTCCAAATTTAATTTTGTTTGATTTTTACAGCTTTCCATAGATATCCAATATGGAAAAGCTCTTACACTGTCTTTTTCAAAAATGAATTTAGTGCCTGTGTATAGATCAATATCCCCAGAGGCTGGAATACCCTTTTTGTTTTCTGAAAATACACAGCAAAGTACAGCAAGTGTTTAAAATTTTAGCTAGTTTCCTTATGCATACAAACAAAGGGATGAAATGACAATCTCTAAATAAGAGTATTTTATGTTCATTAAGATTTAGGACTGAGTATTGAATCTACCAAGAAAATTATATTTATGTAGCATGGATGTGTTTGTAAAGTGTAGCTAATCCATTTCTATTCAGACTGCTGAGCAGCCTTCTTATGGTTAGCATCTATGAATTACTATCTAGCTGAGATGAATTTGAAGCAGAATTTAATGATGACATAGGGCATCCAGTCTTATGACTCATTCATTTTCTGTTGATTGAAGTCTGGACATACTGCTAATCCAGAGTTATCAAAAACATATTTAGAAGAAAACTCTTTTCATCATTTTTGCTATGTCAATCTGTCCAGATTTCAATGTTAAGATGCAGGAGCGTTCACATCCATAAACAGTACAAACTTGTACTGTTAGTCCTTGTATGATTCAATAGTCAGCTCTATTTTCAAAACTCATTTAAGATTTTGAAATGATTTTAAAGTGATCACAATGTAGGGATACCTTCCAGGTTGAATGTTCATGACATTATCCCACTGAATTTTGGAAAGCATCCAAAAAGCATATTCTTCATTGTAGCTTTTAGTCATTGCCTTTTCTGTTCACATCTGAGAAGTTTACATCTATAACACCCTGAAGTGATACATAGCTAAGGACACAAGTAATATATCTCCCACTGGATCTTATTTGATATCCGAGTTCCCCCCCCTCCCACCCTTTTTCCTTTATTCTTTATTTTTTTTCATTGAGTTACAGATAAATGTTTAGCTTGAGGATCACAGTCTTGCTTCCTGATCTGAGAAATGTCATAAGCAACATTGTATAGCAATATTGTAAATGAGTGTGTGGTAAAGCAGCATTGTAGGAGGAGAAGAGCTGAAGCATTTCCATAGCTAAAGAAGATATAAGTGCATGAAAGGATGCAGCATTCAATCAATAAAAATAATTTTTTCATTGTTCTCGGATATAGAAGTGATTTTAATTCATCCTATTTATTTTCTGTGCTTTTGTAATGAAGAAACAAAAAGAAATTCTGCTTGAACGAGCTGCAGAAAAGAGTAAATGTCATTTTAAAGACAGCATTAATCCTACAAGTATTTGTAGAGAGCTGCTGTCCATACATGCGTGTGCAATAGATAGTCTAATTGCTTCATTCCTAGTTGCAGGAAGTGCATTCTCTTCCTTGGTGACAGCAAACGTCATGTTGTTTCTTATTCACTGTATTTCTTGGTGAAAATCAGAGTTGGGTATAAATCACAGAAGCAACTGCTTGCATTAAACATTTCTTTATCTTTTCCTGTTACAAGTGATTTATTGTCATGCTTGACAGTGCCTGTGTTTGTGCCATGTCAGTGCTGTCCAGAATCTTCTTCTTGTAATTCAGTAGTGTTTGACCACTCATCACTTTTAAATATATTGCTTAACCTTCACATTATTGACATTCATCAAACTGGCAGCCATACAACTTCTCAGAAGGATTTGAAATTTTTAACGCCTTAATTAAACAAATTGTCAGATCATCTATATGTCTGAATGTTACTTCTGACTGCTCATATGTTTTTGTCCATTAGGAAATAAGATGATTTTTTGGCTGGAAAAGAGAAAGCAAAAGATAAAATAGCTACTTGGAGTACAGAAATGTTTTAAAATAAATATACATGGACAGCAATTGCAAGGGAATGGCTGATGTTTCTTTTCTATTTTGATAACATGAAAGTCAAAATATATGCTATTTGGATCAGTTTACTTTTGTGGACTACAGGAGTTGACTTTCTCATGTATTTTTGCTAGCTTTTTTTCCTCACATTCTTTTTTAAATTGCAGATAATTCCCACTCTCCATGGGTTTTGTTTTGCTTTCATTTTTTTTTCTTTCAGTCAGTGTAAGGGGGTCTTTTATTCTTGCTCTTCTTTTTCTGATAGAGATCCATGTTTTCTCTTCAAGCTGAATGCAAATGTAATCATGCCACAAATCTAAATAGCAGCATTGTCCACAGAGATGAAAGCTGGAACGTTTCAGCAATGAAAGCATAAAATCTATAATCTGAGCTAATATAGATACTTTTCTTAAATATTTTACTTATTATAGCATTTTAGCTGCATTCTTCTCTTAAAAGCAGCGTTGTTGTCATTATTCATTTAGTTTGCCTTTTTTTCTTTTGTTTACTTTCATTTCCTTCAATTTTTAACTTCATTCCTCTGACAGCCCCCCAGCTTTTCTGTTCTTTTTACCTCTTCGTCTTTCTAATGCCATGTATCCTATGGCAAAGGAAAAATAATAAAAGTAAAAAAAGAAGAAAAATAGAAATCTGTTGGGAAACATTGCATGCCTGGTAGCGCGTAGCTGACTTTTCTCAAAGATTTACGGTATGACCTTAGATAAGAAGTAAGCTGTGTATGTGTGGAATTTACTGCTTGTAGTGCTTTAATTAACAGCAGGTGCTGTGCTCTAAAATAGCCTGGGAATTGATATCGTTTTGAGACACTTTCTTGTGAGACACTTATGATGTTTGTGGGACACCTATCTTGTTTTGATATGTGTGGGGCACCTGTCTTGTAAACAAGTGTGCTATATAAGAGAGGGCTGCTGCCCTAATAAAATGAAGCTATTTGAACTCACACTGAGTTGCTGCTTCCCACGTGGGCGGGCGGGGGTTTGTCTTTTCCCTTTGCCGACTGTCGGGGTGACCCTGTGTCCAAGTGTTTTCCTACAGAAATCAAAGAAAAAAGATAAATATTTTCTTGTTATCCTTTTTTTTTTTTCATCAGCATATAATCTGCATAGTCTTACCATTTCTTTTGCATATTCATTCTTTCTTCTCTTTCTCATTGTGTTCTTGTAGCTGAAGGGAGAAGACATATATCATCCTGCTGCTTTTCTCATCATCAGCTAGAAAAGAGGAAAAAAAGAATCTAACTTTCTTATGTGTTTCAATGCCCACTCTTCTACACAAAGTGTCATTGACCTCTACTCCCTTTTCATTTTCCAGAAGAAGGTCTGTATTTGATCTGACATCTCACAACACAGAATAGTGTTTTTATTGGGAGGCATGACACAGCTTCTTTTTCTGCAGCCTTTTTAAGTTTTAGTCTGTTGTGTAGGATGCAAATGATTGAAAAACACTACCGTCAACTTCAAGTATAGTACTTGTCCTAGACTTATCCTTAGATTAGTGTTTGATTTACTTATTTTCGTGGTTCCCCTCATCTTATCCCTCAATAATGAGTCTAAGGAAACAATTTTGTGGAGGAGAATCTATGTAAGACAGAAAAGGGATCTCTTCTTTTCTCAAGATGGTACTTTTAGGATTTGTAAGTCTCATTCGGAATTTGTGTATTTCTTCTGACTTCCTATTTCTTTTGTCATTTGCTATCTTCCCACTGATTTCCTGTGTGCAAGCAGTTATCCTAATGATCTCCTGAAATTGTTGTGAAGCAGCATCTATTTTTTTTTTCATTTTTTTCCTAGAAGCATGATGTTTATACCACTCCCGCATTGCTCAGAATGGAGTAGGATATTTGTTCTTGGTATGTGGAGTTGTGAACACATTATACTTGACCTGTTTTATTTTAGCTAAAAGGGGTGTTGCAGACTGCTTTTTTTTTCCATGCTTCTTCAATGGCATCTGTTTTTGTTAGAAGTCCTAGACTGCTCAAATGTTGCTTAAAAGTAAACTGTTTCATACTTTTAGCTTAAGCAACAAGATAGTTTGAATACATTCGAGTTCTACTTTATCTTTTCTAAGATAAAGATACCAAAAAAAACCTGCAGATAATATTCGTGGTTCATATGCACCATGGAATTAAGCAGTAATTATGTTCTCTTTTTTATATGTTAATCCTTTCTTGACTTTGGATTTGCTTGTTCATTCCTTTATTTTATCTCTGATGATCACTGAACTGAAATTTTCACAGAATTACTTATCATATTACTCAAGAACAGAGTTTGGGGTTTAATGGACATTTAAGAACAATCATAACTTCACTTGTGGAAGTCTTCCTCCACAGTGTCTCCTGCAAAGTTTTAAATTTAACCATGTTGAATCTCATCGGTCACTTATATTGTTAGATTCTTTGATTATTTAAAGGACAGTTCATCTCATGTCGGTACTTAACAGTTATGACAGCAAATAACAAAGCTATCAGCAAACTCCATGAGCTCTTTGCTCACCCCCTTTTTCAGGATATTTATTGAAAATGTTGAACAGCCAAATATACCTTCAGAACACCACAGCATCTAACCAATATTTATGATCTGTTTCTTGTCTTGTCCATAGAAGGACCTTCCCTCTTATATCAGGACTGCTTACTTTGTTAAAAAAAATAAAACCTTTAAATCAATTAGATCAATCTTGTTTGAGTGAGCCATAAAATGTGCAGAAAATTCAAACATATTTGTAAATTTCCTATTACAAATGCCATGGTCTTTCAGTAAGGTCATATATCCAGGTTCTCATGCACTACTGTTTGGTTTCTTGATTTAACCCGTGGTCCTTTCTGTAGCCACTTCTGTTCAAATCAAGTACTGAGCTTAGTTTCTTCTCTGATGACAAATGCAGAGAATTCAAGGACCTGGACAAGCTGGAAAAGTGGTCCCATGAGAACTGAATGATATTAAAAAAGGCCTAGTGAAAGGTGTTGGACTGGTGACAGGGCAATCCAAGATATGTGGACAGTCTGGGAGATGAACTTGTTTAGAGCAGCCTTGTGGAGAAGGCCTTGGGGGTCCTGCTGGATGAAAAGCTCAACTTTAGCCAGCAGCAGTGTGCACTTGCAGCTCGGAAGTCTAACTCTATCCTGGGCTGCATCCAACTGAATCCAGATCTAGGCCACCAGTAGAAGAAAGATGTGGAGTAGCTGGAGTGGGTTCGGAGGAGGACCATGAAATGATCACAGGGCTGGAGCACCTCTCCCATGAAGAAATGGTGAGGGTTTGTTCAACTTGGAGAAGGCTTGTGGGAGATCTCACTGTGGCCTTCCAGTACTTAAAGAGAGCTTAGAACCAGGTAAGAGTCCAACATTTCACATGGTCTGATAGTGGTAGGACAGGGGGGAATTGTTTTAAACTCAAAGAGGAGAGATTTAGATTACACATTAGGAGGAAATTCTTTACTCGGAGGGTAGTGATGCACTGGCACAGGGAAGATGTGGATGACCCACCCCTGGAGGTGTTCAAGGCCAGGCTGGATGATGCCTTGGGCAGCCTGGTCTAGTGGCTGGCAACCATGTACATGGCAGCGGTGTTATAAATGAATGATCTTTAAAATCTCTTTCAATCCAAACCATTCTATAATTCCATGAGTTTATTTGGCTGCAAATCCTATATGGATGCATTCAAAGAAATAAAGAAAGTGATTTTATGCTTTTCTCAGGACTCTGAATTTCAGCCTCACGACAAGCTGCAAGCTTATAAGCCCAAGCAAGAAATAAGATTTCATATGTGCACCAACCTTTAATGTTTCCTGATTTGTTTCTTTGTGGACCCAGTGTTCAGAATGCTGGCTGTTTTTATTTCTGAGCGAGCCTCCTTACTCACCCACAAGAATTTTTGTTTGCCAAAGTCAGTTTCATGTATTGCAATCCTGTACCTCATTATCTATTATGTTTCCCAGTGCTCAGCATCACAGTGCCTAAGGCCCTTTATTGATGCCTGTGTTGGGAATTTATAACATAAGCTTTTGACATATAATAGGATTTTGTCATTTGGAAACATAGAAGATGTGAATAAGCAGCTGGACATCCTGACTGATCACAGAATAACTGTGAACTCTCAATAGGAACAGGCTTGAAAAAGCAAGTATGATCCTAAGGTATCAGACAGAGAATTTTTAAGAGATAGAAAAATATTAATGTTGTTGTTCAGGGCTTGGGTGAGAGGCTTCTTCCTGATTTCATGTACAGTTCTGTTTTCTTGTATTCAAAAACAAACAAAAAAGAGTTATGCTGATATAGATGAGGGCAGCTAGGGTGATAGGAAAACTTTATCCCAAACTTATAAGAAATCACTTTCTTACACTTGAGAAAGTGTATAAGGACACCAAAGACATATGGGTAAACAATCCATGAATTAATTTTAAATATTGCATGAATTTGCACTGCAATTAGATACCTCAATTTCTAGAGCAAATTTTACCAATGTGCCACCTCTCTATAAAACAAATGAACAAAACTGACATAAATCCTTAATTTTTTTTCTCTTCAAAATGAAGCAGAAGCTCTCAGCACTTGTGATGCCAGAGGACTGCGCTGGAAGATCCAGCAAGTTTATTCTAGTCATTAGTTGTGATGAACAGTGAAGACTTTCAGGTCTCTTTTCTGTGACGGATATTCTCAAATAACATATCACCCATAGATGTGATTTTGTTTTCTATTCTCAGATGACAGAATTTGAATGAACTTGTTTTATCTATGGTAGTTTTTAGCTTTTAAATTTGTGTAAAAGATTTTTGTAGTTCTACATGCTTCCTTGCATGTTTCTTGTTCACCTGGAGCTATGAAACTTAACTGATAAGCAAAGCACAAGGACCGTAGAAGACCTACCCAGACCTATTCTGAAGTGAGTTTTTGATGAGACTGCCTCCTGGTATTGCTTTTCCCATGTTTTTTTTCCTATTTTTTGGCCCAACTTGTGCAACTTTGCTTTGCATAGGATTATTGCTCTTATTTTTGCTCATACTCTTGGAAGATACTTGGTGCCTTATAAATATTAACAGAATTGTTGTAATAAAACTTGTTATTTATAGCATGTCTTTATTTTTTGTCATGCATAATTTAGTATCTTTTAGCATGAATGTAACTGCTAGGCCTTTGCAAATATAATTTATATTGAGCTTAAAGGATGGGAAGAAGCGACTGTGTTCTAGTCTCTGGATTTCTGTAGTATCTCTGCTACTGCCATATGGTAAAATTTAAACAAACAAACATGATCACAGTATGAATGGCATAGCATATATTTTATGCTAATCCAGTTTTAGAGTATTTTGTAAATGTACTCATTATTTAGATATTCCTTGGCTCAGCTAGTTTGTTTTCTTCTTGAATGAACAGCTTCATACCACAGAAATGAAACAGCTTTGGAGAGAAAAGCATCTTTCAACACCTACCCAGCATGAAATCCCTAAACAAACTAGATCTTTTTTGTAGTAGCTTCCCATACAGCTTAATGCAAAATATTTTTTGCATCTGTCAGACTTTAGCCTACCAAACAACTGTATTACCTTTTAGTAGGTTAGACAGACTTTGCTTGTTCAAGTTTGTTCTAATCATGTTTTTCAAAGCATCTCATGATAATTACCTTGATTCTGATGAGAACTTTGAACACTTCCCTTTCTGTTATGACCAAACAAACAAACAAACAAACAAAAAATAATTAGCCTTAATTTCTCAAATTTATTACCTAAATTCCACGGAAAAATTGTGTGAGAATAGAATTTTATCTGCAATGTGACATCAGTAGAGCAAGCCTTCATGCCAGGAAGATAAATACTTGTTGCATGTAATTGTCTGTTATATCAAAACCTTGCAGTTTGCTGCATTTAGGTTTTTTAATGAACTTCAACATGAAATATTTCTCAAGAAATTACCTTTGTTTTCCCAGAGTTTATTCTAGTAAAGTACAATTGTATGAGAAAGTATAAATGTTAGTTAATTATTTGTTTATTAAAAGACTACAAAAACAGAATACTTCAAAGCCTATAATAATGAATTACAAGAGTGAAAATGCACAAAACTTCTCAGGGATTTCTGGGCTTATTCATGCACCTCGTGGTGTAAATTCAAGAAAATAAATACTCTATTATTTCAATTTATAAAAAAAATAATTAGAATGCAAACCTGTTCTATAATAAATACATAGTAAACATACAGATCATTTTTCTTTTAGTCATTGCCAATAAAGTCATTGTATCATTACTGAAGTGTTAAATACAAATAGTTGATGTTAGACACAAAACCAAATCATTTGAACGGTAATTAAAAATAATTAAATCTATTGTCTTAATTCCGAGCCACTAAGTTGAGATAACTTGCAGAAATCCTGTTTTGAATTTACTCAGAGTTGCTTTTTTATTATTCCATCTGATATGAACATGAGTGCAGTACAAAAGTTTTGAGACAAATTTTCTATGATTAAGCACTCAATTCTATTGCACTTGCATTATCTTGTTTAGGAATTGTTACATGTAACGTATGACAAATAACAATTACTGATATGATGAGTGAGAAAAATTAGTATCAGTGGAATAGCACATGATCAACACAAAAAAACAAATTCACAATCAAGTCTGGATTATCTTTACTATTTTCTAGAAAATCCATGTCTATTTCCTTCATTCAGAATCCCAAGGTATCAATCAGGCCTTATTATAATTCCATGGTCTCTCCATTTACTCCCCATCCTCCAAATTCTCCAAGCCCAGTTCCATTTTAAAAGTAGGATCATTAATGAAATGGAAACTTTTAGCTGTGAGTTTGCTTCTTTGCACGCATCTTTTGGACATTTCCTATTACTTTGTTTCCCTCTTTGAGCATGGCTGACATCTTAGCAGTTAAACTTACCTGCTTTCTGCTTTCATGCTAGAAAAGATGTCCTGAAGGGGAGGTCATTGCTAGACAAATATGTGTGACAGCAGTATTCGGTATGTATTCTAAGGCTGAAACAGCAAGTGTCTTCTGTTCAGTCATGGAGTTTGAATTCCATAAATAAATGCACCAACAAGGGGAGGAACTTTTATATCTTTTTTTTTTTTTTTTTTCAAAATATACATTGTGAATGAAATTGTGCCTGTGAATTCATGGGAGTAATTATAAGCCCCTTTCAAGTATATAACACACTATTAAATTAAGCGCGAATATCCAGCATGACGCAGTGTCTGAAACTAACAGTTTCTGATGCAGGTTCTAAGTTTCCACGTTTAGAAGATAGCTACAGAATAAGGAGTCACAGTCATCTGGGATTCATGGCTGATTGCCTTCAAGACAGATTTTGGAAAGGCATCTTCCTCAGGAAGCTTAGAGAAGTGGTTTGCAGCAGAGGATACCGGCTCTTTTTGATCCCAGTAAGAAAAGTATTTGGACTCTGTGAAGTATCACTTCAAATGCCATTTATAGGAGCTAATGCTATACAGAAAGTATATACTATAGTCACTTTATATGCTGGTAACTCCAAATCACACAGCACTGAACGAGGCTCCAGTTGGGGTGCAGCATGTTGTACAGATCTCATCTATGGAAGTGTACCTCGTTTTGGCTGTTTGAACTCTTGCAGGATTTTCTTAGAGAATTTCCTATAGAATTGTATCCTCTACAAATATGATTTCAATAGGGGTGGGAGCGTGCTCTAGAACCAAGTATGACATCTTCAAGGCCCATTACAGTCTGAAACTGAAATTAATTGTGACTTGGTGGAATGAAACCTAGGTTTCTACATAAAAATGTGCAGTAATAGGGAAATTTTCATAGACAAAAATGTAGTTGTCTTTTTTTTTCTTTTGGTATAGATTTGTATATTAAAATAAGTTGCTTATATTTAATTATCTTCCTCCTGAGATCATAGCTATAATTACATTTAATCTTTCTGAATGAGGGGAGAGAAAAAAGCCATGTACAGCAATAAAAGTGATTGCAATTACGTCAGGGAATATATTACTGTATCCAGACCAGCTGAAATAAAACAGAAATAATGGTATAATGATGATAAGTCAGTAGAGATATGTTATTGAAATCTTTTTTTTTTCCTTTAGGAAAGTTCCTTAGAGTCTTCCCGTTTCTTCATGAACTTTGTACTTTTTACTGAAGAAATGCTGCAAGCCCTGAAATTTCACAGCATTAATTTAGATCTCTGTCTCTCTTTGCTGCATAATCTTGGAGATAGCTTTTGTTCTTCACTAGAAGTCACATGCTATGCTTGCAGTTTATTCAACCTGAAATTCTCATGAAAGTGGTTCAAGGGATAAGATATGTCAGGGAACACACATTCAAGCTGGAAGGCATCTATAGAAACATTACTTTACCAAATGCAGCAAAGAAAATCTGTGTCCATTATTTGAATTATTTTATGAGTTTGACCCTCCTTCCTTCCTTCCTTCCTTCC